>NC_084484.1:70529037-70888638 GCF_030035675.1 Rhineura floridana | reverse complement strand
CTGGTCAACATAGTGACCTGGGGAGTCAAAAAGCTAGTGGTATACTTAATATGTTGGTGAGTGCGAGGATCTAGGTAATAGTAATATTTATTGGAATAATTATGAACAATTGTGTTCCTGTTTCTTTAACAGTCTATAGTGATGACCCAATTTTAGAATGGGCATCGGGAAACTATCCTGCAACCATTAGATGGCTGCTTCTCATTTCTATTCATTGGCAATGGCAAGCGAAATACTAATAACAGCAAATTAATTGATGCATGGTTTCACAGACTGCCATATTTTTGAGCAACCCTCCTGCTTTTTTGTGTTTTTAAAATCTTTTTTTCTTTTAATCTTAAAAGTCCCTGTGTTTTGCTTGGGTCCTTGGATTCATCCTAAAGGAACTGACTCTTCTGTACTTGAGTAGTATTTATAGATTTGGAACTGATTAACAGCTAGTCAGCAAAACTAAATGTAGCAACAAAGCTGTTCCAGGATTTTTCATTTGCAGTGGTGGGCAAATAATGTTGCTTACAATTCAATGGGTTGATGGTGGGATACTGGTAAACAATGATCTCATGTCTAGGGACACATCCTTTTGCTTGGCTGTTAGCTCTAAAGCAGATGGGGGATTTAACAGCTGTTCTCATTTCCTGAAAAACTTAGCACTTAGCAAAAATGCATTGGATTCATTTACTCTAAGCTTCAGTGCCTAAGGATGTCTCCGTCTGGGCACACCATTTGCATATGTTATTCATTCCAGTCGTAGAGATGGGAAGAACTGCTGGGCTGCCCCAGCACTAGTATTCAGGAATGGGGGTAGCAGAACTGCCACTTGGGAATGTTTTCAAGTGGGATGCAGAACTGACCTCATCAGCGTTGTGCATCAACTCAGCTGACTTCATCAAATGAAACGTCTCCTCCCTTGCTAGGTGAGAGTGAGCATAGCCTAGAAATATTCCCCAGGTGCACTAGATTTATCCTTCCACTCTATTTCCAGCTCATATTAGGAACTGGGACTGGAAATGGGGGGAACATAGGTCTGGAAATCTCTCAGCTGAAACCTACCGTGGGGTTTCAGACAAGACTGGACAGAATACAGCACAGACTCTAGCTAATAGATAGTGCTGTCTGCAACACATGCCATGACCTGCCATTATTTTAGTATTATTTTGTGTTCATGAATATCTGCTATCTCATTTAATTAAAAAAATACAATGCTGCTCATGATTGGTCTGGACCAAAGCCTCCTGCAGTCTCTATTCCAGATCATTGTTTCAGTCCTTTCTTGTTAACTTTTGAATCCTCTTTACTTCATAATCCCAACAAAAGCTGTCCTATTCTCCTTTTCATCACATTACATCAAATATATTGGGGTAGGTATGGGCATATCACAGCTAGCTTCAGTGCTAATTAAAACAAACAAACAAACAAGAAACAACTCTAGAGTGAAGAAAATGTACAGAAAATACCTAAGGTTTAGTACCAAGACAGTGAAAGACAAAAATGAAGAGAAGTGAAATATTTTATTTATTTATCTATTTCCTTTTCTGAATCACTTCCCATTCAGAATACTGATTTTGAAGTGAATATATCAATTCTTTGAATGGACTTGTATAAGTAAGGTGTGACCAGTTTTGTACATTTTCAGTATGTAAGAGTCTTGTGGTAAAGTATGCGTGGGACTTGTCTCCCAGCTTGGGACTGGACAAGCAAATGGGCACGCATACAAGCAGGCTGATTAACATGCGCAGTCTGTTTGCACCTGTGCAGCTTCTGGCATATCCATGGCAATGGAGGCAGAGACAACTTGGCCAGATCAACCCCTGGCTTCCTCTCTGGCATCCTGTCCTATGTTGGAGGCAGGTCAGCAACAGGACGCTGGCCAGGACGTGGCACAACCTCTGGAAGTGGGGTAATGAACGGACATATCAAACCTTTCAACCATGTTAGCTGATACCTTGGGGAAGGGGCTATTGGCAGGCAGATCACTTGGCCCCTCCCCGGCATCCTCATCCATCACTCCCAGACCACTAGGATCCTCCCCTAGATCCTAGATCATCCTCCTTAGGTCAGTCCTGCCAATAGGTCCCCATGGGACTCATGACATCTATGGATCTTGTTTTATAATAAGACCCATTACATAATGTAGCAAAAGCAAACAAGCTTGATAAAAGAAAAAAAGCAACTAGTTATTTTCAATTCCATGACTACACAATCACGACATAACAAGTTGCCATGCAAACTGCCCCAGGGTAGTGGGTAAGGCAAAACATAAGCTAATTATATCTTAATGAGAGATTAATTTGCTAAACATTAGGCACAGAGACAACTATGTTTCAGCAGGAGTCAATTACTTGGACTACTCAGTAGCTCACATTCCATATTTGCAGCAGGTGAGAGGCTATCACTTGGAGAATTTTCTGAAAATGTTCTGAGAATAGATGGCGTATTTATACCTAACAGAGCTCTGCAGTAGAATGTTATTTCTATACACTTAAATAAGTGGTGGGGAACCTCCAACCCACGGGCCTAATTAGGCCTGGCAGGGGTTCTAATTTGGTCCACAAGGCCATTTTCATCAGATCATGCCCACTTGCCTCACACCTGATGTCACATGTGATATATGTGGGGGAGGTAAATCTATGGTTGCAAAGAAACAATCAGGAACTTAATGTGTGCTCCTATTTGTTCCTTGGCAAGTGGGACTTCCTTGTCAGTGCTGATCAGCTGACTGTCACTGACAGGGAGCCCCACTGGAATCAGCTGCCTATAGTAGGGAGTTCTTCATCAGGAACTCCCTTGTACACCCAATAAGACTCTTAGCCCCAATTAAGTGCTTTTAGAGAGGATGGCTCTCTCTGCCAATCAGCTGATGGGAGAGGAGACCCCCTTTGAAGTTGTCACCTGATGTCATAATGATGTAAAGTGATTGACAGGTGGGTGGCCCCATCCATATGTCCAAGTTAGCCTGTGGTTGGGGGGTAAAGAAGGACCTGGCCCACCAGGCAGATCCAGTTCTCCAGCCCTTAATTGAACCAAAATGTGGATGTAGAAGGGCTAGGCAAACTTATTTTCATCCAGCAAGCAAAAGGAAGTAGTGTGGTAGATATATCATCAAATCAAGGAACATATGTAAAACTGAGTCATTTTCAAACTGTGTGCTATTCATATACACTTTGAATACATTGGCCATGTTTTCACATTCTGGGTCAAAACAGATGTGACATGGCAGATCTTGTGATAGGACCTCCCAAGTTAAAGCCAAGCAAAATTTTAAAATAGCCACAGGGGCTTCTAATTTTTATCAGAACAGAACTGGTGGATGGGGTGTCTCTCTTGTGCCATTTCCCATATCAGTATTGCACCACTGCCTGAAGCTATTTCCTACTAAGGAAACAAATCTATGTACTGGTACAGTGCCTGTCCTGGAAAGGGGCCATAGCTCAGTGGCAGACCAAATGCTTTATATGCAGAAGGTCCTAGGTTCAGTCCCCAGTATCTCCATCTAAGACTGAGAATGTCCCTTCTCTGAAACTCTGGAGTTAGTCCATATGGACAATATTGAGCTAGTTGGACCAGTCATCTGACTCTGCATAAGGCAGTTTATGTTCTCCCCAGTGGGCCTATGTTCAATCTGTGTTCATAGACTGAAAAACAGTTGGTGCTGGGGGAAAGGTTTTCCCCTGCACTGCACTTGAAATTCTGTGTGCAGTTCTGGCTGGTTGATCTCAAAAAGAATAACCTCAGTCAAGCTCAGAAAAGGGCAGCCAAAATGATTGAGGGGATGGCACAGTTCCCCTGTGAGGAAAGGATGCAGCATTTGGGTTTTTTAACGTAGAGAAAAGGTAAGAAAGCGGAGACATAATAGAGGTGAATAAAATTATGCATGGTTGAAGAAAATGGATAGAGAAACATTTTTCTCCCTCTCTCATAACACTAGAACTGATGGACATACAGTGAAGTTGAATGCTGGAAGATTCAGGACAGGCAAGAGAGTACTTCTTCACATAGTGCACAGTTAAAGGATTTCTCTTCCACAAAAGGTAGTGATGGCCACCAGCTTGGATGGTTTTAAAAGAGGATTGGATAAATTCATGAAGGATAAGCTATGTTCTCCCTTCACTGCTGGAGGCAGTATGTCTCTGAATTCCTGCTGGGAATTGCAGGTGGTGGTGAGATCGGGTTCTACTTGCAGGCTTTCGGTGGGCATCTGGCTGGCTACTATGAGAACAGGATGGTGAATTAGGTGGGCCTTTGACCTGATCCAGCAGGATCTTTTTATATTCTTATGTTTAAATACTCCCCAGCCAGTACTGGTGTCCTCAGACCACTTTGCTGAAAAAGTCTCTTAAGACTTAGTATCTAAGGCACAAGATAGTTTCCTGGCATTAGGGTGTTTTTCTTCTTTCAAATAGTGAGCCATGTTCATGACAGTAGTACCTCAGTTAACAAAGTACATGCGACCATGGACATTATTTCTTTAACAGAAACTTTGGTACCAGAGGTAGGAATAACATGGAAAGAGTAGGGAATAGATTCCTACACCAAAAAAGAAGAGCAGTTCAACATATTACAGCAAACGTTTTATTCAAAATTAACAAGACTCATGCCTGTAATGAAACAACCAGGTCAGGTAAGCCTTCCATACAGATCACTTGAAGGCTTCTTCCAAAATGCATCCAGAGTTGCCTGTCTTGCCTTTTTTCTTTTATCATGTAACGTCTTGCTCTAGCCATCTAAAGCTCTGAGCACAATTCTCCTCTCTGTACTCTTGAGCAGGCAGGCAAGGGGCAGCCACCACCTCTGCCACCCTCCCCTATTCTCGAGCAGATGCACCTGTAGTAAACAGTGTTTCCAGGGCACCCGAAGCACTGTTTACTGCTGAGGTTCCTGTACCACCTGGCAAGGAGTGCCATTCCAGCCACGGGTGAGGGAGATGCCTGCAGCAGACACAATGCAGACTATGTTAGAAGGAGCTTCTTTCCTGGAGGATTTCTTAACTAAGTTATTACTGTAGTTCTTTCATTTGCTACAGATGGGCATCGAGCTTAAACCTCAGAACACCGTTTCTAAAGTTGCAGGACTCTAGTGCAGTAGGGAAAGAGGGGACTCCCACACGCAACACACATCCTCGATCCTTTAAAACTTAAACACTGTAGCAGGCAAACCTTAAAAATAACACTATGAATATCAATGTCGTCTTTAGGAACTGGCACTAGTTCAACACCTGGGCAGTGGGCCATGTTCAGTGTTTGGCATTCAAAGTATGGACCCTGTCCAGGAGAATGCAATTTACTCTGTGTTTGCTGGATTACCTTACATAAGCACGTCCTTCGCCTTCTGAAGGGATTTATTTTTGTTTTAATCTTCCGTTGAGCAAACAAATGACCTTTGAAAGGATCTGGGGAAAGTTTGACTTCTAAGATATGTTGGGACTAAGCTGGAGATATTTCAGGAATGGAGTTCTGATTGAGGAGAGTAAGAAAAGGGTCCCCCCCCCACTTTCTTTACCTAGCACAGCACGACACTGAAATGTTGAGTTTGCCAAGAATCCTCTTCTTGTTGTCGGGGGGGGGCATTTCACACCTTTCGTTGCGTTACATTTCTTTTGAAGGCTAACACATACTAGACAGAAGTATCAAGTGGAAAATGGCATACATTATCATGGTCGTAGGGTTCAGATACCACATGAAAGCTGTTCTGAATGACTTGTGTGTGATAAAACGTAACATGTAGAATGAGCTACTGTCGTGGAGTGGAAACAAGGCATCTACAGTTTATGAGATATCACTGAAAGCAAACGAATGTGTGGAAATTTAAATTATTGTTATTCTGTTGCTCCTACCATACAGGTTCCCTTCCACATTATGAATATTTTCATTTTGTACACAGTTGCTTGCCCCACCCCCACTCATCATTAATACAGTGCATTACAGTGCCATCTAGTGTTGAAACATATTAAGTAGATGAATAGAAGCTGTGAGCACTACTTAAAATTGGATAATGTAATATAAAGCAATATGCTCTCCTGACTTGGCAGAAGACTGTCATCATTGACATCTTTTCCTGCCACTTCAGTAATTCAGCTTTGTGTTATTCATTGCTGCTGAAATCAGGAAGAACACAAATATTCTGTTCTTTTTTAGGCACTGCCATTCAGTAATGATACTTGCACGGCTGTCCTTTAAATGGATACTCTCCAGGAAATATAACATTACTTAAATTGGCATAGTTATGATCTTCTGGACATCATTGTTCCTGTTGTAAAATATGATCGCTTGCTGATGTGACCTTACTGGAATGTGGTGCAGTTGGATAAATGCTACATTTATGACATGAAAAATAAATAGAATTGATGGTGTAATTTTGGGGGTTTAAACATAAGAAGTTTAAAGAACAAAAATATTTTACCAGCTCAGCTGCTAAATTTGGTGGTAAGGACTCTGCTAATGGTTTTTCCAGTGGCTGTGGCCTGAGGGGGAGTGTTGCAGAGCCTTCTCTGTGGCAACACCCTGGTTGTAGAACTTCCTCCCAATGGAGATCTTGTTGTCCCCCATGCTTTTTTTCTTTAGGTCAGGGCTTCCCAAACTGTGGTCCATAGACCATCAGTGGTCCACAAGCTTTATTCAGGTGGGCCATGGCTTGTCTGTAAAAATACAATTTAAAAAATCATACAGCATCTAGCACAGCACATTACAACTGCTACAACAGGCAAAAAAAATCATTAAGTGGTTTGTCAAGACCTTCAGCCATTTTCAAGTGGTCATTGGGGGGAAACGTTTGGGAACCACACCTATAGGTGACAACCTTGTCTGGGCCTTTGGCACATAACTAAAGGGAGTTTGAGTGTCTGAATGTTCACTGCTTGCTGTATTGCAACTTATTGTTTTGTATTTTTATTGTTGTCTCTATGCTGATTTTCTCTCTATGATTGTTGTTAGCTGCCCCGAGTTCCTTCAGGAGGAAGGGTGGGATATTATTATTATTAATATTATTTACCATACTGTACATTTTCACAGCCATATCTTGTTGTTTTTCATTAACAGAATGGGATGCTATTATCCATATCATTACCATAAAAAAGATTTAAATGTTTCAGAACAATGACATCTGAGATTGTATTTGAATGCTGATATTATGGAGATCCATTCAGTTATTCATATTATTAGATACATGCATCATGGCGAATTAAGTTGCCACCAAGAGTAGTTTGCTACATTACAACTTAGATTTTATTAGAAAATGATTTTTAAAATGTATACGCTGCAATTTACATTGCTTTTTGTGCCAGCATAGTCTGGGTTTAACATGTCTAATTTGTTTTTATACAGTAGCAGACAGGTCAAATAAAACCCCCAAAATTACACCATCAATTCTATTTATTTTTCATGTCATATTATTTAACACTAGATGGCATTGTTAAGCTGAACCTGTTTCTATCTAATGATGGTGGAAAGTTAGGAAGGATTATTTTATTTTCCAGGCTCCTCTTGCAGCCCCTGTAGTAGCCCCTGTAAACACTAAGAATTGCCTGATATAATATTGGGCAATGGGTTTTTCTGCTTCTGGGTATGAACTCACCTGTACCTTTTCTTTAAATCTCAGCTGAGCTTTCAATTGCTTCCAACATCTCAGTTACACAAAAAACATGATTCATCCTCAACAACAGTGCTAGTAAAGGGAGAGCAAAGCCACAAACTGTCCTGCCTTATTACAACATGACCTGTGTGGACATACGAGATTCCTGTGCAACCACCCATTTGACTGGTCCTTCCCTGAGGCAAATTAGGGAAATCTTCTTGAATGTCCCAGAATTTCTATATACATATAATAGACAACAACAACAACAATAAATAATTTCAATCTGTATTTTACTTTTTCATTAAAAATGTATTTCCAAAGAACAAAAAACATAGTATAAAGCAAGTAATTAGTAAAATAAATGAAAACATAAAAAAATAGAAATCCACAATTACAGTAAAAAAAGAAAGCAGGATCAGCAAATCATTAGACATAAAAAAGCCTATCCATACTAACAAGAAGAAAGAGAACAAGGTGGATCTTATTAAGAAGGTCATTCCAAAGTTTTGGTGAAAAGGCTCTGTCCCTTAACCAGCCAGCAGAATTTCTAATGGGAACAGGAGATATCACATCTATCTTATGGATTTATCAAGTTCATAAGGAAGCAGGCAGTTCTTGAAGTACCCTGGTCCAAGACTGTTTAGAGCTTCAAAGGCCAAAATAAGCCAGCCCAAGGGCCACAGGATTGCAGGTCCGACTCCCGGCCAGGCCATATTCTGAATTCAAGTCCTGCAAAAAACAGAAGACTGTTTAATGGCATTGAAGACTGATTGACTTTCCTGCTTACGTAGTCAGACCAGATCAGATTTATTTATATGGGCATAGACCCATTATAAAATACAATTGGAATAACAGACTCCAGACAGCATGGAATGTTACATTTATAGCATGTAGAAGAATACAAACACAAAATGCAGAACTTTACATCCATCCGCCCAAAACTCACTCTGAGATCATCTAAGCTCTTCTCTTTATTACCATACTTTTTAAAAAAGGGCTACTCTTCTTGTAATATAATTGTCCTTTCCCTTCATACAGAATTCTAACATAACAACGATTGGCCCACCAGGTAAATACTTTAAAACTGGGAGGATCAAATTCTTCCTAACTCCACTATAATATTTTCAGTAACACACAACAGCCCTTATCACAAGTTCATACTCTTTCTTCCAACTGAGTCCAGTGAAATTGACCCTCCATTAATGCTTTGGCAGAGAATTATAACATCCCTGCATATAAGCTCTTCAAAGTTTAGGAAGGGTAAGAAAGTTTAAATACTTGTGGATCTGATAACATTTCCAATTATCCAAACCCAAATATATTGGGGAACAAGGTCACAACAGAAGAGACCTTCAGTTTTTGAAAAAAATCCATATCTTTAAATCTGTGACTGACACTTATTTTAGCTTTCTCATTTCACTTTCCATAGAAAATCCCAGAAGATATAACTATGAATGCTGAATCAACCAACTGCAGATTTCCTAAAATGGATATAAAGCCAGTAATTGAGAACAGTGCCTCACACAACTGCTTGGAGGGAACTTCCTAAACCACCTCAAGATATAGAACTCTTCTCAATACATTTAGGGGTTCCAAAAATTATTCTAAAAAAATCCCCTTGGACCTTCTCTAGAGTGCCATCAATGCCTCCTACCCAAATAACAACTCCAAGCAATAGGTGAGCTACAGTCTTGGTTCTATAGACCAGGAGGGCAGCTAGAACAAAGGCCACTAGATGTGTTTTTGCTGATGCTGCAGTACAAAGATAATTGAGAGAAGTAAGCTTGATTTTTCATCAGCAAGCAATAAAATGTGATAAATATGTTACACAGAATGGCAAATGTTAGAATTAATAAGCTGAAATGTTGGCGAATTACTGTTTGCATACTTGACATATAATAATTGCTTCATTTGTCATGGAAATCTAGGGAACATAAGTACCGAGCACTTGCAATGAATCTCTCTCTCTCTGTGTGTGCAAATTGCAATTCATTCCACACCTAGAAGATACAGGATGAATATCTTTTCTATCAGCCACAGGCAATAACTTATAGCATTAACCCCCCCCATCCTTTACATTTAGGGTAAGAGTCTAATCAAATTATTTCTATTATTACTACTGGAAAAAGTATGCAGTTCTTCAGATGATAATCAGTCACCACTATAAACACAGTTCTGTTTTCTTCAGCAATCTGTACCTGCCCACTTGGCAGTCTTAATTTGTCAAAATGAGAAATTTCCTTTTCTATAAGGAGGAACACTATTGAGTGGATAGATATATGCAACTTTACATGGAAATAGCAAGACAAATTGATTAAACGATAAATACCTTCTCGAGATAATAGCTTTTCTTTGTTCTGGAGAAGATATAAGACCTTTTCATATATTGGCTACCACTCTTTCCCATGAGTGTCGGAAGGCAGAGCTGGGGTCCCAATCCCGGGGAGCTGGATCCCGGAGAGTTGGGAGAAGAGTATTCGGATGGATGGCAGAGGGAAGGGGGAGGAACTTCCCCCCTTTGGAGCGAAGACGAAACAGAGGAACTGCCAGTGATAAGGTCGCTTAGCGACGGGAAGCCTGAGCCCTCTCTGGACATTCTCACGCCTCCCCCTCTTTCAGGCTCAGAGCAAGAGGGGAAAGAGGGAGGGCTGCTCACAGCCGAAAAGCGGGGAGGCAGTTTACCATCAGCCCCTCCCCTATCCCCCATCCTGGAATCAGAAACTTCAGAAGAGGAGGGGTGATGCTTCCCCCCTCACCGCGCACACGCAGACAGCTGAAAAGACAGGAGAGAAGGGGGGGAAGGCGGGCAGTACCTGAGGGGCAGTTAAGGAGGAGCGAAAGATTGCGCGCCCATTTGGCCCCTTCTTAAAGAACAGGCGGGAAGAAGTCCCTTGCTCTGTCAACTTTCTCCCAATGCCACAGGACCTGTATCCCTGTATTGCTTCATGAGAAAATGCAGTCTTTGTTTGGACATTACCCTAATAAAACACGAATTAACTACAGCCGTTGGTCTGGTTCCTGAGTCACATCCTGGGCCTGACAGCTTGACAGAGCCACCTAAATCACCCTCAACGCTCTCTTCACTTGACTGGGACAAGATGTCAAAGGGAGCAGCGGGGGGGACGGACCCCACTTCTGAGACGGAAGAAGTGGAACTCTTGAGGACTAAGGTAGCTGATTTGCAGACGGATGTTCAAGCCCTGCTAGCAGCAGTCAAGGCGCTGAAGACGGATAATCAAACTTTGAAGGCAACGATAGACCAGATGCGAACAGCCCCTCCAGCTGCCATAGTAAAGGTTCCCATTGGATTGCCTCCAAAATACACGGGACAAAGTGATCAGTTGGCAACCTTTGTGGCTCAATGTGAGTTATATCTGGATGTCAGGCACACGGAATTTCCAGACGATGGGGCTAAAGTAGCTTTCGTGGTTAGCCTCCTGGAGGGAGAAGCTGCAAAATAGGTGACTCCGTATCTCGTGAGAAAGGATACTGTCTTAGGAAGGTACAGAGGATTTATACAGGAGATGACGGAGATGTTTCAAGACCCGCAAAGGGCTGAAACAGTAGCGCGGCAACTAGGCGCTCTGAAGCAAGCTAAAGGGACTGTTTCCGAGTACACTAACGCTTTTAAAATTCTGTCCCAGGAAACTGGTTACAATGACGCCGCCCTGATGTTTATGTACCGGAGTGGATTAAATGCTGAAATCCTGGATGAGTTGGCCAGGACCTCCCCCCCCGCTGACCTACCAGGGCTCATCCGGCTATGCCTACAGATAGATCACCGGATGGAAGGAAGGCGCCTGGAAAGGAAGCAGGAGGTCCCGAGATACTCAGCCTCGGCATCCCGCAACAAGACCCAAGACCCTTCCCACTGCAGGGATGGCAGGTAATGCAACTGAGGGACAGGGAGGGGCTAGGCCCAGACTGTCGGAAGAAGAAAAGGAAAGACGACGCCGGGAACGTTTATGCTTTTATTGTTCAAAGCTGGGCCATGTGGCCAGAGACTGTGGACTGAAAGGGGGGAAAGCCGAGCCGTCGGGAAACTAGAACACCCAGTCCACGTGCAGGCCGGTGGACTGGGGGCAGCATTGTATAAAGGCCCCCCAACGATCCAACCTCCCTCAAAGGGGGTGTTGGTCTTGCCTATTCGGATTACAACTTCCAGAGGAGTGGTGTTTAATTCCACTGCCTTAATTGACAGTGGAGCCTCCACAAATTTTATTGATGCAAAGTTAGTCAAGCATCATGGAATTTCCCGGTGGAAACTGGATGCTCCCCTAGCTGTGGAGACTATCGATGGGAGACCCCTGAAGTCAGGAGGGGTGACACAAGCCACGGAGGAAGTGAAACTTCAAATCCCTGGGCACAAAGAGTTCATTTCGCTATACGTGTCAGATCTCTCGAACTTTGAGGTGATTCTGGGAATGCCCTGGCTAGCAAAGCATGAACCCAAAATAAGTTGGAAGGAGGCGGTGGTGTGGTTCACCTCACAGTATTGCCAGGAGAACTGTCAACCTGAAGGAATCAAGAACACCTTAGCGGGGGCAGTGCAAGAGATCGAGCAAGTGACCCTGCCGCCAAAGTATGAAGAATTCAAAGATGTGTTTGATGAAAAAGAGGCAGAGACTTTACCCCCCCACCGCCCTTACGACTGTGCGATTGACCTAGTGCCAGGAGCCAGCATCCCATCAGGGAGAATCTACTCTCTCACAGAGAATGAGAGGGAGGCCCTGAAGGAATTCCTGGATAAAAACCTGAGGCGAGGATTCATACGCCCCTCACAATCCCCTGCTGGAGCGCCACTATTGTTTGTGAAAAAGAAGGGGGGGAACTCAGACCCTGTAACGACTATCGCGCATTGAACCAGATCACCATCCCCAACAGCTACCCGCTGCCCCTGATCTCAGAGTTGCTGGACCGACTGCGCTCTGCAAAAATCTTCACGAAGTTGGATTTGAGAGGAGCGTACAATCTGATCAGAATGAAGGAGGGAGATGAATGGAAAACAGGATTCTTGACCGCTTACGGACAGTATGAATACCTGGTCATGCCGTTCGGGCTTTGTGGAAGTCAGGAATTTTTCAAAAATTCATGAACGACGTGTTTAGAGACTTGTTGGACACGTATGTAATCTGTTACTTAGATGATATCCTGGTGTTCTCAAAGAACCAGGAAGACCACGACCAGCATGTGAAGACGGTGTTGAAGAGACTGAGAGAAAATCACCTGTATGCTAAATTAGAGAAATGTGGATTTGACCTCAAGTCTCTAGACTTCCTTGGATATCGAATCTCAGCGGAAGGCATGGAGATGGACCCAGGGAAAGTAAGCTGCATATTGGACTGGGGCCAACCTGTCACCAAAAAGGATGTACAACGGTTTTTGGGGTTTGCCAATTATTACAGAAAGTTCATTCCAGGGTTTTCCAAATTAACAGCTCCTCTGACTGACTGTTTAAGGGGGAAGAAGAAGTTTCAATGGACAGAGAACGCCACCGAGGCCTTTGAGGAGCTGAAGAGAAGGTTTGCTACTGAGCCCATTCTGCGCTTTGCTGATCCGAACCGCCCTTTCGTAGTGGAAGCAGATGCTTCAGATTTTGCCATCGGGGGGGTCCTGCTACAATTAGACCAAGAAGGGAAGGAGCTGCACCCCTGTGCGTACTTCTCTCGGAAGTTAAAGCCTGCAGAGAAGAACTACACAGTTTGGGAGAAGGAGCTGCTGGCCATCAAGGACTCTTTTGAAAACTGGAGACAATACCTAGAGGGGACCTCTCATCGAATTGAAGTGCGCTCCGACCACAAGAATCTTGAAAGCCTCCAAACAGCCAGAAAGCTGAACCAGAGACAGATAAGATGGTCCCAGTTCCTCACTAGGTTTATCTTCCAGATTACTTACCATGCCCAAGCCAAAAACCAGAGAGCGGATGCCTTATCCAGACAGCCACAATACAAAGAAAGTGAATCCGAGGACCAGCCTCAGTACGTAATCCCGCCAGAGAAATTAACGTTGGGAGTATGCCAGCCTTCATGGGAAGAGGAACTCAAAAAGGCACAACAAGAAGATGCAGACATGCTAAAATATCAGCAGGAGACGGGACAAGGTCAAGACTCAGAAGTAACCTTTCACTGGAGAAATGGACTGTTATGGTTCAAAACCGCCAGATATGTGCCAGAAGGGGAATTAAGGCTCAGAATCCTACGCCAGTGTCATGATTCCATCACAGCGGGACACTCTGGGATTTACAAGACCATTCAGAACGTGGCCAAGGACTTCTGGTGGCCTAAAATGCGTCGGGATATTGAGAGTTATGTAAAGTCCTGCTCTGTCTGTCTGCGGACAAAAACACAAACAGGGACACCAGCAGGACTGTTACAACCGTTGCCTGTCCCACGCGAACCCTGGAAGGACCTCTCCATGGATTTTATAACTGATCTACCCAAGTCCCAAGGAATGACAGCCATCTTAGTAGTGGTGGATCTACTTACCAAAATGGCACACTTTCTTCCTTGTGCAGGGGCCTTAGAGGCTAAAGAAACGGCCAAGTTATTCATAAAAGAAGTCTACCGGCTGCATGGATTGCCAAACAGCGTAGTCTCAGACCGAGGAACTCAGTTCACAGCCAAATTTTGGAGAGCAATGTGGAAACAGTTGCAGACGGAATTAAAACTCTCCTCCGCCCATCACCCCCAGACAGATGGGCAGACGGAAGGCTTGAATGCCGTTTTGGAAAGGTATTTACGAAGTTATGTGTCCTATCAACAGACTGACTGGGTATCATATTTGCATTTTGCAGAGTTCGCCTACAACAATTCTCTGCACTCCAGCACTCAACAAACCCCGTTCTTCGCTAATTATGGATTCCATCCTAAAGTCTTTCCAAGCAGCTCAGAAGGAATGCTGGTACCGGCAGCTGAGAACTTCCTTAAGGAATTGCAAGCGGCGCAACAGACACTGAAACAGCAGTTAAACGAAGCCAAAACGGAGTACAAGCGAGTTGCTGACCTGCACAGGAAGGAGGGGCCCCCCCTTCAACCAGGAGACCAGGTATGGCTGTCCACCCACTTCCTCCAGATGCCGGGCAAATGTAGAAAATTACAAGACAAGAGGGTGGGTCCTTTCGAAATAGAAACTCAAATCAATCCCGTGGCGTACCGACTGAAGCTGCCTGACACGTTTAAAATACATCCTGTGTTCCATCGATCCCTCTTAACGAAAGCCGCCCCTCCCAGTGAGTTACGGCCGGAGGAACCTCCCGGAGCTCCACTCCTGGTAAATGAGCAGCTTGAGTTTGAAGTTGAGGAGATCTTAGATTCCAGGATCAGACGCCACAAGCTGCAGTACTTGATTCACTGGAAAGGCTATGGGGTGGCTGACAGATCATGGGAAGATGCAGCTGATGTGCATGCTCCAAAATTGGTAAAACTTTTCCATCAACGTTTTCCCCACCGTCCCAAGCCAGACAAGGGGAGGGGGGCACAGCCTGGGAGGGGGGATGGTGTCGGAAGGCAGAGCTGGGGTCCCAATCCCGGGGAGCTGGATCCCGGAGAGTTGGGAGAAGAGTATTCGGATGGATGGCAGAGGGAAGGGGGAGGAACTTCCCCCCTTTGGAGCGAAGACGAAACAGAGGAACTGCCAGTGATAAGGTCGCTTAGCGACGGGGAGCCTGAGCCCTCCCTGGACATTCTCACGCCTCCCCCTCTTTCAGGCTCAGAGCAAGAGGGGAAAGAGGGAGGGCTGCTCACAGCCGAAAAGCGGGGAGGCAGTTTACCATCAGCCCCTCCCCTATCCCCCATCCTGGAATCGGAAACTTCAGAAGAGGAGGGGGTGATGCTTCCCCCCTCACCGCGCACATGCAGACAGCTGAAAAGACAGGAGAGAAGGGGGGGAAGGCGGGCAGTACCTGAGGGGCAGTTAAGGAGGAGCGAAAGATTGCGCGCCCGTTTGGCCCCTTCTTAAAGAACAGGTGGGAAGAAGTCCCTTGCTCTGTCAACTTTCTCCCAATGCCGCAGGACCTGTATCCCTGTATTGCTTCATGAGAAAACGCAGTCTTAGTTTGGACATTACCCTAATAAAACACGAATTAACTACAGCCGTTGGTCTGGTTCCTGAGTCACATCCTGGGCCTGACAATGAGTTCAAGAAATGCGCGTGCGGGGAGGGGGAGCAGCATCACAGGAGCAGGGTCAGCCTCCAGTCTCTGTGAGGCGGCTGCTTCAGGCAGCAGATGCTGGGTGGTGGGGAGCAGCAGCAAGGTGCTGGAGAACAAAGGTGTGTGTGCTTTGCAGACTTCCTTCCACCTTCTAAGCTATTCTGCGATGGAAGATGGTGTCCCATTGTCAATGTTCAAATAAAATTCAACTGCCAATCCAGTTAGCTTGTGAACATGGCACAGGGGATACCGTCTTGTCTATTGCCTCAGACAGCAAAATGTCTTGGCCCATTCATTCAACCTTACATGTGGAGGGTCACATTCAGGCATTCAATTAGCACAAGTTTGCTGTCCATCAGTGTGGTTATTGAATGTGCTGGGAACAGCACCACAATGTATGAAAAATATATAGGTGGAATTCATCGTTTGGTGTTTCATGAGCAATCCATGGATTCCATTTGAAGTTTGCAGGGGAAGCACAAATAACAGTGCGACAGTCTGGATGTTTGCTGTAAATCAGAGCATACAAAGAGAGGAGTGGAAAGGAGGGAGTAAATGAGCCATACCTTGGCTTTACATATAAGCCATTCCATAGAACAGGGCTGGGCAACCTCTGGGCCTAGGATCACACACAGTCCTCTGCCTAATTTGAAAAGCCATCCCTGAGTGATCAGGTTGCCCCTCTGGAAAGAACAATTTGTTCCTTTCCCAGCACTCTGCTGGGAGGAGAGTAAAAAGATTCAGATGACAGAAAAAGAAACACATAGAGAGAGAAATGGGGGTGGCAGAAAGAGAAAGAAAAGGAGTGGTTCCACCCACTTTTGCTCCTGGCCCCACCCACCACTGGCTTCGGCCTAGGGTTGTCAGGTATCCAGATTTTTGGGGTCTGTGTCTCTGCATGAGTCACCCCAATCTGCAGACTCTCAGCTTTCATTAAAAAAAATTAAGTTCCTAGGTGGTCTGGTTCATGAGATACACACCAAAATGTCAGCCCCCCCCCGCAGCTTCTGTTAAATGAGCTCGTAGCTGGCTGCTCTAATCCCACCCTTTCAGGTTTGTAGCCAATAAGTGAAATCAGGGTTGTGATTGACAAGGGATTTGTTGACCTCCAGTCAATAGCTAGAACCCATTGCAGGTCCAGAAAACTGTTGCCTTTTCCTGCTTGTCTGAAAATCTCATAAATTGAGTAAGTTTGCAACTTTCAGCAGTAGCAAAAGTCCCTTTCTCTCTGTGTGCAGAAGACCTAGAACAAAAGATCATAGTAGGATCTTGATAGGCTTGCAAAGTAAACAATTTCAGTTATTTGTGATAAAAGTGTACATGCGGGTTTTTTAAAATTACTTACAAAATAGCATATTATACATTTTCTTTCAAGTAATTTTTGAAGAGAAATTTTTAAAAAGTGTACATGCAGTTTAGGATGCCATTACAACGTGTTATGCTTTTCTAATTATGAGGAGTCAAACAAATTTAAATTTTCCTGGGCTGTTGAAGACGGCAGTTTATTCGTCTATTCATAGCCTTTTTTGAAAACTTTCCCAATATGAAGCTTTAATCTTATACATATATTCTGGGAATAAAGCTGCAATGCTAATCCCACTGAATTCAATAGGACCCAAAAGGACTACTTTTGAGTAGACATGTTTAGGATTGTGCTGTAAATAAATGGGACTTTTGAGGAAACATAGCAAAGGATTGTGTTTATGTTGTAAATCTTTTTCTCACCCTCCAACCCTTTTTTTTAAAGCAACCAGGCAGGGTTTACTTAGGTGTCACTGCTTTTATTTTGTAGGAAACTTATACTGATTTTTTTAAAAAAATGTTCTGCAATGTCCAACTGGTTTTGACAATAAACTATTATATCGTTAAACACCATGTGTGTATGTGGAGTCTTTCCAACAACCCTGTGAGGTAGGGTTGCTGACTGACAACCAAGGCAGCTCACAACAAGAAATAAATCCATTTAAAATCCACTAACCATAAAACTATAAAATAATTGCAAAATAGCTTAAAGTAGCATGAATCTGAATGTTGGGTTGGGTGAATGAAGTTCCTTATCACTTGAGGTTGCAGTTCTGTGCACGCTTCCATGTTTGAGTAAGTCCCACTGAATACATTGGAACTTGCTTCTGAGTAAACATGCATAGGATTGCACCATAAATATCTTTACAGGTTGTGTAAATAATAAGCATCTTTGATGGTCATGCTTATATAAATATTTCTTCATACTATGCCCTGATAAGTATCTGATTTCACATTATGGTTGTACATTATTATTTCCTCTACATTTTAAGTGTGCCCTTCTTCTTTGGAGTGGTCATGGTCCCCCTCTGTTGTTTTCATCCTGAGGGGCAGATTAGGATGAGAGATGTTGAGTAGCCCATGGTCATGCAGTAAAATTTGTAGCTGATTTCCATTTTTAAAAATTAATTAAAATGATTTTGTGCAGGCAAAGTTTGTGAAGTAGAGCCACACAATACATTTAAAGCATACTGCACTATATTTAAAGCACATGACTTCCCCCCAAGAATCCTGGGAAGTGTAGTTTTCTCATCAGAGTTATAGTTCCTACCAACCTTAACAAACCACAGTTCCCATGATTCTGTGGTGGGATTCATGTGCTTCAAATGTGTGTTGAATGTGCTTTAAATGCTCCAAGCAACCATGAACCGCCCAGAGAGCTTCGGCTATGGGGCGGTCTATAAGTTTAATGAAATAAATAATGAAATAAATAATGACATCTCTAGCCCCCCCTAAAATCACATGGTTTGGCATGCTTCTGACCTGGCAACACTACTTCAGCCCCATCTAGTGTGGGCATATTTATTATTTATTTATTATTTGATTTATATCCCGCTCTTCCACCCAGGAGCCCAGGGCAGCAAACAAAAGCACTAAAAATGTTAAAACATCATACAAACAAACTTTAAAACACATTAAAACAAAGCATCTTTAAAAACGTTTCTTAAAAAAAGCTTTCAAAGCATCTTCTAAGATTAAAACATTTTTAAAAGGTTTAAGAACATATTAAAAAGCAATTCCAACACAGAAGCAGACTGGTATAAGGTCTCAATTTAAAAGGCATGTTGAAAGAGGAAGGTCTTCAATAGGCACTGAAAAGATAACAGGGATGGTGCCTGTCTAATATTTAAGGGGAGGGAATTCCAAAGGGTAGATGTCGCCACATTAAAAGTCTGTTTCCTATGTTGTGTGGAATGGACCTCCTGATAAGATGGTATCTGCAGGAGGCTCTCATCTGCAGAGCACAGTGATTGACTGGGCATATAAGGGATAAGACGGTCGTTCAGGTATCCTGGTCCCAAGCTGTATAGGGCTTTGTACACCAAAACTAGAGCCTTGAACTTGGCCTGGTAGCAAATGGGCAGCCCGTGCAATTCTTTCAGCAGCCGGGTGACATGTTGATGATACCCTGCCCCAGTGAGTAGTCTCACTGCCACATTTTGCACCAGCTGCAACTTCCAGACCAACTTCAAGGGCAGCCCCACATAGAATGCAATACAGTAATCCAGCCTGGGGGTTACCAGTGTGTGGACAACAGTGGTCAGGCTATCCCAGTCCAGAAACGACCGTACCTGCCTTACCAGCAGATGCTGGTAAAAGGCACTTCCAGCCACTGAGATCAGCTGGGCCTCTAGCAACAAAGATGGATCCAGGAGCACCCCAGACTACGATACATGCCCTGCATTCAGATTAACTCCAAGGGAATGCAGCTCTTGACAAGATAAAAGTTGCCCACCCCTGTAATTGACCTGGTTCATCACATAAATATATAATATCACTTGATTTCTCATCACTTACTTGAATTAACATGCTCTGGTTTGATGCCAAATCCCATGGAGCAAGGCAGGTAAGGAGCTGCAAGATGACAGATAGCTCATACTAAGCAATTTGCTTAGTGACTGAGAGCAGACTGAACCTTTTAAAGCATCTGCCTCCAGATTACCTCTCCCAGTCTCTTAAAGGGCCAAGCACTGGGTCTAAAGAGAGGCATTCTTTCTCCGTTCCATAGCCTTGTGCCTGGTGTGTTCCTTGCACCACTGGACTGGATGGTGAGGTATTGTGAGGAGCATATGGTTCCTCAGGCTTAGGGGAAGTCACCCATGAGGATCTGGGCTTTGATCCTACAGGCCTAGGTCGTGAGTAATTTTCTTCTGGGGCTCCTGTCTGACAGGATTCGTGATCTCTTGCAGCAGAAACAGAGCCCTGAACTTAGTCAGGCTCCTTAGCTAAAGATTCTGTAGCTCCGATTCTGATTTTTGATTGCTGCTGGACTCTGGACTCGTGGCTAAAATGACTGGCAGCTGAATGTGTGACATGACTTCATTGTAGGAACTGTGTTTTGTGAGGTGACATGAAAGTTCTGTCTATGGTGCAGGATTACCAGGTGTCTGGTTTCCAGCTGGAGTTTCTGGTTTTTGGGGGTCCCCTCCGGGTCTCTGGGTAACTCGCCTTGATCTCCGGACTCTCAGCTTCAATTTTTAAAAAAGATTAAGTTTCTAGGTGGTCTGGTTCCCAAGATATACACCAAAACGTCAGCCACTTCTGCGACCGTTAAATCTGTTTAACCAACAGATTTGTTATAGCAGCTCAACCCTGCCCTTTCAGGATTGTACCCAATAAGTGAAGCCAGGGTTGTGATTTGTTGACCCAGTCAGTGCCTAGACTTAATTGCAACATCAGGAAATGGTGGCTTAGAGATTTTCAGTTTGAGTAAGAATATGGCTTAAAGTTTTTTTTTCTCTTATGTGCAAGAGTCAGACCCTGGGCTGTTGAAGAGGGCAGTGCTTTGAAAACCTTCGCAATATGAAAGTATTAAACCCAATACTTGCTTTTCTGGGAGTAAAGCAATTCTAATCCCATGTTCCTGGAGTAAACCCCATTGAATTCGTTAGGACTTACTTTTGAGTAGACATGGTTAGGATAGTGCTGTAAATTAGTGGGACTTTTGAGTAAACATAGCAAAGAATTGTGTTTGTGTTGTAAATCTTTCCCTCCCTCTCCAATCCTATTTTTAAAGCAATTAGGCAGGGTTTACCTAGGTATCACATTTTATATTATGTAGGAAACTAATCCTGATTTTTTAAAAATGTTCTGCAAAGACCAACTGGTTTGACAATAAACTATTATATGGGGTGTATTTTTACAAGTGTGTGTGTGTGTGTATGGAGTCTTTCCAACAACCCTGTGAGGTAGGGTTGCTGACTGACAACCAAGGCAGCTCACAATAAGAAATAAACCCCTTTAAAAACCAATAACCATAAAACAAGAATAAACAGTTGCAAAACAGCTTAAAGTGGCATGATTCTGAATTTTGGGTTGGGTTAATGTTTATTTATTTATTTTTATTATTTGATTTATATCCCGCCCTTCCGCACAGTAGGAGCCCAGGGCGGCAAACAAAAGCACTAAAACCACTTTAAAAATAATAAAAACAGACTTTAAAATATATTAAAACAAAACAATAGAAAAATTTTTAAAAGCTTTAAAAACTTTTTTTTTTTAAAAAAAGAAAAGGTGTAAAAACATATTAAAAAGCAATTCCAACCCAGACACAGACTGGGGTAAGGTCTCAACTTAAAAGGCTTGTTAAAACAACAAGTTCCTTATCGAGGCTGCAGTTTTCCCTGGTTGAATAAGCCCCATTGAATACATTGGGACTTACTTCTGAGTAAACGGACATAGGATTGCACTATAAATATCTCTACAGGTTGTGTAAATAATAAACATATTTGATAGTCATGCTTATATAAATATTTCTTCATACTGTGTCCCAATAAGTATCCGGTTTCACACTATGGTTGTACAATACTTCCTCTACATTTTAAGTATGCCTTTCTTGCTTGAGGTGGTCATGGTTCTCCGTTGTTTTCATCCTGAGGGGCAGATAGGCTGAGAGATCGTGAGTAGCCTATGGTCACCCACTACACTTTATAGCTCATTTCCATTTTGAAAAATAAATTAAAACAATTTACATGCAGGCAAAATTTATTAAGTGGATCCACACAATACATTTAAAGCACATCTAACTCGCATTTAAAGCGCATGACGTCCCCTAAAGAATCCTGGGAAGTGTCATTTCTCCCTCACAGTTACAGTTCTGATTCTGTGGTGGGATTCATGTATTTCAAATGGGTGTTGAATGTGCTTTAAATGAATGGTGTGGATCTGCCCTAAGTATGATGTGCATTCAAGAGTGAATTGAAAAGAACAATTTTAAAAGATACTTTTTTAAACAGGGGAAGGGTTGTAGCTCATTGGTAGGGCATATGCTTTGCATACAAAGGTCCAGAATTCAATTTATGGAAAAGACTATTGCCTAGAATCACGGAGAGCCAATGCTAGTCCATGTCATCAGTACTGAGCTATGTGGTACCCAATGGCCTGAGTCAGTATAAGGCAGATTCCTTTGTTCCTAAAAGTGGGAAGAGACTCAAGGGCCACAGTGACTTCAAAATTTATTTATGTATTTTATTTACAACAGTTATATACTGCTTTATTGTAAAAAATCTCAAAGCGGTTTACAGAAAAAAATTAAAACAATAAAATTATTGGCAAAAACAGTTAAAGACATGTATTTAAAAAAATTCAAAATAATAAAACCAACAATGAGTTAAAAACAAATTTAAAAACACAATAGCTTCTACATGCCTGGATAGGCTTGCCTAAACAAAAATGATTTTAGCAGGTGCTAAAAAGAGGCATCTGCCTAATGTCAATAGGCAAGGAGTTCCAAAGCATAGGTGCTGCCACTTCGTTGTTGTTATTATGTGCCTTCAAGTCAATTTTGACTTATGGCGACCCTATGAATCAGTGACCTCCAATAGCATCTGTCATGAACTACCCTGCTCAGATCTTGTAAGTTCAGGTCTGTGGCTTCCTTTATGGAATCAATCCATCTCTTGTTTGGTCTTCCACTTTTTCTACTCCCTTCTGTTTTTCTGTATTGTCTTTTCTAGTGAATCATGTCTTCTCATTATGTGTCCAAAGTATGATATGTGTCCAAAGTCAGAGGAAGGCAATGGTAAACCACCTCTGAATAGCTCTTACCACAAAAACCCTATGAACAGAGTATCCAAAATGCTGCCACTTTACAGGACTGATTTCTTACAAGAGCTGTAGTATGTGGCACCCATAACATAGAAAGCACAGCTTGAACTTGGCCTGGTAGCAAATCAGCAACCAATGCAGATTTCAAAGCAGAGGTATCGATCTCACTCATGTCAGCAATCATGCCGCAACATTCTGCATTAACTGACTGGCTGCAAGGATTTTTTTAGTTTTGGTTTTTGGTTATGAATCCCGACTGGTTGTGGGATGCCACGTTGTGTGCCTTACTCATAGGAATCTTGTTGTGTTGGTATGGTATTACATTTAGGAAAGCATCACTGTCTCTTGTTTTTCTTTTTCTGTTTGCATTTCATTTACCTTTAACCTCACTCCCTTACATCCATAGAAGCCACAGCAGTGGTTGCATGTGCTTAACTCAACCCCCTAGAACCCATCGATGATGCACCTTGTTGGTTGCATGGCAGTTTGTTTCTTGCCCAATAGTTGTAAAAGAGAATTCACATATTTGAAAGTGTGGCTGCAGTTGTTCTCAAGCTGCTGCCTGTGAAGGTAGACCAAACCATGTGTATTTTCTTTTTGTCAATTATTACTCACTGGAATTGGGTTGGCTGTGAAAGTGAGTTTATAGCAGCCCACAGGGTAGACAGAAAGGGTAGAGAATCTTCTTACTCTTACTCATCTCTCAGACCTCTTTCTGAAGTGAAGGGTCAAATCTGTTAAGAAGTTTGGAGCAGCCACATTAAAAGATAAGGGCAGGGCATTCCAGACAGGGGGTTGCCAATCCTGCTTGGATATGGATGTGTTTACAATGTCCTGTTGAGTTCTATGGGGCTTAGTCCCTTAGTAAGTGTGTTTAGAATTTAAGCCTTCAAGGGCATCCATCTTTATTCCTGACTGCTCCCATCTAACCTTGCCACAACACTAGGCTCCTTTCTTCCTACAGCTGCATTCTGGTGACTGGCCTGGCCTGAAGGTACTTAAACCCTTCTTGCCAAAAGCAAGTAGGCTAGATTAAATGTTCCCTACCCAGGCTCTATGTTTTAGCTAAGATTTCTAGCTTAATTTCCAATCAGATTTTTTAAAAATGGTATGCTCCAAGCAACTGTGATTGATGCTTAATGAAATCACTTGGGCCCGCCCCATGACATCACTCGAGCCCACGCCCGTGATATCACTCGGGCCCGCCCCTAAAATCTCAGGTTATGGGATGCTTCTGACCTGGCAACCCTACTATGGTGGTATTTGATCTGTAACGACTCGCAGACACCCTGAGTCATTGCTTGATACTGCAGTCTATATTTAGTTAAGGAAGGGAAGATGGGAAGTTGTAGCTCTGTAGGGGGAAAAAACATTGTTCCCAGAATTCTTTGGGGAAAGCCATGTACTTGAAATGTGTGCTGGATATGCTTTAAATGTTTTAGTGTTTTGTGGTTTGTCTATACATTACACTGCACACAAATCTTCCTCTGGTGGCTCCTGATTCTTGAGAGAGTGGATCTTTTCACTCTTAGCCCTTGCCTTTACGTTGCAATGACTGTGTGCTTACACTACTGTCCCTCCCTTTTGCCGCTTGGCACTTGCTTGCCCTTCTGACACCCGCTGCACCTTCCTCCTTCCACTTGCTTCATATTACTAGGTTCTCAGCTTCTTTTTGTTAAGAGTAAAGTGACTCCTTTTATGCCTAGCGGAAATTGTCAGGGCAAGGTATACTCCGTGCTCCTGTCCATAGGGATGTGGTTGGCCACTGTGAGAAGCAGGAACCTGAAGGAGATAGGCATTTGGTCTGAGCCACCAGGTTTCTTCCCATGCTCTTAATTCAGTGGCAGAGCACATGTTTAGCATGCTGGAGGTCCCAGATTCAGCCCCTGCATCTCCAGTTAAAGGATCAGGATGGGAAATAGTGCTGTCTGCCCAAGAAGATCAGAAAAGTGGATGCCCGACAAAGTAGGCAGCATTAGGCTACTGCTAGATGAGCCATTGACCTGACTTGGTCTGATGCAGCTGCATATGTTCAAACCATATGCTTTCCCTACTTTTTCATTCCCTAGGAGATTTATCTGGATTTATGCAGCAGTATTGCAGGAATCTCTCTAGCCTGCAGTTTAGATCCTGAAAGAAAAAGAAAGATGGTCCTGGACTGGAATAAAAGATGTGGAATAATCACTTAGAAAACACTACTTTAAGCATTAATTGGCAAAGAAAGACTCTAAATAAGAAGTGAAGTAATGTATGGGGAAAACATCATCTGCCTGATTGATGGAATATGCCCGCTGATCATAAAGACCTGTTGTTTTGAGAATGAATTGCTAGGCAAGCTGGAAGAGGAAGATAACCACAGCAGATGCCCTGGTCACATGCTCTGGCTTTTATGAGCTCTGAACTCTTCGGCAAACAATTAGTACTTCTGCAGATGATGGATCAGAGCTTGGAAGTAACTAGTTACAAGTTACAAGTATGTGTTTGTTTATTTTTAATGTTGTTTTAGGCTACTTAGATGTGCAGCAGCCAAGGCCAGCACCTTGTAGGCTTTTTTTAAAAAAGTAACTGAAATGTAACTGTAGTGATTACTTTGGAGGAAAAATAATCAGTTACTTTCAGAGCAATTGTAGTTGTAATGGTAATTACTACTTTTGGGGGGCCATGTAACTGTAACTGTAATTTATTACTTTTAAAAAGTAATCTTACAAGCTCTGTGATGGATACGCTACTTGGCTATTCAGTAATTTTCTTAGGAACCTCTTTGGGCCTTTATGATATTGGTGGAAGACTCTTCTCAATAAACTGATAATTATATTCATGCTTTCTATCCATACATCCAAATAAGAATGCATAAGACTAGCTTCAGCATTCAGATTAAAAAGATTTCCCCTATAGTACTAATTGCTTCCCTTTCCCCCTCAATTTCCATTTTATTTTCTTTTTCCATACAATTTTCTTAAACCTATTATTTTTCTATATGGGTTTTTCATTTTTTTAACTCCTATATCTTCATACATGTTCAGAAATTGCTCCAAAAATGATTTAATTTAAACTTTTTATTTTATTTTGTACTGCCTTTCAGAATAACAGAAGGCTGTTCACAACAAAATTCACTACAATTTCATTTACCTGAGTAGTATCTATTATTAGTCATGCTCAGCCCATTGAAATGAATGAATGTGTCTAACTTATAGCCAGTAATTTTTGTGGGTCTACTCTGAATATGAAAACTACCATAAGGACATAATCCTAACCTCCCCCTGCCCTCCAAGGGGCTTTATGTAGCAGCAAGGACACTACCACATCCGCAGCCCTGCTGCTCACAGCTACCAAGGCAGAAGGTGGGTGGGTGGGCCCGATTTAGGTTGAATGCTACACTGGGTCCAGGATGAACACATGATTGAGCCCAAATTGGGCAAATTATGCAACCACAGTGAGATCAACACAGCAGTTCCTAGCTCAGCTCTACCCACTCCCTGCCCTCAAATAACTCACTTGTGGGTTTTCACTGGCAGACATCCCACAGGCAGGGATTCCACCCACCTACATGTTCAGTGGTCAGCAGGAGTCCAGCTGGACGGAGAAACACCTTCTCTTGTTCTAACCTCCTCCCCCTCAATCCTTTGTAAGGGTTGCATAGATTAATATGTAAAGTAATATATTCAGCAGCTACAAAGTCAATGCAAACATTAGTTTAAAACTGATATCACAACAAGCTGGCATCGATGGCAGCAAAGGCCTTGGAGAACAAATAAGTTATAAATGCTTCCTTTATAGATTATTTCTGTATGTTCCCTTTTTATTCTTACCATTATGTCAGTCTCAATGGAGTTTTGTGATCTCTGACAGAGAAGAGGTAGAAAAAAGGCCATTAAAAGTCTATGAAATAAAATGTGCAAATTGTGAGCAGAATAAAAAAGAGGAATGTTTTAACATCTATGAATTTGGAAATGCAGATCCTGTTCTCAATTACTCTGGTGATGGAGATGGTATTCAGCACTATTATATCCAATTTTCTATACCTCAGAACTAGAATTACAGAGCAATTGTAGAAGAATTCAGCAAGAAGCAATAAAGTTAATGAGATATCCACTGACTTAAAAAGCAAAGATAAACAGCTATTAATTTACCCAATTTGATAAAGCAAAAACCACGGTTAAAAAGCTTTTCTAAAATTATTTCAGAAGAACAAATAGAACAGATGTAATTACATCTCATTTATGTGTAAATCAAGGTTACAGTGTACATGCAGATTATACAGACATATAGATTTAAACTGAGGTGTGGGTGAAAGGAAAGACAGAAACAGACAGGGATGAGATAAAGAATGTAATGTTGACAGTTCAAAACCTTCTTGACATTTATCATAAGATTTCTCCCCATAAGAATTTGGCCATAAGACTGAAGTACCAGAAGGATTCTGGCGGGATTGCTGTCAATCTCAGATGTGCTGTTTGTCAAAGAGCAGAGCAATGGTTTCATCTTCCAGCTTTTCAACTGTAGTTTGCTAAATGCACTCTAAAGTCTGGGACAAACTACCAAGAGAGTGTGCCAGGGTTGTCTAGAGTTATGTGTAGTGATGGGAGAGAAATTTGATGCAGTTCACATTTTAAAATGAGCCTATCTAATTTGTACTTTCCAAAACAATATACAAACTGAAACTTCTGCCCTTCAAAATTTGCACTTCTCTGAATTTTGTAGTGCAGCTCTTCAGCCAAGTAATCTGTACATGATTTCCTCACCAGCAATCTGTGGTGCAGTCCATTCTATCACTTCAGAACTCTGCTGCCTCAGTCTGCTGTGTGTAGACCAGGCATCTATGCTGGGAATGTGTGTTCTCCAGTCCAGAGTAGCTGAGTTCATCTGAGAATAACACAGGAAGCTACAAAGCTGGAATGTGTAGGACAAAGTACAACCTGATAAAATGGTTTTTAAAAAGTGTGCTCAGTAGAGGCTGTTCTATGGGGGAAAGAGGGGCACTGCCCCACCAACTGCAGTCTGCCCTCAGCCAGCCTACACCTGGAGGTAGCACTGTCTGTCAGCTTCTGCCGCCTTAGTCTCAGTGTTGTACTTGAAGAACTTAGCACAGGGGAGGATGGGAACAAAGTGAGAATTAGTGGTTGCTGCCTGTCATTAGCGCTGACTCCACCTACTGTTGGGCTCCCTGTCTTCCTACCAGTCTCAATGGGCAGCAGCCACCACTGAGTATGCTTAAGGCTGGAGTCCTGTATCAACTTACCTGGAAGCAAGCCCAGTGGAATTTGCTTCTGGATAGACATGAAATGGAACTTACTTCTAAGAAGACATGTATAGGATTGCACTCTAAACTAGCAACTTTTATTCTGAAGGGGAGAAGGGAGGACAGCAGTCACAGCATCCCAAACCAGAACATGCACCTAATTCAGATCAAGGGCCCATGCAAGTTTCCTGCATGGAAAATTGCCCCTTCTTTGCTATTTGTCTTCAAGGTGCTGCTTGAAGTAAATAGCATTGTCAGTGGCAAATAGAAGCTGGTATTTGTGTTTGGAATTTTCAGCAGAAACTGGCCGGGGTCCCAACTGTAACATCACAAGAAAAGCCCTGATCAGATCAAAGACACTGTTTTCCACAGTGGCCAAGCAGATGTCTCTGGTGAAGCCCACAAGCAGGACATGAGGGCAATCTTTCTTCAAAATAAAATTATTCAAAATTAAAAAGTCCTATTTAAGCCTGCTTTTAAAAAAAGCCCTATTTATCATCAGGTCCTGAAATGTAGCAAATAAAAGGCTCTGTGGACCAAGTAAAGTGAGAAGATCAGGTTCAGAGGTGGCCAATTACGTGGTTTCTAGTAAGAACTGTTGGCCAATGGTCTGTGTGTGAGAGAGAAATAGACAGAGAAAACATTCACTCTTACTCAAAACAAATAAGAAGTGATTGAGGCAGGAGATACGTCAGTCATCAATATGCAGATATGTGGTTGCTGATTGGCTAACAGCCTGCACTTGGCCTGGTGGAGCTTGTAAACGATTATGTACCTGCGTAGATCTGACTGGGGCACTTCCTGCCTCCATCACTGCCTTCCATTGGTTTCTGATAAGGCCAGGAACTTCCTTAACCTCCCTCAATTGCAGCAGTGGCTAGCAGTTCCTATGAGAAAATTGCATCATCAGCAGTTGTTGCTGCTGGTATTTTTACGAGGTGCCCTGAGACTACCTACTGCCTGCTGATTGCAAGGGCTAAACACATCCCATTTCCCTCTGTGCCTATAGAGTGCACCAGCAGTGGCAGTTCTAGGAACCTTACTTTGCTCAACCTAGACCAGATTTCCCCAAATTTGGTTCCCTGCAAATCATTTAGACTACAACTCCCATTTGTTCCAGCCCACCTGGTGAGAGATGATGGGAGTTATATTTCAAAACATCTGAAAGGCACCAGGTTGGGGAAAGCTGACCTAGATCATGAATTAAATATAAAAAATTCTGATAGCAGGAACATCTGGAGAGAAAATAGCTAACCTGCTGATGTCCTCCAGTTTAATTAACTGGTGTGGGGGCTCATGTGTATTCTGGCTCCTCAGTATGTTCAGTCTTCCACTGTCAGGCAGTTTATTTCTGATTAAGTTCTAATAATAAATCACCTGGTCCAGGAAGCAAATCTTCTAAAGATATGTTGCTTCCTCTGATCCCCTCTGTGCTGGGGGCCATCTGACCAGGAAACAGATGAAAGTGGGGAAAGTAGGTTGGACTGGTGGGGGGAAAACTTAATCTTTGTCTGGAGCCCCAACCCTTGTCCCTGCTGATCAATGGGATGGGATGTATAGGTCTTGTAAGATTAGACAGTGAATCAGAAGCAGCCCTGGAGCTGTAGACTGAACACTTTTGAACTATAGAGAGAAAACAGGGACATGCTTCTTGAAAATTAGGCGTACTGACTGGAGAATGTGCGTATTGCCCACAGAACCTACAAAATGCAGTTGAGACATACACATTCCTCAAGGCCTTGGAGATATGCAAAATGGGACTTCCGGGAAGGGTTGCTTCGCCTGTGCTGCCTTTGAGACGAACTCTCGTCTCAGAAGAAGATTTTTCAGTTTTAAAATCAGTCAGAACGTTTTTTTTTGACTGGTAAAGACTTTCTCCTGGGCAGGGAGAAACGTAGAGATTAACCACAGAAGCTTGTGTTTGTTGGGGGGACTGGATTTCATTAGTTTATGAAAGAAGGTTCAGCCAGCAGCACCGGACAGACTTTCAAACAAGCTCTAACTGATTTAGCGAGACGTTTATCTTTTCTTTAAAGAAAAACGGATTAACAGGCAAGCACCCCTCTTTCTATTTTTATCATCTGGCTTAAATTGTTACAGCAAAAAGAGATTTGTCAATGAATCAGCTATAAAGAATCCCTGGGTGAGTTATAACTCTTCTCTTTCATTCACGAAATTAAGGAGGAAAGAAATCGAAATAGCTTATCTTTGTTTTTATTGCAAAAAGCTGGCCTGGAATTGTGCATTTTAAAGATACAAACGGATGAGGGATTTCTATTCTGAAGAGAAAAATAAATAAATCTGATTTATGAACTTTTGACGAATCTGCTTGTTCTCGATGCCACTAACTGTTTTGATGCTGTGAACTAAATTTGTTTTGCATTCCTGAACAGATAAGAGATAAGGCAGGCTGTGCTGTCTACACTGTGATGTCATCAAGCTTGGAATATTAACCTCTTTGTTGCTGGAATAAGAAGTGGCTTTTTTTTCTTCGTGGTTTTAAGAATGGCAAACAAGAAAGTGGCTGAGACCTGGAAGTAATTATGTTTCAGAAAATAATGGATGAGATTGAGATAACGAAACAAACCCTGAGACAGGGCTGACAGGAGATGAAAATTGAATTTGGCAAAATAAAGCAGGAGCTTAAAGAAATAGGGGATTTTGTGAGAGAGGAGATTGATGAGATCAGAGATACAATTGGACAAGCATCAGAAGATGAAAAAAGAAAAATTAAAGGGAAGATGCAAGCCCTGGAGATTGGAACAAATGTGGAACTGGAAAAAGACTTGGAGTTTATGGATATTAGAGATAAAGTTTACTGTTTGGAATTTAGCGTTGTCCTTGAAGAAATTAATGAAGATATCAGAGATAAAGTTATCAATGTCTTGGATAAACTTCTGGACTGGAATGATGTGATGGAGTTTGACATAGAAAAAATCTATAGAATTAATTACAGATTTGTGACAATGGAAAAACTCTCAAGAGATGTGCCAGTGCATTTCATAAAAAAGAAGAACAGAGATATGATTTTACAACAATATTTCAGCAACACATTCAGAATTGATGGCAAGGAAATATTTCTGATGAAGGAAATTCCCATCAGACTCTTATTATATGACTATGGCTATGACAGCAAGATTATTATGGGACACTGATAATTGAAGAATGGCTATTGAAATTACTGGACCTAACAGGATTATTATGGGTGCAAGGATGGAAGATGGAAGATGGAATTAACACTGATAATGGAAGAATGGCTATTGAAATTATTGGACCTAATAGATTTGATGAGATGGATTAATTGACACGCTTATTTGGAGAAAAATCGATGGATATATTTCTCAAGGAGTTGAAACCTCTCTTTGACTTTTTGTGGAAAGAATAAAGTGATGTTTATGAGATTTGATGATTAATTAAGATAACTACTGGAGGAAAGTGATTTTGTAATATAAATTAAGAGACAGGTTTGTTATATATTGTAGACCTATAACTGATCTGCGACAAATCGGAAGTCAACATTTTATTTTATTGTTTAATTTGTATTTTTGTTTTGTTTTGTTTTGTTTTTTGAAAATTTGAATAAAAATTAATGATAAAAAAGGGATATGCAAAATGGCTACAGAATGTACAAAATGTAGTTGAGATATGCACATTCCCCAAGGCTTTTTGGAGATTATAAGTTTGATTTTCTCATTATATGATTTTATTTGCTATGAATTTCCCTTAAGTTGCTAGGTTTATGATTTTTAATTTATTGTGTTCTGTTTGTGTCTGTTTTTGTGTGTGTGAAGAGTGGGCATTGATATGTGATGCTTGATATGTGATGCTGTCCTGGAAAAACTCATTGAACAGAATGCATTTTAAAATCACATTAAAATGTACTCTTCAAAATGGCAAAACTAGGAAGGCATTCCTGTCAGATAATGGACCTGAGGCAGGGAATTGGGAATAGAGAGCTTCTAATGGGGAAGTGTGCTTATCATCAGCCCTTGCTGGTGCTCTCGTTTGGTAATTAGGCCTTCTTGTCGTTATTCTGGAATCCCTCATGATGTCCTTTTGTCAAAGGCAGTTGAATGCTTCATGTATCTTTGCAAGTGCTTTCTTGCTCTGCTTTGCTCTTGGAACAATGGAAACACTGCCACCTGGTGTCTCAAGTGACATGACACATCATACCAGCTGGTTTTGTATTATTATTATTATTATTATTATTATTATTATTATTATTATTATTATTATTATTATTATTATTATTATTATTATTATTATTAATAATAATAATAATAATAATAATAATAATCTGCATGTACATTATTTGCTGTAATGTATTATAACATATATTTACACAGTTTCCTTCTACAGATACAGGCCACAATCAAATACAGAATTAAGCACATTTGATCCTATTCATTTAAATGGGCTGAAGAATGCAGCTGCAGTTTTTGGTTTTCTATGGTACACAGAGAGTCCATTTCTGCTAAGTTTATTCCCATTTAAACAGTTTTGCCATATTTTTCTTTAACTTATGAATGCTTTGATTAAGCAAACACTTGCTATAGTGATGTCTTTTTAACTATTTCTAATTCCATGGACACATCCTTGAATTAAGGCTTATAGGTCTTCGGAGGATCTTCCCAGTAGCCCTCATGCAGACCCAGAAAAAAAAAATCACAATGGCTGACTGTGGGGTGTATCTGTACCCCAATGTTCCAATGGAAGGATGAGGTAATTTTGTCCCGCAGAGACCATTTTTGTCTGTGTTGTCAGCACAAGTGTGCTTGACAATACCAAAGGACCTTGGGCCAAAAAACACTTATTCAGAGAAGGTAATTTTTTTTCTGAGTTGTATACTTTGGCCCCTTCTCCATGCATTGAATAAACAACTAAATTTCTGGTATTTTTGGACCTCAGTGTTTTCCTTTTATTTTTTTGTTTTGTTTCCAGAAGGAAAATGTTAAGTGGTGACTGACTAAAACTGGGAAGGTGTATGGGTCACAGCTTGTGTCAATGTTCTAGGTCTACTCATGTGTAAATTACAAAATAAAAGGCAGAAATGTGCCCCCAGGGGTAAATTTGCTGGGGTACTTTTGGACCCCAGTGGTTTTTTGTTTCCAGAAGGAAAATAGTAAGTGGTAACTGGCTGAAATTTGGGGATGTTGTACAGATTAAAATTTGTGACAATGTCCTAGGAGGACATGCCTGTAGGTGTAAAATGCACAATGAAAAGCACACCTGTGGTTGTTAAGAACCCCACAAGTCTGCATGAGGACGTGGAGATTTTCTGAGTAAAAGTCAGCAGACTGTACTACTGAATCTGAGCTGCGACTTATTTTGCGTGGTTTTCTTTTTGGTTTAACTCTTATCCTGCAACTCCCCCTGCCTTCCAGTTATTAGATTTTGTTCTGACACAATTTTATTGCAAATAAATCCTTAAGATATTTGCCACACTTTGCAGTTTCAACTTTCTGTTGTTACTGAAGGTTTCATTGCGTATTGTTGTGTAACAAATGCCAGCCTGTCCACTTCTGCTAACTGTCAAGGTTGTGCAACGCTTTTGGAAGATTCTCAGCTGCTGCTTTGAACAAGTCAAAGAGATGGTGTTTCCATAACTTCTAATGCTGTAGAAATGCACTTCTGTTCGATCTTCCAGATTGTGAAGGGGCACATGGGAGGAGATGATCTTTCAGGATATATTAAGCATTACCTCTTGAGAAAGTTAAGGTTCCCTTCTGATTGGTGTACTTTTAAAAATCTGCAACATGTCACTGACACAATAATAAATCATTCGTGGAGGATTTGTGCTGGACTGTCCACACATCATTCTACTTCATTGGTTGTTCTGCAGTGCTTCCCCAGTGGCATTATTACTATCTGGAGGGGCATTTTTGTGTAACAACACAACAAAAGTGGGACAACAACAACCCCAGAACATTTGTGGCATAAAACATTACAGGATTTCAGCAGAAAGCTATGGGACATGCAGGGCTGGCTCCAGGCATCAGCTTGCCCTGGCCCCCTGGTGGGCAGGTGTATGTCCGCATGTGCACGTATGCACGTGCGCGTGGCCCCCCCGTGTGCCCCCACAGCCCCCTACCTGTCTAGTCTTTACCATTGCCCTTAATGAAGATGGCGGCCGTGGTTTCCCTAAGGGGAATGAAGCCTCCGCCGCCATCGTTGTTGATGGCACACGTGCGTGCTACATGCACACATCTCTGCCATCAACTAAGATGGCGGCAGCGGCTTCAGTACCTTAGGGAAGCTGTGGGCGCCATCTTCATTAAGGGCAATGCTAAAAAGCCGGCTGACAGGTAAGTGGGGGCGTGGGGCGGGGCGTGGATCGTGGAAGGGGTGCGGAGGGCCCCTCAGGGGCTCCTGTAGCTCCGGGGCCCTCGGGCCAGTGCCCATCCTGGCCACCCTTTAGAACTGGCCCTGGGGACATGCACTGAATGGAAACAAAGCAGTACGTCTGCCCAAAACATTCTGCAGGTGCAAACAGTGTTGAAAGCAGGAATGCATGTAACTTCCTCAATACCACCAACAACACAAATAATCAAGAATGCACAATAAAAAGGACATTTGAAAGGACTCTGATTTGCAAACTGGCTTGTTGAAATCGTAGTTGTACTAATTCATACAAATCCTATAATTACTTTAGAGGCTTAGTAGAAGGAAAGGAAATTAGAATTGCGATCTGTAAGTATATTTTTTACTTTAGATGCAAAAGATATATAGCTCTTTGACTGCTGAGTCACATATGCAGAGGAGGTAAATAAATGCCACATCTCATCTTATTGGTCCTGAACTCCTGATCTTTATTCCCTTCACTGCAATTTGGGGGAAGGGGAAGAAAAAATGGAAAAGGAAGGGTTAAAGTTATAGAGTGATCCTAGGGAAGAGAGATTGACCATAATAAAAGAAATAGCTCGAACAATCTAGGAAATAGCTAGAGCAAAATAAACAAGTAATCTGTGGCCAGAATAGCCAGTGTAGTCATCTGGGGTCTTGGGGTGGTGGTGTCTTAGACCCCTTACCTTTTGGGGAGCAGTTTCCCAGCAGGATCCCTATGTCTCCAGCATCCTAGGAGCCAATCAGTATGAAAGGGGAGTGTGTTAGCCACTGATAAGAATCTTCTAACATGCTTCCTTATATTTCCCTGCTGATTGGAGCCAATCAGAGTGAAAGGAGGTGAGTTAGCTGCTGAGAGGATTCTTCCAGTAGTGAACGCTCTCATCTTTTATGCTTATTGGCTCCTAGAAAAGTCTGTTGTTTTGGGAGAAGGCATTAAAAAGGATCTCATTCTCAGCCCTATAGCAAAACAAGGCAGGGGGGAGGGGGAGGTGTGGCTGTGATTAACGTGAAGGGACCCTGCACTTCTGAATTTGCCACAAGCCTGCTGCAGTGTATCTCTTCCCCCTCACCCCCGGCTTCCTGCTCCTGCCCCCTCCATTCTCATGTCTCTAGCCCTGCTCTTACTGCTCTCAGCCTAGAATGTCGACAATGGCTGACATGTGAGCCCTGGGGTAGAGAAACACACTTACTCTTGTGCTGGTTCCTCTACCTGTCTTTTCTTAAAACAGGGGCATGCGACACTAGTCACATTCCACCCTCTTTTACTCTTAAAACTTTGTCAGATCAGCTCCAGTGCATTTTTAAAAAAAAATCAGCTTCAGGGAGGTTTCACAACTGATTGCTTTTGCCCTTTACCTTCCAGGAGTAGCTACTGGAAATGTTTTGCTGCAGGCTCAAGCAGAGACAATGATTGGCCCAACTTTTTCCTGTGCGTGGTCCTGAAAGGTCTGATTGCAGCAGTGGGGGAAGGGAGATGTGGCCAGCAGAGGGCAGTGTCACTTCAAAATGCAGCCAGAAAAAAAAAATTCTAGCTGCTTTTCAAGTGACTGGTGTGCTCAGGGCCCTGGTTCCAACAAGTGTTTTTTTTTTTTTATGGCAATGGGCCTGGGTACATCAGGCTCGCACTGTGCACATAAACAGTTGCATTTTAGCCTTTTTGGGGGGTGGGGTGGGGTGGGGTGGGGAATGACTCCTTTGTCCCTCCACTCCTGATTTTTTTGTACTTTTCCAAACCTCACAATCCAGCTAAGCATGCTGATATCTCCCCTCTTGTGAGAGGGTGCTGCTTTGGCTACACATAGGCATGGGCACCATATAAGCATTGGGAGATGGAGGGAGCGATTGCAAAGGTAATTAAAAATATTTCTGCAAAGATCTGCTAACAAGGTTAAACCTCACAAATGTCAAAGCAGCAAGGCTATGCTTTCTGCTAGACCTGAGGAAACCGAATCAGGGCTGAAGATAGCCTGAGAAGCACTAGAGTTATGTTTGAGGTCACTGCGGTTAAAGTCCTGGTAACCAGATGAATACAAGTGGGGTGTCATTCTTTTTTGGGGAATGAGAGGTCAGATTTGAATTCTGGATGTCTAAGGGATGCTAGGAAAACGATGTAATTACACTGAAAACAATCTTCCTGTTTTGAACATTCTCAGCTCATTAGTAAGACAGACTTACATATTCATATATAAACATTAATGAGGAACAGAAACATAAGGAAGGTGGGTTGGATTTTTAAGCACATATTTTAAGTTCATTTTTATGTTAAATATTTAATTTTTGTGTAGGATTGCATGGATGACATCTGTCTAGTTCAGAACATTCTGGGCTGAAGAATATTGTTTCATGTGTTGATACCCTGATTTAGAAAGCTGAGGTCACAAGCCTCAAATAACTCTTCTGTTGTAACACCATTAATTTTAATAAGTCTTGTACAGGTTCTGTTAAAGACTGGGCAAATGCATTTGCTTAAATATTCCCCTTCCGTTTTCTCTGAAAGATATTTGAGATACACAATTAATTATAAATGTTGTGAAATCAATTGTGTGGGGCTTTTTTGGGTGGGTGCATTTGGTACATACTGTGTCTTTTGTATCTGGTTTTGAATATTTTCACAGGTGAAACTTTCCCAGAATGATACTGCACAGGACTGTTCCTCAGTTCCCTGGGATCAGCAATACAAAGCAATATCCTGATGGGAAAAAAATGTTAGAATGAATTGATTGGGGCTGTGCACCAGATTTAGCTGGAACTCAAACCAAATTGGGCTGATTCAGGTGGATCTGGGTTTCAACCAAGTTGGGTCAAGACAACCCTAGCTTGCCCTGGTTTGAGCAATCCGGACAAGCTGATGAGCAAAGGGTATAATCCTGCTGGCTGCAGGGATCTGCTTTGTTGGCATGTTCCCCACAGAGAAAGCACTGCAGAAGGAGACCCCAGCAGGATTACAGTCCTGTTGGGTGCAGGGTGCTTCTTTGCTCCCTGCATTCCACCCCACCATTCTCAGTGGACACTAGCCACCACTGTATCCTGTGATGACATAGTTGTCCTGGCAAAACAGGAGCCACACCTTGCAAGGCATAGTCATGCCACTGTTATCCATGCCTCCATAACAACCTGGTGAAATTATTGCAATGCATTGTATTTGCAAGCGCTTTTGAAGACAATTGTACAACTTGGCTGCCATATTCTGTATCAGATGAAGTTGATGGAGGGACTTGTCATCCAGGACACATTATAATATTCTGTTCTGAAAATACCTTCATGGGCTTCCAGATTGTTTCTGGGTACAGTTCAAAGTATTGGCTTTGATTTATACATTTTGAATGGTTTGGGAATAGAGTATCTGAAGGTTTGCCTGGCTACTCCATTAAATTACCTTCTTTAGTTTACTCAGCTGCTCTTACCTTCAGAGGTGGAAAATAGCATCTTTTCAGTGATGGTCTGTAGAATTTCTCCCTCTGAGAGGTTAACCTTTCGACATCAAGTTCCACCCTGGGCTCCTGGGAGGAAGGGTAGGATATTAAATAAATAAATAAAGTTAAAACAATTTTATTTGCCTGATTTATATGCTTCTACAGCTTTTTTGTCATATTGCTTTTTATTTATTTGAAGAGTTTTAACTTGTTTTCTTGGTAGAGTTTTGAATGTTATGGATTCAATCGACTCAGTTAAGCTTTGTTTCAACTGAAATCATCAATGGGAAACCAACTTTTCACATTGATTTCAACTAACCATCGGGATCCAACCTTATGTTTGAATATTTTAATTATGTGAGCCATACTGAAGGCTTATTGAATGGAAAGGTGAGATATAAATATTTAAAGTAATAATAAATCCGTTAAAATATGTACACTGATGTCAACAGACAGCCCCCAATCATTGTTATCCCCAACCTGCTTTTTCCACCACAACTGTGGTGAAGCATAGCTAACTCTGTGATGTATGAAATGATCACTCACTTTCACAATTCCCACCCACCCCAAATCTCTCCATGGGAACCTCACCATGTCATTTGTCATGTCCCAGATCACAAACATCATATGATGATAGTTACAATCTCAAAAGCTAGTGGAGTTATTTAAGATGAAATCAAATTATTAATACATGTTAATATTCCATCTCCAGTTTAGCCAAAGTTAATTCTTACTCATGTTCATATTTGCACTCTAAATGAATTATTCCAAGCAAACGACATTGCTATGGTATTTGTGATGTTAAGGTAGTTTTGACCTGCTACAGCTGTCAGAATCTGAGCCAAAGAAAGCAACTATATAGGGAACAAAGCATTTATTGAGAAGGTGTCATTTTCATAGGCAGCACTTCTTCTGAAAAAACAACAACAAAAAACCCAACCCATTAATTGGACACTGCTAAGCTAGGCTAAATTAGACCCAACAGCTGTGTTTTGGTTTGCAGACAGGTGTGGCTACAGGACTTTATTCTCACACTCAGCCTCTCCATTTGTCAAAATGCCGAAAGTGTATATAAATGCACATACTATGGGGAGTATCATTTATGCTGTTCATTCCCCAGTTTGTGATTACAAGACAAAGTGTTATTTTGAAAACAAGAATTTTGCTTTTGGTCGCAAAGAAACTCGCATTCTCTATGTACAAATTTTATGTGGCAGTTTGGAATTGCTGTGGTTGGCATTGTGAATCTGCAAATATTTTCTCAACTTCTGATTTTCTTTAGGCCATTTACTAAATGAGTGAAGGTAGGAGGTTGCTAAGCTGCTTAAAGCACTACCCTTGTTGGCGCTTTAGTAGTAATACTCATAATATTAATAATAGACAGTGATTAATAATTCATTGCAAAATATTCTTGAGGTGAGGTAGCTCTACCAACTGCATCCCTGAGAGAGGCAATTTCCAACTGGTCCCTGATCTAAGTTTAGGGGAGAATAGTAGCTAGTATGAACCTGGGAAGGGTAACAGAAGCAAATGAGCCAGAGAACACCACCTAAAAGGACACCACCATTGTTATGTGAAAAAGGGTTGAAAGCAGCATTGGGAACGCTAGGAGAGAGCTCTGAGGGAAGGACTATGATCTGAACAATGGATTCCTGGCTACAGTTGTGACTGGTGATTATGAATAGGGTTAGCATGTTCAGTGTAGTTGCCCTCAAGCCTGGAAAAATGAGAAACCAAAACTGACAGATTTCCCCATCCCGAATAGGGCAGGAATACATCTTCCATGACAAACACAGGATTCTCAAAACCATATTTGCTGTACAATGCCAGTGTGGAAATGAGGCATTTGCAGAGGGAAATGGATGGGCAAGAAAGCATACGTAATCCTCCCCCTGTTCTAATTTCATGACTGACCCTACTGCCCCCCCCATTTTTCTATAGTCATATTCCAAGACTGTCCTAACATTAGGGTGCTGGGGGGAAAGCCTCGGGAGGGGGAGGGGATGCATGGCAGAACTGAGGGACAGGGAAAAGTTTAAGCATTCTCTGTTGTCTGCCAAATTGCCCCTGCAAATGCCCCTGTTTCTGCACCACCTGTTTTGAGATGTGTTTGCTGAGGTAAGACAACTGTAGGAACTGCTGTAGAAAAACAGAATTTTGGAGATATTAGGAGAAGCCCCTTGGCTGCAGAAATGGCAGAGCCCCTTGAATGGAATGGAATAACGCTTCCTGTACAAAATTCTAGAATTGCTCTGAGGATTCAGTAATTGGAAAGGAGTGGACTGAATCCCCCTAAGCGAATGGAAAGGCTTTACATCGGCAGAATGAGTACAGAGGTGTTTCCGAAGAGGCTTTTCAGCACTATCAGTGTAAATGCTAGATCTGTGCAGCCTGTTTGCAGAATTGTGGGTAGCGGTGTATATGTGAGATTTACACAGGTAAACAAGTAGCACACCTAGCTTGCAGTTTTTGTTGCTGTAGTATTAAAAAGAGTGACCAAAGGTTAAGGTATACAGAGGACTGCTTTTTAAAATGAATTCATCAGAACCTGCCATCTGTCCCTGCAAAAAACAGTGAGACATTACTGTCTTGCAAATTAAAGACACATGCACAGAATTTACCAAAGAGTCTGAACTTAGTGGGAGCAAACCAGCATGATGTACACAAGGCTTCTATATCAATTTAATAATAGTTTTCCTTAGAGAGTCCAGTTTTGGGGAGTATATATTGTGGTAATTTCCCTGATGAAATGTTTTAAACATTGTAAATTCTCAGTGGAAGCCATTCACATTATTCTACTAGAGAAATTTACTCTCCCACTTCTCACTCCCAAGTCCTTTCCTCCATTACCCTCAAATACATGGTGTGGGTAAAAAAGAATAACCTTCTCATTGGAGTAAGGCAGTTGAAGAACTAATATGAGCAAATGAATCCACATTTGTCTCATATGTTGTCATGCACTTTATGGGACACCTGTGCTTCATATAATGGCTATCAAATCTTGGAATCATTGTGTATTATACAGCATAGCTTGTATTAAGCATGAATGTAACAAAACAACCCTACTTCCTCAGGTCTCCTGTTCCTCCTCCCTCAAATAATATAGCTTACTTCATCTTAAGACCTGCATTTGCATACATTCACACTTAAAACATCAAATGAAGGCATAGAGGTGAATCACGGGGGTGGGGGGGAGGTAGTGAGATGCCTGGCATGCCCCCCATACAGTTCTACTGTTCAATTTCACCATAATCATCTTGCAACTCTGGTGCAATAGTTTTGACCAGATGTAATGTAATACAAGATGTTTGTATTTCAAATATTTATCTAGAAGGATTTTTTTGTCACGCCAGGTGGAAGACATTCCCTCTTCCCTATTGTCATTTGCATCTGGTCACCTTATATTTTACTCATATATTTGAAATATATTAACTTTCCTCTGTTTATGCTAATAGATGACTTTCATTGCAGTGTCATGCACACTTAATTCGCTGGACTAAGATTGGGACTTGTAAATATTGCTGCCCTGGGCTCCTACTGGGCGGAAAGGCAGGATATAATTAAAATAATAGATTTATTTGTTTGTTTATTAATTATTTGATTTATATCCCACCTTCCTCCCAGCAGGAGCCCAATAAATAAATAAATAAATAAAATAAACATGCATAGGATTGAGGTGCTACTACGTTCATAGGTTCTTGTGTCATTAACTTGCTTGAGATTTTAAGTGCCGTGGGTTATTTAACTTTGCAGCTAAATGCATTGATATATGCATTGGTGTATGCATTGGTTTGGAGCTGGTGATTATTGTAAATATTCCTTGTTAAGGCACATTTGGAACTGATTTTTAAACTTCAATTGGAATTCCTTTTGAATAGTGTTTTATGCAGTATTAATTTCTCCATGGTACCAGTATGTGGCGCTGTTTTCTGAAGAAAAACAACCAATGACCTTCTATAATATTCAGGAAAGACGGCTTCTACTTTGAGGGGTTCTAACACTGCAGACTAGTTTCTTATTTTGGAAAATCTTTTTGCTCCAGATTTTGTTTTGGGTTGTTTGGGGACTGAATGACTGTTGTTTCTTCAATATAGCATTAGCCTGCTATATAGATTCAAAATAATAATTGTGTGTCTCAGAAATATTTTTTTTCAGTACATCTGTAAGAATGTAACAGTGCTATAATGTAATAATTTCTAGAAGAGGATGGTGACAATGAACAGAATTTCCAATATCAAACACTCAAAACAAAACCATGCCTAATGCTTGTTTTAGTTCAAAAGGATACATTTGTTTGGTTAATGTATGACTAACTCTGTGGCTTCAAAAGGTCAAGTGTACTTCTCTGAGAAATTCAAATAATCTGTCATTTTAGGATTGCAAAAAATGTGAAGACTGTATGTTTGACTTGCTTCCAAATCTGTGTTCTGTTAACCATATAATTTAATCCTTTTCACTGCATTGTAGGTATACACAGATACTTATAAATGTGCCATTGTGTTTTACCGGGTGTTTCCCTAACAACTTTATTTATGGAAGGGTTGAACTAGTGTCTACTGTCTAGAGTTGTACTCCTAAACTTGCTTGCTTACAAGTAAGCATGGTTTTATCAGAGAAAGATTCTGGAGTTTCAATTAGCCTGGAAATTGTGACCCAATTCAGTAATTATTCCAGATAATGGTTAAGGATGTTTAATGGTGGCTTTGTGTAATGTGTTTATTAACAAACCTGAGTTACATAGAATCATAGAATAGTAGAGTTGGAAGGGGCCTATAAGGCCATCAAGTCTAACCTCTGCTCAATGCAGGAATCCAAATCAAAGCATTCCCGACAGATGGCTGTCCAGCTGCCTCTTGAATGCCTCCTGTGTTGGAGAGCCCACTACCTCTCTAGGTAATTGGTTCCATTGTCGTATGGCTCTAACAGTTAGGAAGTTTTTCCTGATGTCCAGTCGAAATCTGGCTTCTTCCCCTTTGTCACTTCTGTCACTTCCCCTTTGAAAACAGGTGTCCCTTTGAGACAGGGTGCTGAGCAGGAAATGGAAGCAGAGAAGTAGTTCTAAAACAAGCCTTGCCAATTCATTATATGCATTGGGTCATAAGCTATGTTGAGTCCAATCTATGGTTTGCTATGACATCTGATCTGAGGCATTGGTGTTGTTCAGATGCCATTCCAAACCATGGTTCATAACTACCTGAACAAGAAAAGAGCCATAGGGCACAATCCAACTTGCGTTTATGCAGGACTGAAGGGAGTTGGATATGGTGGTACTCTGGCTGAGACTGCTGGGTCCCAGCTCAACTGGGCTACACCGGCATAGGTCCCTCATTCTGGGTCAGCTGCGGCTGAGCCAGGACCTGGCTGGTTCAGCTGGAGGTCTGCTGGAGAAGCCCAGCCCAGCATAAAGGAGCCAGTGGAAGCCAGCGGAAGGCCTGAAAAAGGGGCATTCTGGGGGTATGTCAGAGGAGGGGCTGAGGGGAGGGACTTACCCAATATCCAAGCTCTGTTTGGCTCCCTTCTGTGGCCCTCTGTTGCTGCAGCTGGTACACCAGGAAAAGGAGTGGCAGAAGGAACATGTATTTTGTTTCCTTCTACTGCACACTGCTGGTGCAGACAGTGTCCTCCCCTCCACGAAGCCTCCAAGTGGCAGCTGGATGTGGCAGTCTCTTCTGCCAGCTCCGCCTCCCTCAGCTTTGATCCCGCCAGCCCCCAACAAGTTAGATTGCTCTGCCCAGCATGCACACTCCATACTGTGAGTGTCATGCGTCACGCTTCCTTTTTCTGGTTTGAGGCAAACCATAGTTTGCCATTTCATTTAAATTGGCAAAATATGATTTGCACTTGCCCTGAAAATCAGGACTGAGCACTAGAATCAAACCAGGGCTTCCAATCCTTATTGTGAGGGTAAGTACAAACTACAGTTGCTGGTTCAAACAAAACAGGAAACTATGATTTGTCTCAAACCTGGAAAGGAGAAAGGGAATCACTGTGTGATAGTGGTGGAGGTGGGAAGGGGGAGGAAGAAGTATATGAGCTTGAGGTTCTTTGACTGTTCATTCACCAATTACTAAACCATAGGTTGGCATTATCTCTATATGATCTCCTTCCTGGAAGACTGTGGATATAGATTACCATTTACTCAGAGGTAACTAATCATTGTATGTGCCCACTCGTTAAAGATTCATCATTTTACATCTTCCTATGATTTCATTCCTTTACACCTTCAATTTCCTTGGGGTGAAGTGGTATAGGAATATTCCGTGTGTGATGTTTCTATTTAGATTATTAGGACTGTTCCATATTATTTTTTTGCAAAACCCCTTGGCTGCAGTCCTAATCTCATTTACACAGGAGCTGGCCTCACTGAATTCAATAGGACTTGCTTCTGAATAGACATGGACAGGACTGTGCTGAAAGTCTCTTTTGATAAATATATTATTTTTGCCAAATAGCCTTCTCCTGACTTCTTCATATTTCTTGTTGGGTTTTGAGGATTGGTAATATTTTCCTCGTTTCTTGCCACATTACTACAGGTCATTGGCTTATCATGTGGTTATATGCACAGTTACATGTAAGTTGGCACTTGGTAAATGCCTATTTGCATTCTGTCAGTGTATAAAACAGATGTGTAGTGGCTGGACATGATAACAAAGGGCTATTTCACCTGTTAAATGTCAACAAATATGTTTTTACCAGTGTATGTACTTATGACAAGAAGCTACTGCCAATCCCAGCTCTCTTTAGAAATGTTTGTCACATGCTCACAACTGTTCTGAAATAGTAAGTGAACTGCACTCTGTACATGCCCACAGCCCCTTTGTCCTTTAGTATTTCCCAATGAGTAATTCTCATTAGTGGTTAAGGCAGTGATTCTCAAACGGTGCGCCCAGGCACACTGGTGCGCCCTAACAGGTGGCTAGGTGTGCCTCAAATATTATGAAAGTATACTTTAAAAATGAGAAGAAACCCATTTGTATAGGGTAAGTAATAGTTTTCTATAGTTATTTTTATTCATAGTTTAAAATATATTAATATATTTTCAATTTTGTACAGGAAATGCGCCAGAAATTTTTTATATGTTTTACAGTGCGCCGCGAACCAAAAAAGTTTGAGAACCACTGGGTTAAGGTGTTGGACTATGACCTGGGAGAACAGGGTTCGAATCCCCACATAGCCATGAAGCTCACTGGGTGGCCTTGGGCCAGTCACTGCCTCTCAACCTCATGAAAACCCCATTCATAGGGTTGCCATAAGTTGGAATTGACTTGAAGGCAGTACATTTACATTTTTTAAGACTGAGCTATGTCACTGAAAATAAATCCCCAGAGTTCAGTCATGGCTCAAATCAAGCCTTTCAAGTAATTTCCGTTGGAATTGTGGGGACTTGGCCCTCATTGAATGTATGGCCAAGAACTGAGTACAAGTAGCGTTCATCTTTTGTTTTAGTCTGATCCTGCACACATGACATGGATAGGATAAGTTCAATTCAAATCAGTAAGATTTATTTCCATGTAAATGTATCTTAGGGCTGTGTTGGGTGTTACTGCTCCTTGGAAGGCAACATTTTATGTGGGAATCCAGTTTTACTGGCATTGAACAGCCAGTCTTTTGTGTCTGAACAACCAAGCTCCTACTTAAAAGGAATTCAAAGCAAGACTGATGATCTTGGTAACTATGACCTTTCTAACACAACCAACTGTATAAGCTCTGTAACCTCACTTTCAAATGAATGGGCTTTATGTCTTTTCTATAGATTTCTAATCTAAGGAAAGCAGAATCCATAGGGTTTTTTTGTTGGTATTTTGTTGGTAAACTTATGTTGGTATTATTATTAGAAATCAAACTGAACAATGAAAAGTTGGAGGGTTATTCAGACATTCTTTAGTTTCTTTTCCCCACCCCCTTTTATTTTTATTTATTTATTTATTGCATTTGTATACTGCCCCATAGCCCAAGCTCTCTGGGCGGTTTACAACAATTAAAAACATTAAAAACAAATATACAAATTTAAAAACACATGCTAAAATGTCTGGGAGAAGAGGAAAGTCTTAACATGGCACCGAAAAGATAACAGTGTTAGTGCCAGGCGCACCTAATCAGGAAGATCATTCCATAATTTAGTGGTATTTAAGTGGTATTGGCATATATAACACCTGGCCATAGGTTGTAAACTTTTTTTTTTAACTGAAGCTTGTTGAATTCATTTACTGTTCCTTTCTAGCCATGGCTATGCCAGAAAGTAAATGTGGAAATGTTTTGTGTAAATCTATACTATAGCTTGGGATGAGAAAAATGTGACCACAAGGCAATATTCTTTTTTCCATTATTGTTCACCAGCCATGCTTTATTTTTATTTTCTTTTAAAATTGTAACTGAATAAAATTGTAACTGAATTGGGTTTACATTACTTCATGGCAATGCTGGGCTTCCCAGGGGTTTAAAGTACCAAAGTTTAACAGAGCTAAGGGGAAAGTAGTATTTTAGCTTATATTTCATATTGATAATATAAAATTCAAAAACAAAATATTCTTAGGAGGATGGCCTGTTATAAGGCCTTTATTACAATTTAAAGGTTATATTCACAATGTCATGGTTTAAATTAGGCTGCAATATCTCTCCACTATCACCACCACCCCTCAACTCACATAATGTTGCTTCACACATTCATTGGTGTTGTGGTAAAGCTAAAAAAAAAGGGAGGTGGGAGATTAAAAATAAAGCATTTAAGCCAGCTTACAATTAATCAGGTGAGTTTGTTGGATGAACATAGGGGCCTCTAGTAATAGTGAGCCAGAACATAGGAACAGAACTTATTTGTTATTTAGAATTGCCAAACAAAATTGTACAAGAATAAGCAATTTTTTGAGGAGTAGGATGGAACCATTTAGGAGCTTTGATGATTCTTCAGGTCTTTTGAAGTAGCCAGCTGGCTCCAAATCCTTCAAGAAATTAAATGCTGTTTTGTAAGTAATCTCCTTGTTCCCTGGTAGCAGGAGGACTCATTTAAATGAATGCGACTTGGTTTTGAATAGATGTGTATACGCCTGCACTGTTATATAAGGTAACAGTAGAAATGCAACCTGGCCTGTAATGAATCTACTATTGATGTATCAGGGAAAGGGGCTATAACTTACAGGACAATCCTAAACATGTCTATTTAAAGGCAAATTGAATTTAGTCAGAGCTTGGAAAAGTTACTTTTTTGAACTACAACTCCCATCAGCCCAATCCAGTGGCCATGCTAGCTGGGGCTGATGGGAGTTGTAGTTCAAAAAAGTAACTTTTCCAAGCTCTGAATTTAGTGTGGATTAAAGTGGGGTTAGGACTGCAGCCTTAGTTGCAGTCCAGTAGTGAAGGCATAATACGGATGTAATACTTAAAATCATTAGAGTGGTCAACTAACCAGTATTCTGTTCATTCAACCAATAAAATACTGTTTTCTCAGGAAAATGGTAGTTTAAAAAGCCAATAAACAAACCCTTAAAAAACCACAAATAGATACAATGGAATGGAATTTGTCGCCCCCCCCCCCCATTGCCTCTTGATGAGATTCACGGTAGCTTCATCCATTTACTTTTGTGAATTGGAGGTAAAAGCAAAAAAGCCCTGTGTGCATGCAGAACACTGTGAATGCTCCTTATTACCATTTAGAAGCTGGCCACACAAACAAACACAGTTTATATCTATTAATCTAATACATGTATTACTGGCAACGTGAGAACCTGAATCTGAATCCTATGTACCTTTAAACTAGAAATAGGTCCAACTAGTGAACTGATCCTATGCATATTTGCTCAGAATCACTCTACAGAATTCAATGGGACTTACTCTCAAGAAAATTGTAAGATTGTAGCCACAGTGGGCCTTATTTTCTGAGCAAACGTACATAGGATTGGGCTGCAAATTTCTTATGTCATGCTTATCTTCTTGGAATGCAATGTGTACATTTAATATAAGTTACATTCTTTCAGTTGCTTGGCATTACCTCTTAAGTACATTTAATCTTAAGTATATTTAAAGGGGGCAGGAAATGCCTGCTAAATTCTATTATATATGAATCCCATCCTAATATATTACAGAAATGAGCCTAATGGGGATAGATCAGATAGATGTAATGGAATACTTTAGGGAGGAATGATAGACTTCGCAACTCATTGTTTCAACTATTTCTTTTAGTTACTCTTAATAAAATGCACAGCAAAAAATAAAAATATGTTAATATAATATAAGCCCTCTTCAGGTGCTCCTTGAATGAAGAGTCAATGGTGGTGGAAGGAGCAGTGGGGCTGTGTATTAAGCCAGCCCCCCGTAAGTTGCACGGTTCCTTCCCAGGGCTAGCACCAGGCATGACTAGGCCCCTGGGCACCAGCCTGCTCCAGGCCCGCAGCACTGTAGCCCAACCCCCCCATACAGGCGGTGTGGGGCTAATAAACCCAACCACATGCCTCACCTGCCTCTCGTGTTGTGTGAATGATGTGTAGCATGCATGCCTGCCATCAACCAAGATGGCAGCAGGGGTATTAACCCTTTAGGGAAGACCCTGACGCCATCTTGGATGATGGCAGGCATGTGTGCACAGAGCACACGGCATTCACTCTGATGGGAAAGGTAGGTGGGGCATGCGGGAGGCTAGTTGAAGCCTGTGCTGTCTATTTTGGGAGGGTGCCTGGGAGCTTCTTCTCTGTGATCTGCGGCAGGGTTGAGTTGCAGGACCTGATGCTGCCACGGACCATGGAACAGGAGTGCCACCCTCCCACCCTAAGTAGGGGCCCTTGGCCAGGGCCCAACCTGGCTTCCCTCTGGCACTGGCCCTGCTCCTTCTGCCCCTGCATGTTAGGTATAACTTCAGAAGCAGGGAGCCTGTTGTAGGCATGAAGGGTCACTCCATGATTTAGAACCCTAATCTCCTAGACCTCTAAATCATGTGGACCACCTCTACACATACGTTGTGCCCAATATAGCGATGGTGGGAGCAGGACGAGCTATATGACTTGGGGGTTGTTGCTAAATGTACAGACCCTTGCCCTTTCCATGTGAGTAATGCCTAAAGAAGGCTAAAGTCAGATGAATATTTATATAATAACTTATTAGCAGTGTAAGCATATGAATATTGAATCCAGAAGGACTGTCAGTTTAAGACGTGAATACCCTGCAATAACTAGACACCATTTCATGAACTCCTCTAAGCCATGCAATAACAAGCCTCCTTTAAATCCGCATGTTTGTCTGGCATTAAAGGACTGGCCTCAAACACTCTACCTTTCACCTTCTAGAAGCAATTTCTAAGATTGATTGCATCCTTCCTCAGACATGACTTGCCTACATGCAGGCTGACACCTAACCCAGTCAACCCACCTCATTGATGGATCGCACCTTGCTTTTACTCATGACCCTCCTCATTAGGATAGAAGACAAAATTCATTTTTTCTTCTAAGTTGTGTATCTTCCCAACCATTATACAAGGCTCCATGGAATGCCAAAGTGACCCTGACTCTAAAGTGTGGTGCTTGCTACAAAAGATTGTTCATTTTAGGTTTAGGCAGACGAGTAAGCTGTTTTATTATTGTTTATTGTTTTAGGGTTGCCAGGTCAGAAGCATCCCAAACCCTGAGATTTCAGGGGTGGGCCCTGGTAATGTCATGGGGTGGGCCCTAGAGATGTCATGGGGTGGGCCCTAGAGATGTTGTGGGGGGTGTTGTATTTCATAGGGGGCATGCCCTAGAGATGTCATTAAGCATGATACATTAAGCATCAACCACAGTTGCTTGGAGCATACCACTCAAACAAAAAAAATTCTCTTATTGGAAATTAAGATGGAAATCTTAGCTGAATGTTTCCAGACCCAGCTGAAGTGACGGGATCATTCCTTTTCACCTGCTTAGAGAGCTCGGATAAAGAACATTTAATCTAGCCTACTTGCTTCTGGTAAGAAGGGTTTAAGTGCCCTCACGCCAGGCTAGTCACCAGAAAACCATTGTAGGAAGAAGGGAGCCTAATGTTGTGGCAAGGTTAGATGGGAGCAGTCAGGAATAAAGATGGATGCCCTTGAAGGCTGCAATTCTAAACACACTTACTAAGGGACTAAGCCCCATAGAACTCAACAGAACTTACTTCTGAGTAGATATGGTTAGGACTGTGCTGTTGGTAAAGCCTGAATAGGGATCCTCTGCAAAGATATCCATATCAAAGCAGGGTTGGCAACAGACTTGACCCTTCACTGCTGAGAGAGGTCTGAGAAATGAGTAAGAATAAGATTCTCTACTCTTTTCTGCCTACTCTGTGGGCTGCTAAAAGCTCACTTTCACAGCCAACTCAATTCCAGTGAATAATAATTGACAGAGTGAAAACACACATTGTTTGGTCTACCTTCATAGGCAGTAGCTTGGGAACAAATGCAATTGAAGCCACAGTATGTGAATTCTCTTTTACCACTATTGGGCAAGAAACAAACCATCATGCAAATAACAAGGTGCATCTTCAGTGAGTTTAAGGGGGTTGAGCTGAGCACATGGAACTACTGTTGTTGCTTCTATGGATGTAAGGGAGTAAGGTCAGAGGTAAATGAAATGCAAATAGAAAAACAAAAACAAAAGACAGTGATGATTTCCTAAATACAATACCATACCAACCACAATAAGATTGCTATGACTAACACAGAAAACTCAGCATCCCACAACCAGTCAGGGTTCCTCACCAAAATGAAAAAAATCCTGGCAGCCAGTCAGCCAAGGTCACAGAAATCCCCATGCAGCACAACCTAACTTGGGGGCTGCAGTTAGTGCAGAATGCTGCAGCATGATTGCTGACATGAGTAAGACCCTATCAGCACATAATACCTCTGCTCTGAAATCCACACTGGTTGCCAATTTGCTATCAGGCCAAGTTCGAAGTGTGCTTTCCATGTTACGGGTTTCACATAGTATTTGTTCTGCTCTTGTAAGAAATCGATCTTCATTGTACTCATTTTGGCACCTGCTAAAAACATTTTTGTTTAGGCAAGCCTACCCAGGTATGTAGAAGCTATTATGTTTTTTATATGTTTTTTACTCATTGTTGGTTTTATTATTTTCAATGTTTTTAAGCACCTGTCTTTAACTGTTTTTGCCAATAATTTTATTGTTTTAATTCTATAAACTGCTTTGAGATTTCTTTACAATAAAACAGTATACAAATGTTGTAAATAAAATACATAAATAAATTTCGGAGTCACCGTGACCCTTGGGTCTCTTTCCTCTTTTATACCATCAGGCCATTTGGTACCATCTAGCTCAGTACTAATGACATGGACTAGCAGTGGCTTTCCATGATTCCAGGCAATAGCCTCTTCCAGAGATTGAATTTTGGACCTTTGCATGCAAAGCATGTGCCCTACCACTAAGCTACAACCCTGTTTAAAAAATGTATTTTAAAATTGTTCTTTTCAATTAACTGATGAATGCACAGCATACTAGGGCAGATCCACACCATGCATTTACAGGACATTCAACATACATTTGAAACACATGAATCCCACCACAGAATCATGGGAACTGTAGTTTGTTAAGGATGGTAGGAACTATAACTGTGAGGGAAAAACTACACTTCCAGGATTTTTGGGGGAAGTTATGTGCTTTAAATGTAAGCTGGATGTGCTTTAAATGTATTAGGTGGATCTGCATCACTTCATAAACTTTGCCTGCATATAAATAGTTTGAATTAATTTTTTAAATGGAAATTAACTACAAAGTTTACTTGGTGACCATGGGCTACTCACCACCTCTCAGCCTAATTTGCTCCATAGGGTGAAAACAACAGAGAGGTACCATGACCACCCCAAGGAAGAAGGGCACACTTAAAATGTAGAGGAAATAATAATTTGTATATAATAATATACAACCACAGTGTGAGATAAGTTAAATACAGTATCAAGACATAGTATGAAGAAATATTTATATAAGCATGAATGTCAAATATGTTTACTATTTATACAACCTGTAAAGATATTTATAGTGCAATCCTACATATGTTTACTCAAAGCAAGTCCCAATGTATTCAATGGAGCTTACTCAAACAGTGAAGCATGCACAGGACTGCAATTCAGTGATAAGGAACTTCACTCACCCAATCTAAAATTCAGAATTATGCCACTTTAAGCTGTTTTGCAACTGTTTTATATTTGTTTTATGGTTATTGGATTTTAATTGGATTTAGTTCTTCTTGTGAGCTGCCTTGGTTTCCAACCCTACCTCACAGGGTTGTTGTAAGTATTCCATACATACACAGACTGGATATGTAAAAATACATACACCTCATATAATAGTTTATTGTCAAAATCATTGCAGAAGAGCTTCAGCTATTGGGTGGTATATAAATGCAATAAATACATAAAATAAATATATATATATACTGAATTCCTGATGTGAGTCAAGCAGGAAAAGGAAAGTGTTCTCAGAACTTGAAATGGGGTTTAGCTATTGCTATTGTCAATCACAACCCTGACTGCACTTGTTGGCTAAAAGCCTGAAAGGGCAGGCATTAGAGCAGCCAGTACTAACAGAAGTTGTTGGGGGGGGCTGACATTTTGGTTTATATCTTTTGAACCAGACCACCTAGAAACTTATTGTTTTAAATGAAAGCTAAGGGTCTGGAGATTAAGGTGACTCACACAGAGACTTGGAGAGGACCCCCAAAACCAGAGTCTGCTGGCAAAAACCGGACACTTGGCAACCCTGTTTCCATTATATTCTTCTTTAATAAAACTTATTAAAATGACACCTGGGGCTTGACTGGATTCTTGGTCCACCCAAGTGATATAGTTCCCTTCATGTTGGCTGGAAAGCTGAGTTTTTTGACAGGCTTTAAGTTAAGAGGGGAAGATAGGCTAATGCTTGACTGGCGTAGGCTGAGGACTTTGCTGGTAGTCCTGTTCCTGGATTATAAGCAGTAAATCATGGGAAGCTCCCTTGCCTGGATATAGGCTAACCAGAGTGATAATGGCAATATCAACAAAGCAGGCAAAGTAAATCCCCTTATAGTGAATATCCTGGAGGGGGTGGATAAATTAGTTTTGAGGGGATGAATGCCATAAAGTTAGAAAAAACCCTCTCCTCCTTTTGCTATATGAAAACCTGTCAGGTGGAAGGAGGGGGAAAAGGGCATTTGGAAAAAACCTTGGATGAGAGAGAAGGAAAAAAGGTGCTTCTTTTCTTTCCTGAAATTTCTCGTGCCAAGTGCTCTGAAAGGCCTGACCCACACTTGTTCCAGACTGCCTAGGCTTTGGGAAGGAGCACTCTTCTTAGAGTAGGAATGGAGAATCTGTAGCCCTCCAGATGTTGTTGGATGCTTAACTCCCATCAGCCCCAGCCAACATAGCCAATGGTCACGTATTATTGGAGTTGTAGTCCAGCAACATTTGGAGAGTCACAGGTTTTTCACCCATCTTAGAGAATGAGGTTTCAGTATATTTTTTTGCAGGACCCACATATTCCCCCTATTTTCAAACAAGGTCTCCTATGCATAGATGCACTAGGACGGAGGAAAACAGAAAGATAACCAGGAATGCTTGAGAACTCCAGAGATATGCAAGAAAATATATAGGGTTATTTTAAAGTATCCCAACTCATCCTCTGAACACCATGATGTCCAAGGCCTGCACATGCATAGTGACCCCATGCTTATAGTTAACAGTGACAGCAGAGAACAGCTTGCACATACAATGAGCTAAAGACTGCACTGGACAGAAGTTAGACTGAATTGAATCAAGGCAGCTTAGTCATCCTTTTTCCAAATTCAATATCTCCACCACAGAGTAGGACCCAAGGTAAATGGGATCTACACCTAATCTCCATCCTGTGCAGTTGGTGATAGATCTATGAATATAGTGCAGATAGTTTATGCAAGGGTAAACCAACAGCAATTATGCTCATGCATGCAATCTTTTTCCACAGCATACACCTCATGTTGTCCTCATAAAAATACCATCCAATTTCTCCTCCTCCATTTAACCTGGATTTACCATAGCTGGTTGTTTTTACTCATCGCATTTTCTGTGGGTATGGTAAACTTGGATGAAACAGGAAAAGAATATAACTCAGTGTTTTCATGAGAAGGATGTTGAATGGGATGCTGTGGAAAACTTGTATGCATGAGCAGCACCAAGCCCACAATAAACTGCCAAGTGGAAGGACCCATACTCTGTGACATACTACTGGTATTTTGTCTATGTACCATTTTAGCATAAATTTGTCCTTTAGTACATGGTTTTGATACAAGGAGGAAATTAGTGGTTCCATGGTTTCTTGCATAAAAAGGTAAAGGTGTCCCCGCACTTATAGTGCGAGTTGTTTCCAACTCTTAGGGTGATGTCTTGCGATGTTTACTAGGCAGACCGTATATATGGGGTGGGATTGCCAGTTCCTTCCCCGGCCTTTTTTTATCCCCCAGCATATGCCGGGTACTCATTTTACCAACCACGGATGGATGGAAGGCTGAGTGGACCTTGACCCCTTTTACCGGAGATTCGACTCAGTGGCATCACTAGGGTTGGTGTCACCCGGTGCAGTAACTCATGGTGTCACCCCCATGGACCTCCTCCCGTACCAGACCTAGGGTGCCTAGGGGCAGGGCGGCTCTGGGTGACACCCTCCTCTCATGGTGTCACCCAGGTGCGGTCCGCACTCCCCGCACCTGGCTAGTGACACCGCTGAGTAAACCCATTGAAGTTTAACAGGCACAACTACCTGTAGGCCATTAATTTCAGTGGGCCTACTCCAAACAGGGCTTCACTGGAGACAACTCACAGGATTCAGCTAAATCCTACTCACAGCAGACACTCTGAAGTTAATGCATCTAAGTTGACCATGTCTACTAACTTCAATAGGTCTACTCTGAATACGCCTAGCATGGAATATAATCCATGGTGTGTACGCTGCCCCCTCCAGCCATTCTTGCCAGTACCTTTCAAGCACCTTCCCACCCCTTGATGCCACCCCAATCCCAGTGTGGTGTAGCGGTTAGAATGCCGGACTGGGACCTGGGAAACCAGGGTTCAAATCCCCACTGACCCATGAAGCTCACCGGGTGACCTTGAGCCTGTCACTGTCTCTCAGGCTAACCTACCTCACAGGGTTGTCCTGAGAATAAAACAGAGAGGGAGGAGACCCACGTAGGCCTCCTTGGAGTAAAGGTGGGATAGAAATGTAATAAAGATATAAAATAAGAAAAGAAATATGTACCCTCTGCAAGGCCTCCTTGGTGGTGGCGAGCTGCCCCTTGAGCGCTTTCCTATGGAACTCCTATAGGTTCTCGAAATACTCATCCTGCTCGTCCTGGTAGTGGGCGAAGAGTGAGTCCAGCAGCACTTTCCGGCTGCACATCTCCAAGGCCCAGCCCAGGTACCTCTCCAAGTGGCGGCACAGCGCTTCTAGCTCCGCCTCGGCCAGCACTGGACTGCTGGAGAAGAGCAGCTCCCACAGGCCACTGTAGCTGCCCAGGGCCGGGGGCAGGGCTGGGAAGCAAGGCTCCAGCGGCGGGTTCAAGGCTGCCAGTGGACACCCTGCAAGGCCTGCAGGGAGTACAAGCCGGCCCAGCTCATCTGCTGCAAGTTGCCGCTGCCTGCTGCTTACTCCTCCTTCAAGGTCCAGTTGTGGCAGGTCGTCACCGCGAAGTTGCTCTCGATGCCATTCGCACCCTTCCCTCACGGCGCTCATGCCTCCCTCACGCGTTAGTGCTCTGTACGCATGCCGCACAGACAGGACAGCTCTCTGCCATCCACCTGCCCTGCTTCCTGGTGCCTAGGGGCGGGGCGGCTCTGGGTGACACCCCCCTCTCATGGTGTCACCCTGGTGCAGTCTGCATTCCCCACACCCGGCTAGTGATGCCGCTGATTCGACTTCCTCCTTCCGTTGGAATCGAACACCGGCTGTGAGCAGAGCTTCGGCTGCGTTATCGCCACTTACCACTCTTGCATACATAAGCAAAAAACAAAAAAATGTGTGCATGGGGAGACTTCATTAACTCCTTTATAGTTAAGATTTCATTTTTTCAAGTCACATGCAGACTCAGTGCCAGCAGGCAGTTAGGTTGGGCACTGGCTGAGGGCCCTTGCAACTGAGAGGGGCCCCTGCTGCTGGTGGAGCTGGGCAGGTGCAGCTCCTGTTCTGTGATCTGCTGTTACGGATCATGGAGTGGAGCCACTCTTCCAGGCAACACCCACTGTTACCAGCACATGCTAATCACACCACTACAGGCTAGTCATTGCACTACTGCTGTTGCCTTAAATAGGTCTGGTTGCATCAGTGTATTAGCTCACTGTGCACACATGCTTGCCATCGCCCAGGATGGTAATGGGAGCATCAACAAGGTAAGCATGCTAACGTACTGATACAGCCAGACCTATTTAAGCCTCCAACAATGACAGTAGTGCTGTTACTTTGAGAATTTAAACTACAAGCTACAGTTAGAAAACACAGAAATGTACACCCACACCACAGCATATATTCATAATGGACAGCCTGGAATGTATATGTCAGGGCCAGGCTAGTAACAGCCTTAGATACATCCAGTCTCTAAATTCCTGAGCTCACATGCTGAGGAATGAAGTGCAGCAGAGACAGGTTACTTGAACAAGAAAGGGCAGATGACCAGGCTTCTACTGTTTATGTCAGGCCTTGCAAATCCAGAGGCTTCATACTACCTGCCAATTGCCTGGGCTCATCTTGAATGTCCCTATTCCCTTCAGCATCTGAAGAGGGTTTTTAACCTGGGTGAGCAAGCACACTAATCCGTAAGTAGTTTTAGGCTACAATCCTATACCCACTTACCTAAGCCTTATGGAACTCAATGAGTAGACATTAGGATTACCAGGTCTCCGGTTTTTGGCCGGAGTCTCTGGTTTTTGGGGGCCCCCTCCAGCTAGCACCCCTTAATCTCCAGACTCTCAGCTTCAACTTAAAAAAAAGGTTTCTAGGTGGTCTGGTTCCTGAAATATACACCAAAACGTCAACTGCTCCCCCGCACAACTGTTAAATCTGTTTTACAGATCTTTAGAACAGCTCCTAGCTCTAACTACAACTCCCATCAACCCAATCCAGTGGCCATGCTGGCTGGGGCTGATGGGAGTTGTAGTTTAAAAAAAGTAACGTTTTCAAGCTCTGGCTCTAACCCTGCCCTTTCAGAATTGTAGCCAATAAATGAAGCCACGTTGTGACTTGTTGATCCAGGCATGCCTAGGCTTAATTTCAACATCAGAAAATGGTGGCTTTGAGGTTTTGCAGTTTGCGTAAGTAATATGGCTTAAAGTTTTTTTTCTCTTGTGTGCAAGAATCAGACCCTGGGCTATGAAATATGAAAGTATTTAATCCAATACTTGCTTTCCATGTACCTGGAGTAAACCCCATTGAACTCCATTAGGACTTACTTTTCAGTAGACATGGTTAGGATTGTGCTGTAAATTAATGGGACTTTTGAGTAAACACAGCACAGACTTGTGTTTGTGTTGTAAATCTTTCTCTCCCACTCCAATCCTATTTTAAAGCAATTAGGGAGGGTTTACCTAGGTATCACATTTTTTATTATGTTGGAAACTAATAGTGATTTTTTTAAAAAAATGTTCCTCAATGACCAACTGGTTTGACAATAAACTATTATATGGGGTGTATTTTTACACCTGCAAGTGTGTGTGTGTGTGTGTGTGTATGGAGCCTTTCCAATTACCAGGTAGGGTTGGTGATTGGAAACCAAGGCAGTTCACAATAACAAATAAACCCCTTTAAAAACCAATAACCATAAAAAAGTATAAACAGTTGCAAAACAGCTTAAAGTGGCATGATTCTGAATTTTGGTTTGGGTGAATGAAGTTTATTTATTTATTTTTATTTATTATTTGATTTATATCCCGCCCTTCCTCTCAGTAGGAGCCCAGGGTGGCAAACAAAAGCACTAAAACCACTTTAAAAATAATAAAAACAGACTTTAAAATATATTAAAACAAAACTTATTTAAAAACATTTTTAAAAGCTGTGACTCCAAAATTTATTTATGTATTTTATTTACAACAGTTATAGACTGCTTTATTGTAAAAAATCTTAAAGCGGTTTACAGAAAGAATTAAAACAATAACATTATTGGCAAAGACAGTTAAAGACATGGATTGAAAAACATTCAAATTAATAAAACCAATAATGAGTTAAAAACAGATTTAAAAACACAATAGCTTCTACATGCGTGGATAGGCTTGCCTAAACAAAAGTGATTTTAGTAGGTGCTGAAAAGAGGCATCTGCCTAATGTCAATAGGCAAGGAGTTCTAAAGCATAGGTGCTGCCACTTCGTTGTTATGTGCCTTCAAGTCAATTTTGACTTATGGCGACCCTATGAATCAGTGACCTCCAATAGCATCTGTCATGAATTACCCTGCTCAGATCTTATAAGTTCAGGTCTGTGGCTTCCTTTATGGGATCAATCCATCTCTTGTTTGGTCTTCCACTTTTTCTTCTCCCTTCTGTTTTTCTGTATTGTCTTTTCTAGTGAATCATGTGTTCTCATTATGTGTCTAAAGTATGATATGTGTCCAAAGTCAAAGGAAGGCAATGGTAAACCACCTTTCAATAGCTCTTACCACAAAAACCCTATGAGCAGAGTATCCAAAATGCTGCCACTTTACAGGACTGATTTCTTACAAGAGCAGAACAAGTAGTATGTGGCACCCATAACATAGAAAGCACAGCTTGAACTTGGCCTGGTAGCAAATCAGCAACCAATGCAGATTTCAAAGCAGAGGTATCGATCTCACTCATGTCAGCAATCATGCCGCAACATTCTGCATTAACTGACTGGCTGCAAGGATTTTTTTAGTTTTGGTTTTTGGTTATGAATCCCGACTGGTTGTGGGATGCCACGTTGTGTGCCTTACTCATAGGAATCTTGTTGTGTTTGGTATGGTATTGCATCATAGTATTATTACTCAGTGGAATTGGTTGGCTGTCAAAGTGAGTTTATAGTAGCCCACAGGGTAGACAGAAAGGGTAGAGAATCTTCTTTCTCTTACTCATTTCTCAGACCTCTTTCTGAAGTGAAGGGTCAAATCTGTAAAGAAGTTTGGAGCAGCCACATTAAAAGATAAGGGCAGGGCATTCCAGGCAGGGGGTTGCCAACCCCGCTTGGATATGGATGTCTTTGCAGAGGATCCCTAGTCAAGCTTTACCAACAGCAAAATCCAAACTATATCTACTCAGAAGTAAGTCCTGTTGAGTTCTATGGGGGCTTAGTCCCTTAGTACGTGTGTTTAGAATTGAAACCTTCAGGGGCATCCATCTTTACTCCTGAATGCTCCCATCTAACAATCTCCACAACACTAGGCTCCTTTCTTCCTACAGTGGCCTTCTGGTGACTGGCCTGGCCTGAAGGCACTTAAACCCTTCTTGCCGAAAGCAAGTAGACTAGATTAAATGTTCCCTATCCATCTTTTAGCTATGATGTCTAGCTTAATTTCCAGTCAGATTTTTTTAAATTGTACGCTCCAAGCAACTGTGATTGATGCTTAATATATCATGCTTAATGACATCACTCATGCCCGCCCTGTGACATCACTTGGGCCCACCCTTAAAATTTCAGGTTTTGGGATGCTTCTGACCTGGCAACCCTAGAAGACATGTGTACATTTGCACTGTTACTAGATTAGGTCCCAGCATTGTTTAATTTACAGAGTTCCAGGTAGTGTGAGCATCACTTATACTAGCTAAAAAGAAAAAAGAATGCAGTACTTATTTATAACTTCAGTCAATTTTTATCAACTCAAGATGTTTGCCATTTTAAATGTTGCAGTTTTTACCTAAGGGTACCAGACTTAATGATTTCAAAACTTCATGTTTAAACACACTGAGGTTTTCTACAAGCTTCACCTGCTACATTCAGCATGAAATTGGGATAAGCATACTGACTTGGAAGCAAGTCTTCCTAAAACAAGAGGCCTTAGTTCCAAGTAACTATGTTAAAGATTGTATTGCCAAGCCATTATCTCTTGACACTTCTTTTATTACTGCCTTAGGAAAAATAAGATTTGTAGCTCATTTGTGCCAAGCTATGGTAGCTGGGTGCAAGAGGAGCTGAAGTTGCTGCAGTTGCCACAACCTCACATCCCTGCCAAATTCCAGGCAAAACCACTGGCAAAACTCAGTACAGAACCATGCAAATATTCCAGGAACTTTTTGGAGCTGGAAAGACCTATAGGATAGTGCATAAACAGAAAGTTCCTGCCAAATTTTCTTCTAGTGATATTGCCAATTTGACAACTTGTGTTCATTTTAGGTCTTGGATGTCAGAGCTCCTCTCCTGTTGCAGCTTTGCCCCAAATGTCGTCTTCTGCACTCAGTTGGAGCTGACAGGATTGAGCAAATAAAGGAATTGTCCTTTTACTGAATTTCTGATATGTGTTCATTTATTTATTATTTGATTTATATCCTGCCCTTCCTCCCAGCAGGAGCCCAGGGAGTTTAAAAACAAACAAACATTCAGGCAACTGAAGAAATGTGAAATTTGGACAAAGAAAATGCAACAAGATCTTCAAATGTTTAAAAGGTCTATTTTTATATCACTAGGCTTTATGCATTTGTGACTCTAAGCAGTGTTTACATGTACTTCAGCTAATTTTGTATGAGAACTTTTTTTATCGACTGCTCTTATTACATGCTTAGAAATTAAAATAGTTGTAAGACAGAATGTAGCACCACAGTTCTAAATATTCTGCTGGTATAGCTGTCTTCTCTAAGAATCTGTACACATTTATATATGCATTAAAATGCATGTATCTAAATTTTGTCTTAGACCACAGTTTTAGATTCAATAGCTTCTATTTTTGTTGGCATGCTTAAGAACTTTCTTCAGTGCAAGAATGTAACATTGGGTAAGGAGTCACTGGACCATGCAGCTCATTGTTACTGACTGGCACCTGCATGCCAAGATTTTCCCCAGGATGTGCTCTGCTCTGAGCTATTCCACTCCACCCAATTTCCCCATGTATGCCTGATTATTAAACCATCATCACAACAACATACAGAATATGTTAACTCTGTTGGGAGTGCCCATTTAGAAGATGTAAAAATATGGGCTTAATAGAATTTGCACCAGTATCAAGACTGGTGTTTCTAAAGTCAACCCTTTCCTTAGGTATCTTTAAGGCTGAACAGGGTTGCAACTATAAAAAGATTGTGCTTCTGAATAGTGGGCATTGCCAAGAGGCAAAGGGGGGGGAATCAGTTGTCCCTTTGTGTGGTCCCCTACCCCCAACAATACCGGCCCTACCATTAGGCAAGATGAGGCAGAGGCCTCAGGCAGCTGATTTGAGGTGTCAGGAAAGGGCTGCAAATTGTTATTAAATGGATTATTGTTGTATATTTACTGCCAAGGAGGATGAGAAGGGCTTGCGAGATTTCGTGCCTCACGTGCCAAGATAACTTCATCGACAACGGATATTGTGCACCTTGACTTGCGGGGAATATGGGGAGGAGAGGGAAGCATGTCGTTGCTCTGTCTCAGGCAGCAAAATGTGTTGGGCCGGCCCTAACTCCAGATTTTGCCCGGTCAGGCCGTCCTTTACCCGTGTGCTACGCTAGCGAATGGCCTGTCAGGTGTTTGCGCGACAGATGTTCGATTTCGGCACGCCCGGATAGAGGAGCGCACTCCAGAGGAGGTTCGCAACAGCTACCTCACCGTGAGGCATATATACGTGCGAGAGAAAGTTCTTAACCAAAAGCCTCCCGCCTCTTCAACCTCTCCGCCCTCTACACCCCCGCCCCGGCTCGCGCGACCTGCCGGCGGTCTCACAGCCCGCCTCTCCTGGCCACCCTGTCACTCAGGTTTCTCACAGCCAATCGTGCAGCTTCTGTCACCCTCTCCCCACCCCCTCCTGGGAGTGAGGGAAGGACTTGTAAGCTTGGAGACTGGCGGGGGGGGTTGTTGAACAGAGTTAAATGATCGAACTTTCCCCCCCTCTCCTCGCTGAGTTTCTGCCGCGCTGAGGCTTCCACGGCTCCCTCCTTTGCCTCAGTGAGGTGAAGCGGAACGTCCTAAGGCGGCTCGGGCTTGCTTTCCTCTCCCGCGGTCCCCGGTGCACACAAAGCCATGGGATTTAAGGAGCCCGGCGTGCCTTTGACCCTTCTCCTCTGGATTACGGCTTCCTGGGGATGCCTGCCTGGCGCTGCCGCCGTCGGCGGGGCTGGCGAAGCGGCGAGTGGTAGTGCTGCGACTCGCAGGCAGGACGACTTCTCCACGGCGAGTGTTTACGGAGCCAGATGCACCTCCAGGTGCCTTAGTTTGCAGATCACTCGCATCTCCGCCTTTTTCAAGCATTTCCAGGTACGGGGCGAAGGCAAGCAGCTCCTGGCCGGAGGAGCCCTCCCACCGGGCTTAGTTAACACCTTGCTCGAACTCCCGCCTTCTCCGAGGTTGAAACGAAGCGCAAGGGCTGGGAGGCTTTAACCCGTGCGGAGGGAGAGAAGGGGAGTTAGGTGTAGTGGTCAGTACCTGCGCATAAGGCACGATCCTAATGAGTATTTTACTAGCGAGTAAGTCCCGTTGAACTCGACGTGCGATCGGAGGGCTAAGGCCACCGTAGCCCTACTTATATTGACTTGGAAGTCAGTCCCATTGAACTCTGCGGCACTTGTTTTCCAATAACCCCACGCATTAGATCGGGTTTGCTATCCCAAACGTGTATACTTGGAAACAAGCCCCAGTGGAAATCAGTGGAACATACTTCTAAGTAAACATGGTAGCATCGGGTTGTTAGCTTGCGCCTAAGCAAGCAGCCCTTCAGGAGGATGAGTTACTCCGAATTTGTCTGCTTTTCACCACTCTCGTGTTCACGGTGGTCACGCACTTAGCTACCGCGTTTATAGAGGAAAGTGGCGATTTTAAATCGCGTTAGCGGCAGAGAGTGGCAGTTGGCAGCATTACTTGTTATTTACATACACCTAAGGGTGTGATCTGTACATAATGTGATTCTAAGGGCGATGCGAGATTCCCAATTCTTGTTGTTTTTTGTCAATGGAACCAGAAGGTGATAGTTACTCCTGATTAAGTCATCCATATTTTTAAATCGGTAAATTTATGTATGTGGTCTGAAGGTATAGTCTCAAAATTACTTAAAGCAGATTATTTACCTGTTAACATTCATTTGTACGCCCCCCCCCACACAATGGGGGGAGACCTGTTGCTGTTCTGTCTCTTATGTGTATAGTGATTGTAAGTAATAGTTATTCTGAATTAATGAACCTGTGATAAAAGCTTGATTTTTGGTGAGCATATTTGTGTTCTTTATAGCATGTATGTATTGTTTGAATTCTGAAATTATTGAAAAAGTAGAGGATGCACAGGGGATTCCATCCCCAAATATTCATTTTATTCTTACTGAGCCTTTTCAGTACAAACATGCAAGTGTGTGGTGTGAATGAGAGAGACAGATGTTTAGTCAATGTTCTTGCCCTTGTTTTTTGAATGTGGTCCTACATTCTGCAGTTGTGTCTTTGTAATAAGACTTGCAATCAGTTTGCTTGTTTGCTTGGCCAAGAACAGTTCAGCACACTAACTGCTTGATTTTTTCCAGAGTTCAGAATGCCTAATTCCATTGAAATCAATGGGTTTAGATGTTCCAGCATGCTTAATCCTGCATAGGATTTGGATGTAAATTCTGTGGCATAACGGGTTAGAGTGTTGGACTACAACCTGGGAGACGAGGGCTCGAATCCCCACACAGCTGTGATGCTCACTGGGTGACCTTGGGCCAGTCACTGCCTCTCAGCCTTAGAGGAAGGCAGTGGTAAATCATCTCTGAATACTGCATACCATGAAAACCGTATTCATAGGGTCGCCATAAGTCAAAATTGACTTGAAGGCAGTCTATTTCCATTTTCCGTTTTCAGAAAACTGGGTGCTTTGAAAAAGTTGATCCCTGAAGGCAAGGAGGGAAGAAGTTACTTTCTTACGTGGATCTCTGCAGGTGTCCCATTTACTTTGAATTTCTGTCTCCTGCAGTTATTTTGATAACACAGGGCGTGTAACATAGCTTCTGTGCTTCCTGCCATAGGCAATCTGCTGGACTAATTCTCTCTGATCTCTCATGTGTATGTCATGTGTTTGTTTTGGAAAATGAAGCAGGAGAAGATATGGCTCCATTCTCCCTGGTGGTGTTGAGTCTGAATGTAGCTGTATAATTCCCTCTGTGTTGCTTACCAGAAGATGGATGTTACGTGCCACCATGGTTTTATTGTACAGAGATGCAAAACTCATGTGTAGAATAGATGTTGGGGTTTTTTGGGGGGGAGGGGATTGTCACTGAGTATTTTGTATCCTTTCATTCATGCTTAAAAAAAATCCAGGCTTTTTCTGCCATCACTTTCTATGCTTAAACTATACAGTGCATCTTCCCACTTATGGCTGCCCAAAAATGTAACAAGCATTGGAACGACAGATACTCTAAAAATCGAGATTAGCACAATCTCGTGAGGCTAACAATGCAATCCTGTGTATGTCTACTCAGAAGTAAGTACCATTAAGTTCAATAGCGCTCATTCCTAGGTAACTAACTATAGGATTGTGGCCTAATTATATTTTTCAAGCTAGTCAAAATCTATATCCAAATACACAATTGCCATTCCAAACTATATTTGTTGGACTTCTGAACCCTGTCTGTCATATACATGTGTGACTCTTTTAGTATTGTTTGGGTCTTTTTCACTTACTGGCAGTTCATGGCATGGAAGAGAATCAAACAGGTATCTGTTCTGCAGCTTGCATGACTAGTTTTGGGATAACCAAGATAGGGAATACAAGACACCTTGTTTAACAACGGGGTTATTTGTGTCCTTTTGCTTATCACTAAGTGATCAATCAGCAGTGTGGGAAGCTGCTGTAGGGTGGGTGGGGGATGTATGTGTGCCCTAAGGCTACAATACTAGGTCCAGTTAAGTGTGCTTAAGACCTGTTGAAATAAATGGGATTCAGGGGTGTATTACAGGGTGTAAAACTGTAGTCTAGAAGATTGCACTTGCTCTTACAATGTTACAAATGTGGCCACTCCAGATTATTCAACAGAATCTAGCATATCTCAGGCCACAGCATTCTACTACTTTGAATTTTGCTAGATTTTAGTTTCCTCAGAAATAAAAACAAGCTGGTTACTGGAAAATCCAATATGGACACATTTTTCACATGCAGAAGTTTTTTTAGAATTCAGCACATATTGCTGATACAGTGGTTTAAGAATTCTGATACAAGAATCTTGATACATCACTGTTGCTTGGCTTTTATACAAAATGTAAATGTACTGCCTTCAAGTCAATTCTGACTTATGGCGACCATATGAATAGGGTTTTCATGAGGCTGGCAGTGACTGGCCCAAGGTCACCCAGTGAGCTTCATGGCTATGTGGGGATTCGAACCCAGATCTCCAGGTTGTAGTCCAACACCTTAACCACTATACCACACTGGCTTTTATACAAACCTACTATATTTAAATATTCAGTCTATTAATTTATGCTGTATCCATTTTTGAGGGAGGGGGAAACAGTATAGCCTGTCCACTGTTGTCCACGCACTGGTAACCTCCAGGCTGGATTACTGTAATGCGCTCTATGTGGGTCTGCCCTTGAGGTTGGTCTGGAAGCTGCAGCTGGTGCAAAATGCGGCGTCAAGACTGCTCACTGGAGCAGGGTATCGCCAGCATGTCACCCCGCTGCTGAAAGAATTGCACTGGCTGCCCATTTGCTACCGGGCCAAGTTCAAGGTTCTAGTGTTGGTGTACAAAGCCCTATACAGCTCAGAACCAGGTTACCTGAAAGACTGTCTTATCCCTTACATACCCAGTCGATAACTGAGCTCTGCAGGTGAGGGCCTCCTGCAGATACCATCTTATCAGGAGGTTCGTTCTGCACAATATAGGAAACGGACCTTTAGTGTGGCAGCACCTACCCTGTGGAACTCCCTCCTTTTGAATATTAGGCAGGTGCCATCTCTGCTATCTTTTCGGTGCCTTTTGAAGACTTTTTTTTCAACAAACCTTTTAAGTTGAGAGTTATCCCAGTCTGTGTCTGTCAGAATTGCTTAATATGTTTTTTAATAATGTTTTAACGTTTTAAAAAAGTTTTTAAAATGTTTTTAATGCTGTTTTGTCTTAATGTATTTTAAGATTTGTTTTTATGATGTTTTAAAGTGTTTTTAGTGCCTTGTTTGCCGCCCTGGGCTCCTGCTGAGAGGAAGGGCAGGATACAAATAAAATTCATAATAATAATAATAATAATAATATAATTAGAGTAGACAAAGATCAATTTGAAGGGTTTGGAGAAAAAGCAGTTTGGATGTGATAAGCTATTGTGTATAAAAAAGATGCTTGAGCCATTCCAACTAATGGGAAGCATCAAAACTGGTAGACTCCTCCTCTGAGCTAAGCTCCAGCATTCAATACATGCAGAGTACATAACACTATGTATATGTGATTACTTATACTTGATAAAGTAGAAAAGAGTAAAATACAGAATATTCAACAAAGATATGACAGAGTATTCTCACTTGTTACCTGGCAGTGACTAATTCTTGTTGAACTCAATGGGAGATAGAGCTAAGCAAGTGTGTATAGGATAGACTGCACCTGTTTAAAATAGGAACTCTATAGCGTACTTCTGAAGGTTGAAGTAGACTTGGTCCACAGAAGCTTATGCCATAGTGAAATTTATTAGGCTGTAAACTGCTACAACACTCTTTGTTGTTCTTACTAAAGAATAGTTATTAGTGCACCTCATTAATTCTTCTCTGTATTTGTATTTTTTTTGCATTCTTGAGAGTGATGTTCAGTTTTAGTCATATTCAGAGTAGATCCATTGGGGTCTGCTCTATTACTCTCAGTTTTTACCCACTTTCATATTCTCATGTATTCTTTTCTTGGTAATGCAAAATTACCCTAGGGAGCTAGGGATAAAAAGATCTTGATTATGAATCGAATGAAGTAAAATAATCCCCCCATCCCATTTGCAAGTGGAAACAAAAGGTGATATTCAGTGCTAGATCTGCTGAAGTTAATAGACATGACTAATTTAGGTTCATTAATTCCAAGGGGTCTGCTCTGTGTAGGACTTGGGTAAATACCATCATATTAACATTTTATAAAAGCTCTTTATAGGAACTTATAATGTATGTATCATGATTCCAAAGCACAACAGAGCAAGACAAATAAAAACATACTCAGACTATACGGCAAAAAAACCCATGGAGAGATAGAGCTTGATTGTCATCTTGCATGTTATCCTGTGGAACACTTGGACTTCACGTTCAAAGAGCAATCTGTTGCAGGGCATGAACATTTCTTCTGTCTTTGAAAATGTGTTGTTATGTAGGCATGAACCAGGAAGAAGGAGAATACATTTTATATCTTGAAGAATGCATTCTGTATAATGCACCCTGTACATGCACCCTGTAATCCAGCTGAATTAGTGATGGGGTGGGTCAGAAGTCCAGATAAGTAAAGATAGACTGGATAAAAAACTGCCTTCTATGAACATGTCTTTTCTTCAGGAGATATATCAAAAGCAGGAAATTGTTAAACCCAGTTAATTATCTTGAAAGGGAATTAGGTTTTTTAAAAACTGTTGTCATTTGGTTGTAACTCTTTTTGTTTTACAGTTACACTGGCTAAAGGAAGCAATTTACACCAGCCAGTTCCTAGTGAAAGGCCTTTTTATGTGTGTGCTTTCTTGGCATGATTTCTTTCTGAAGTAAAAACTGCTGACAGAATGCACATTGCCAAACAATAGTGATTACATTTTAATTAGCTGGGGTGAAATAATCTGCAAATTACTCAGTTAAGACTTAATAACTGGCTAGTCCCCCCCCCACAAATCAATTGCAAATCACTGACTTTAACCCTAACCTGTGAAAGCACAATGCAATCTATCTAAATTATAGGGGATTAAATACTTATTAGACGTGAAACAACAATAATGTATAAAAAGCAAAGTGATCTTGGTAATAAAGGTTAATCTTTCTATTTTCTTTTATTTATTATTTAATTCATTTATTAGATTTATATCTTCCCCTTCCTCCCTGTAGGAGCCCAGGGCGGCAAACAAAAGCACTGAAAACACTTCAGAACAGAATAAAAACAGACGTTAAAATATATTAAAACAAAACATCTTTAAAAACATTTTTAAAACTTTAAAAAATCATTTTTTCAACAAAGGAAAAGGTTTAAAAACATATTAAAAAGAAAAAATGGAGAAAAGAGAAGAAGGGGGAGAGGGATATGGTAAACATAGTATTGCCCTTGCTACTTGAGACATACAAGAGATGACCAGGTCAGGCAGGTGCAGGCAGTATTGTTCTGTCATGAAAACAAAGATGGGTTTACCCCCCCCCTCTTTACTATAGCCATTTCAGGAGGTCTTTTAAAGTGTAAATGATGCTGCAATATAATAATTCATTACCTTTCTTCAGATTTTAAAGGAAGCAAAAACTGATGCAGCAGAACAGCAGGAGCAGTTGTTTTTTTTTAGTAAGAAATACTGTGTTCTGTCCTAGGCGAGCTCTGATTCATCTGCACCAATTTTTGATTTACTTTTTTGGGCCTTGGCTTTGATGGCAGTTACTAAGCTGGTTTCAAAGGACATAAAGTAGGTTAAATGATGCTTTTTACTGGGCCAACATCTCTTGGGGATAGTGTACAAGCTTTGGAGTTTGTCAGCAGTTTTTTACAGTTCAAAACATACACGTTTTCTCAACATAAATTGGTCCAGTGGAAACAGGATTGAACTATATGTGTGTTCTGTAATTGGTCTGAAAAGCCTGGCACAATGTAAGTTAGTAAAGTACTCTTGTGCAGTTGCTGCAGGACAGGTTGTGATGAAGTACAATTGGGGGAAAAAGATGGCTAATTCTGTGTTGCTTGCAAGCAGGGATGGTCTTGTTCTGTTCTATGAGATATTTGCGTCATGCATATGATTTCAGAAGCTCTTGTACACCTTGATACAGTTGTTACTCATATTCACTTAGGTAGTTGGCATTGGACAAAGGAGAATTGGGTAAATTTCCCTTTCATTCCTGAAGCTCACTGGGTAACCTCAGGCATAACCAAACCTGTGGAAGAAAGTTGTTGTTGTGATAATAAAATGGGATAACTCTTTGAGATATATGGAAGAAGGCCATGAGTTGGGATACCTACTTGATAAATAAAAGGATGTTAAGAATACAGCCATAAATGCAGTTTCCAGCCATTATTGGCAATTCCACCCTCTTCTAAGATGTCAGTGGCTTGTATTCTTATATAGGGAGTAAGATGAAACCTCTTAATTCTTGCTCCACAAAGAATCATAGAATAGTAGAGTTGGAAGGGGCCTATAAGGCCATCGAGTCCAACCCCCTGCTCAATGCAGGAATCCAAATCAAAGCATTCCTGACAGATGGCTGTCCAGCTGCCTCTTGAATGCTCCAGTGTCAGAGAGCCCACTACCTCTCTAGGTAATTGGTTCCATTGTCGTATGGCTCTAACAGTTAGGAAGTTTTTCCTGATGTCCAGTCAAAATCTGGCTTCCTGCAGCTTGAGCCCTAGGGTTGCCAGGTCTCCGGTTTTCGGCTGGAGACTCAGGGAAAAAGGGGCCGTCTCTGGCCTCCGGCAATACTTGTTTTAAAAAGGTGGATCTCCGGTTTTCATTGGCCCCCTCAGCCACGCATGCGTGATTGACCACGCATACGTTGGGCTGCGGCTGGCCGACTTCCGCTCTTTATCATTCAGGCTGCTCAGGCAGGCAGGACTTGAGCAGCCGCCACAGTGAGGGAGAGGGACCTCTCCAGCAGCAGCAGCCCTTGCCCACTCCCGCCACCACCCACCCACAGAACATACAGGTGAGGCACGTGCGTGAGGGTGATGATCTGATGGCCCATGGGTGGGTGGAGGCGAGCGGTGGCAGCGGAGGCTAGGCTGGGCCAGCCTGGCTCTCTTAGCCCCGGCCCGGACTCGGAGCCAGTTAACCTGGGGCTCAGGCTGCTGCAGTCTCTGGTTGGGGGCGGGGGGGCCCATCGCGGCCGCTGCCATGGGTGGAGGCAAGTGGTGGCAGTGGAGCCCAGGCTGGGCCGGCTCCCTCTTAGCCCCGGCCCGGTCCGGATTCGGAACCAGAGCCAGTTCCTCTGGGGCTCAGGCAGGCTGCAGTCTCTGGTTGGGGGGGGCATCACACGGCTGCTGCCGCGCCCAGCGTCTCAAGACGAGGCCCACGCCAGCGGGTGAAGCCGGCGGCTGTCCTCCTTTCCCAAGCCTTCTGCTGAGCCTGTAGGCCGCGTTGGCCCGTCTCGGCAGCGGTTGCTAGGAGATGGGCGACGCGGCTTGTCAGCCTCAGCAGGAGCCGTGGAGGGCAGGCCGGGCCGGCTCCTTTTTAGCCCTGGAGCCGGTTCCCCTGCTCCGGAAAGGACGGCCGCCGGCTTCACCCCTCCTGCTGTGGGCGCCGCTGGGCAGCAGCGGCCGTGATGGGCCCCCCCCAGCGGCGCCAAGCAGGACGGGCGAAGCGGCCGGCCGTCCGGAGCAGGAGAACTGGCTGGACTAAGGAGGAACCGGCCCGGCCTGCCCTCCACGGCTCCTGCTGAGGCTGACAAGCCGCGTCGGACCCGTCTCCTAGCAACCGCTGCCGAGACGGGCCGACGCGGCCTACAGACTCAGCAGAAGGCTTGGGAAAGGAGGACGGCCGCCGGCTTCACCCGCTGGCGTGGGCCTCGTCTTGAGACACTGGGTGCGGCAGCGGCCGTGTGATGCCCCCCTAACCAGAGACTGCAGCCTGCCTGAGCCCCAGGGAAACTGGCTCTGGTTCCGAATCCGGACCGGGCCGGGGCTAAGAGGGAGCCGGCCCAGCCTGGGCTCCACTGCCACCACTCGCCTCCACCCACGGCAGCAGCTGCGATGGGCCCCCCCGCCCCCAACCAGAGACTGCAGCAGCCTGAGCCCCAGGGTAACTGGCTCCGAGTCCGGGCTGGGGCTAAGAGAGCCAGGCTGGCCCAGCCTAGCCTCCGCTGCCACCGCTCGCCTCCACCCACCCATGGGCCATCAGATCATCACCCTCACGCACGCGCCTCACCTGTATGTTCTGTGGGTGCCTTTTTTTGTAGTTTTATTTTTACTATTTAAGTTTGGAAATGATGCCAAATTTTTGTATCTCTTTAATCAATGTGTTATATTTGGTGATATATATTGCATTATATATTGATGTGTATATCAATATATACTGATATGTATTACACTTACACAAACACATTAAAAGGGTGGGAATTCTAGCCTTTTGCATACTACATAGCCTCTTCATAGAGCTCCCAAGCAGTGATATCTTGGTGTTGTGATGTACAGAAATGGAGAATATACCCTGGATTCCTGATTTTATTTTACTGGGGTGAGGTGGGGGTGATTTGCAGCACTGAATTTTTCTGAACAGAACACTTACAGATTTTCTGACAGTTGGCTGACTCCTGATATTAAACAATTGCACCAGCTTATCTGCCAATAGGTCAGTGGTGCCTTTAACCGCATCAATCCATCTCTTGTTTGGCCTTCCTCTTTTTGTACTCCCTTCTGTTTTTCCCAGCATTATTGTCTTTTCTAGTGAATCGTGTCTTCTCATTATGTGTCCAAAGTATGATAACCTCAGTTTCATCATTTTAGCTTCTAGTGATAGTTTTGGTTTAATTTGTTCGGACACCCAATTATTTGTCTGTTTTGCCTAGAATGTCCTCCCTTATCCTTAACATGGCTGCAACCGTATCTACTCAGAAGTAAGTCCTATTGAGTTCTATGGGGCTTAGTTCCTTAATAAGCATGTTTATAATTGCTGCCTTCAGGAGCATCCATCTGTGCTCCCATCTAACATCTCTGCAACACTAGGCTCCTTTCTTCCAATAATGGCCTGGCCTGAGGGCACGTAAACCCTTCTTGCCAGAAGCAAGGAAGCTAGATTAAATGTTCCCTAAAGGTGTTGAACTGTGACCTGGGAGACCAGGGTTCAAATCCCCACACAGCCATGAAGCTCACTGGGTGACCTTGGGCCAGTCACTGCCTCTCAGACTCAGAGGAAGGCAATAGTAAACCACCTCTGTCTGAATACTGCTTACCATGAAGACCCTATCTGGGACTAACTTGAAGGCAGTCCATTTCCATTTTGCATCACCCTAAGCTTGTGAGAAAGAATGACCTTGTCACTTCAGATGGACCTAGGAACACCCTATTTTAGGTAAGATTTCTATTTTAATCTCCAGAGAATTTTTTTTGAATGGTATGCTCCAAGCAACTGTGGTTGATACAATGTATCATGCTTAATGATATCACTAGGGCCTATCCCGTGACATCACTAGGGCCCGCCCTGTGACATCACTAGGGCCCGCCCCATGACATCACTAGGGCCCGCCCCCATTTTCTCAGGTTTTTGGATGGCTCCGACCTGGCAACCCTATTGAGCCCATTATTCTGTGTCCTGCACTCTGGGACGATCGAGAAGAGATCCCGGCCCTACTCTATGTGACAATGAACTATATTCTAGTTAGAGATGTGAAGGCCCAGGAAAAACCCAGAAAAATTCAGAAAAAACCCACTGTTTTCTGTTTTTTTCTGAAGTTGTTGTTTTTCTGAAAAATTGAAAAAAAAATGAAGAAAAATGGATTATGGAATGTTTTATTTTAGCATGATGAATAAAATGTTTCATTGAATCTTGGTCCCCCCCCCTTTTTCTCAGTTCTTTTTATGGGAATGGATGCTTTATGTCTGCTTGACACTGTGGAGGACTAGCAGAGATATAAATAATTTTCTTTGTTATTTATGTTGATGGTTTCTTCTGTTTTTTTTAATTGTTTTTTGCCTACTCCTCATAAGATGGCAAAACGAAAGAGGTTCCTTACAGGTCAGGTGTTCCTTAAAGTTCAGGATCTTGTAGATCCATTTGTAAACCAAAAAAAAAGGTAAAAATTTAAAGTAAATTCAGTTGTAATAATTGTTTGAATAAAATATACTTTAAATATACCAAATATGATAGTTTTATGTCAAACCAACTTGTATGTAATTACATTTTATGTTTCTGAAGTAACAAAGTGACCTTCAATCTGTAAAAAGTGCTAATATTGCATTTTTTCAATTTTCCTGAAAAGTTCTTTTTTTTCTGAAAAAACCCAGAAAAATAGTTTTTTCCATGGGTTCAAAATTTCCAAAAAAATTACATCTCTAAGTCTAGTGTTCCTTGTGTTTATTGACCCCATTTTATCATTTTTGCATCAAGTTGATCAGACATTTGGTGATTTGCTATAATCCGGAAAGCATGGCAAAGGTACTCTCATTTGGATTAAGCTGCCTGGTTTCTTATCATGTATCAAAACAGCACCAACTATGGAAAAAAAATTAAAGGCACCACATACTTTAAGCACAACAGGACCTTTAAATTATCTCGAACCCTGCCTACTCAATAACAAGATTAAAGGTTAATCTTGATTTAAGTAGGTTTAGACACATACCTTTCTCTTAGCCTTGGCTCTTCCTCAGTGCCAGTTTGGCATGTTTGATAGTACTGTGGTTTTAAACACTATTATTTTGTTTTTTGTGGTTGGTTGTTTTGTGTTTTTGGTTCTACACCACTTTTAATTGTTTGGAAAAATGTTATAGAAGCATCTTAATAAATGAAATAAAAAGGGTGTGTGTGTGTGTATGTTAAGTCTTCCCCATTCACCAATGCTTTCCTGTGCAATCTGTCCTTGCTGGTTCCCTCCAGATGGGGCCTGACACAGTAAAAAGTCTTCAAGGCAAGCAATGAAAAGGAAAGTGGATAAGCATTTTGTCCTTACTGTTTTTGTTTTTGTTGCTGCTATAAATGTAGACACTGGCAAGAAGGAAGCTATTTCACTTCCTGCCCCATATAAATCACTGTAACCCACTATGAGGTGCCTTCTAGTCTTCTTATCCAATTTAACCAGTATTATGGGAATGGAAAATTACTAGACTTTCCCACCACCTTCTAGAGCAGGGATGAAGAGCCAGTGGCGTTCCAGATACAAATCCCACCATCCCTGGCCATTGGCCATGCTGGTTGAGGCTGATAGTGTTAGCAAAATCACTTAAATAATTCAGACGGAATCCAGAGAAAAAATCTTGATAACACTTTACTGAGCAAACTGAATTACAACAGTGTATAATTTGAGGAAAAAGGAACAGAGATTTTGTCTTTCAGTTCAGTCCTTGTCCATAGCAGCAGGGCTGTGGAGTTGATACGCCAAGCCTTTGACTACGACTCCTCTATTTTTCTACTGTCTGACTCCGACTCCAACTCCACCCAAAATTGCTTCCGACTCCACAGCCCTGGAAAGGGCTGTAAATGTCTTTTTAAATTGGAAGCTCTCATAGGAGCATTTTTATTGCTGCCTGAATATGCGCTGATCTTGGCATCACAGCATTTGTCTTCATCTGGGTCCTGTGTCATACACTGACACACAAAATGTTTTCCATCCTGAGTTATGGTGAAATGCTCAACTACAGCTGACTTCATGGGAAGCTTCTTTGACATTGTGAATTTATATTTTAAAAAAATTGTCAATCAAAATTTATTTTGAAGCCGGCGTTGGAGTCGGTACATTTCTACCAACTCCGACTCCACCCAAAATTGCTTCCGACTCTGACTCCATGACTCTTACTCTGACTCCACAGCCCTCCACAGCAGAGAGACACACAACCAAACATACAGGGGGAAAGTCCCCCAAGAACTGCACAGCCAATCAGAGCACATGCTGCTTCAGTGAAGATCATGCCACTCTGCCTGGTTGCTAAGTAACAGCTTCCCTTGGATAGCTGATTTACTGATAACAGGATTAACCCTTAAGTTACAAACAGAATGATCATAGGAAGGAGTTGGAGCCCAGCAACAGCTGGAGTGCAATAGGTTCTCCATCCTGTTTTATACAAATGGGAAAGACTTCATGCCTGTTTAGAATAGATGTCTCTGGAGAGCCTTTAGATTTCAGTGTGTTAGGCTTTTATAGGAATCTCTAGAGCCGTGTAGTCTGTAGACCATTGCTTATAATTTGATACTGTAAGAGAGACAGTATTCTTAGTCAATATACACGTGTGATCCAATTCCTATTCTTGTGTTCTGTATTCCATTAAAGGAAAACCAGACTTTTTGAGAGTGACAAAGTGTATGTAGGTAAGAATAAGCAGAAGAATGCTACCTAATAAATTAAACTGTGTGGTGTGTTTATTAGTTGTTAGGCACACAAATGATTCCATACAGAGCTTAGTTGTGTAGGTAGATATCAAGGTTCTGGAGACGATCCAAAATAGATGTCTAAGATGAAACATTGGATTTTTAAACTTGTTTGTTTAGGGCAGACATCAGGGAATCACTGACTGACTAATGTGAGTTTGCTTCTTAGCAGTTTTTGGCACAGAATGCTATATATGAATTCAGTCTAGTTTCTAAACTTATCTCTTGAAAAGTAGCTTGTTAAAGATGGAAATCCCATACATCCCTTGACTCTCATTTGTGTGCTATTTATTTCATTAGTGTGATAAGTCTCATTCAGAGTCTGTGGAAAGCTTTGAGAAGATCGATCTATGAAAAATCAAACTTACAGTAGACGTTATTATAAGGGAATTATACTTGATAATGAACTGTGGCACCTAAATGTGTCCCTGTTGCCTTGCCTACAGTGTTTTTCTGCCTCAGGCTTCATTTCATATTTATTTTTTATTTCAACAACTTATATACCACTGTGGTGTAGTGGTTAAGGTGTTGGACTATGACCTGGGAGACCAGGGTTCAAATCCCCACACAGCCATGAAGCTCACTGGGTGACCTTGGGCCAGTCACTGCCTCTCAGCCTCAGAGGAAGGCAATGGTAAACCCCCTCTGAATACCGCTTACCATGAAAACCCTATTCGTAGGGTCGCCCATAAGTCGGAATCGACTTGAAGGCAGTCCATTTCCATTTTCAACACCATAGTTTCTAAGTGGTGTACAGCAAAGCTACAAAAGAGAGACAGCGGATAAAACCAATTAATATTAATCTTAAAAACAGAAGAGCTTAATTTGAAAGCCTGCTGATATTTATTTTGACAATATTTAGTGGCTAAGACAAATGCATTTTTAAGATGCAGAGTGGAATCTGGACAGTGCTGTATCAGAAAATGTACTTAATCTCTCCCACATTGAAGTGAATTTGGGTGAAGAATTGAGAGTGGTCGAGCTGCAGAGGAAAACTTGACTGTATTTCAGAAGAAAAGAAATCAATTCCCTGTTATGAATATATGAAACTACCTTAAAGCAAATTAGACCACGACTCTGTCTAGCCTAGTATTGCCTACTTTGAGCAGCACTGGGTTTTCAGACTCCCCAATGGATCTTTCTCAGACCTGCTACCTGAATCCTTTTAAATGGAGAAACCAAGGATTTAACCTGGGATTTTCTATATGCATGTTCTATACTACTATGTGTGTTTGTGTTACAGAAGTATATAGTATATATGCCCAAGTATGTATGTGTACACAACTGAAGGACTTCTCTGGCCTGGACACCCTTTTAGCATTTTTATAGCATGTACCACACTATAGATGTCATCTGTTCACATGTTGTATTTAGGATTCAGTTACTACTCTGAACAGTTGCTGCTCATTTTGTCTTATGTTAACTAATGGTAATTGCAATAGTTACCTCTGTGCTCAGGTTGCTTGTGTTAGGGAGTGGGTGGCATCCTGTTGGAGTCCTCAGACTCCCAAATGATGTGGGAGAATTAAGCACTTGATATCCTTATAAAACCCTTTACAAATAAATATGTGTGAGTCATTCACTTGGTTAAAACTAGAAAGTTTAGACTTAAAGATAAGATGCTTCTGAGCAGGATTTTCCCTATGTAGTGTTTTTATGTACTGTCATTTTCATGATAGTGTTTAATCTGAATTCAAATTTTTGCTTTAACCTAATTTCTGGTATTGAATGAAAAACATTTTTCATTGTTATTAGCAGAAATGTTTTTGAAACCACAAGAAGGTAGTAGCAATTCGTAAATGCAATGGATGCCTGAAAGCTTTGCTGCTCATTTTTTTACAGCTTGTATTTAAAGGTTTGGGGTACATTCAAAAGGTGCTGAATGAATGGTAAATGATACTGAGTGTCACGATGGCAGTGTGGTATAATTCTACATTTAATTTACACATGCTTATTGAAAATTAGCATACTGTAAAAAGAGTATTGACATTCAGCACGTGGCAGGTGGACAAACTATGATTTTATATCACTTTGAACAATTTATATAAGATTACATATAATCTTACATGAATGTCAGCAGTTCATTGAGATAACAGCCAGATAGTGTTTGCCAGCACCTATAGAGACATTTAGTTCCTTTGTAAAACCTATCATGATGTGGGTCTTGTTCTCACTGAAGTGTTAACCCTGTGTTTACCCTGTACAGGAATACCCCACTTATACGGACCTTCACTTTACGGACACTTGCAAGTACGGACATATTTACAGTAGCACCATTCCCCTGTTTACGTATGCTTGCTTCGCAAGAACGGACACTTAACGGCATGATGCCACCGCCCAATCAGTTTCCAACTACAAACTTTTTCTTCAAATAAGGCCTACTGTGTTTATTTTAGTTATAAATGTGTTATTTACATCAGTTATGCCCGTATATGACAATTGCAGTGCAGTATATGCATCAATAAGTGAAAAAAGGTATTGCTTCACTTTAAGTACATTTTCGGTTTACGTACTCGCTCTGGACCCATTGCGTACGTTAAGGTGGGTATTCCTGTACTACTTTAGACTGCAGATTGCATAAAAATTCTCCTTCATATAGAGGCACCCCCTGTACATTGATTACTGACATGTTAGGATCCTCCTTCATGTGTTAATCATGTGGAAGGTGTAGCATGGTTGCACTTCTGGCGCCATCTCCAATATCACCAGCTTCCTTGTCCCTTCCTTGTTTGCAGTAGGGAAGCTTATGTGTGTAGACAATGCATCAGGGTACCTAGAGATCCTGTGTGATTAATCTGTCAAGGAAGCTATGGATAATTCCAGAATGCTTCAGTCATGTTAGACCTTAGCTGTATTCTGAAGTGGTTCCATCCAAGCAAATATGACCAGATTTCCTGGAAATCTAAGGATGGATTTCAGGGACATTGCTAGACTGTTTTACATTTTAAGAAAGGAGAGGTAGTGGATGTGAATAGTAGCTCTTATCTGAATCCATTCCGATAAGACACATTCTGATAATTAAACCATGATTTCTATTTGGTTCATCCACCAAAGAAGAACCTTAAGTGCTTGAAATACATCAGAATTGTTCATCATTTGTATGTACAGTAAATATGTCTGCCTACCTTTCTGTTTTAGCCTGAGATTTAGATGGAGCACCGTTTTCATTTGCAGCGATCAATTTTGTCAAATACCATCAAATCATCACATGCCTGCAAAAAGCATACTTCATGATTTTACAATTTAAATCTTTGTCCTTGGGCACTATGATGAAATAAAATAGATGAGAAGAAGGTTGCTCCCTGTTCAAAAGTATTTTCTTCCATATTCCTGAAAATAGATTTTCTGTCATTCTTGGTTATGAAAATAAAGGTATTGGAGAAGAACTTGAATGAATTTTTAAACTACTTGTGCATTGCCTAGAGACCTGTATATATACCACATATGCATCCATGCAGTAGGCAATAATACTGTTTTGAGTTTGGCTGGCTTGATCACTGTGAATGAGTGTCTAGGGTCTTTGTTTTGTCAGTGCTAATGTTTTTTAATGACTCTGGATGGTCCCCTGAATGGGCGATTCATGTACAGGATTTGGGTCTCTGACCAGTGCTCTCCAGGGTTGTGCATGAAGGAGCTGAGAGTTTCTGGTGGAGTTAGCTGAAACTGAGGGTACAGCCATGAAGAGCTGCACAAGTTGCTTTCTGGGAAACTGAAGCTGGCTCAGATGTCTGTATTGAAAAGTATACAAGTGGAGACTTGCAACAACATTTTGCAGTTTATTCCTAGTGCATAATAGCAGTGTTCTTGATCACATCTTGAGTCAGCCTGAAACAGGAACCTGTAACACTATTGGAGGACTTTTTTTGGAGGGAGGGAATGGAAGAGAGTTTAGGAGGGTAAAAGGACACATTTGTCTTTTGCCACCTTTCTGAAATCTTCTCCACTATGCTATGACACCTAGTTGATGATGGACTACATTCACATCAGCGCCCAGCTAGCATGGCAAATGGTCAGGAATAATGAGAGTACTTGTAGTCCAATAACACCTGAAGAGACACAGGTTTAACATCCTTGTGCTAATTAGTACTAAAAGGCTTAGATTCAGGGATTGAAAGCTTAATTGGTGTGAATTAAAAACTTAAAAACTTCATGGCATGCTACCCTGCACCTAATTTTGCCTGTTTGATGATGCTATAAGCTGAGGGGGCTTGAGGAGATCAATCCTTTACTCCTCTTTTCTATCCCCCCCCCCCAGCCCCAGTGGATGCTCAATTGCGCCTCAGCATTCCATGGCTCCCGGAGACTACCAATCATGCTGAAGGCCACCAATTGTTAGATTTTTTTTTTGCTAATGAATATGTTTTTGTATGCTTCAGAGTCCCTGAGGTTGCAGAAGACGCTATTTTGTCTGCAGGTGGCCTGTTTCACTGACAAAATGACAGGCAAACCAAGTTTGATATCAAAAGGAATGTGGGGATCCAACACTAGCTTGCTCGATATTTGGTGGTCATTTGGAAGTCTCATTTCTCACTTTGAAGGAAGTGGAAAAAGGCCTGCATGGGTGGTTAACATTTGATTAAACCACAGAGACTTCAGACAGAAACAGAATTGTAAAATGACATGAAGGATAATTGGCTTGTAAATCTTACTTGCACACTAAATTGGTTTAGGGGACATCATTCCTAATTCATGGATAGAGAAGAGTGCCATGGGATTGTGTATTCTGTCTCCCTTCTGTGCAAAATCTGCCTACGGTTTTCCCTTGCTGGCCATAAGTATGGCAATGGCTTCTGACTGAACCATGATTAATGCTAAGCCTAGTTTGCTATTAACTAGGACTGAAACAAGTATTTCAGACCAACTTTGTGAAAATGGAAAAAAATGGACTGCCTTCAAGTCGATCCCAATTTATGGTGACCGTATGAATAGGGTTTTCATGGTAATTGGTATTCAGAGGGGGTTTCATCATTGCCTCCCTCTGAGGCTGAGAGGCAGTGACTGGCCCAAGGTCACCCAGTGAGGTTCATGGCTGTGTGTGGATTTGAATCCTGGTCTCCCAGGTCGTAGTTTGAAGCTGGTTTTAAATCCCTTGAGAGTTAACAAAGTCTAGTTTAGCATTCACCACAGCTTAGGTTGCTGCTGATATAAACCTTTACTGTGGTTTAGGCTGGTAGAGGGAATTTATGTGGAGGGAAAGGAGCATTCAGTTTCATGATCTGCTCTTATAATCTGATATAGTCAAAGATTCTTTATATTCTGTTTGCACAGCTACGTGATAAGTAATGCATTTCCATTAATACTTTGAATCCAGTCTTTTATTTAACAGCTCACCTGGTAGTCATAGGTGATAAGGAATTCCATACAGGCAAGTGAGTAGGGTGACTTCTTCCACAGCTAGCATGGAAACCAAATGAGCTGACTGAAAAGTGACAAATCTCTCTGTCCTTCTGGAGACCAGGGCTTGAATCCCCACACAGCCATGAAGCTCACTGTCACTGCCTCTCAGCCTCTGACGGAGGCAATGGTAAACCCCCTCTGAATACCGCTTACCATGAAAACCTTATTCGTAGGGTCGCCATAAGTCGGAATCGACTTGAAGGCAGTCCACTTCCTACAGCCTGCTAAGAGGCTAGTAGTCTATATGTCCATGCTATTAGCCTTAGCAGGCTAGTAAATAGTTTTGCAGGTTAGCAACTTTTATAGACAGGTTTAATTTATATTGCACCAGTTCTTGTCAGTTTGCATTTTTGGCACTTCACATAAAAATGCTAAAGTGCACCCATATTGTAAACAAATATTTTCAAAAGGGAAAAGGATAGAAAATTGGAAATGTACCAAACAGGAAATATAACAGTGAATCTTCTTTTATTATCATGCAAATAACATTTGGAATTCAGATACATTTTATTAAGAATTAAAATGTAAATGTACTGCCTTCAAGTCGATTTCAACTTATGGCGACCCTGTGAATAGGGTTTTCATGAGGCTGAGAGTCAGTGACTGGCCCAAGGTCACTCAGTGAGCTTCATGGCTATGTGGGGATTTGAACCGTGGTCTCCCAGGTCATAGTCCAACACCAATTAAGAGGCAGCAATGGCAGATTCTGAAATGAAAGGACACTGTAGAATTCTATTTTGCCATAGCAAAAGTCTTGCTGCTTATCAGGTTGACATATTAGGCTGCAGTCCTAATCCCAATTACCTGGGAATGAGCACCGTTGAATTCAGTAGGCTTTATTTCTGAGTAGACATGGTTAGAATTGCAGCCTAAGTCTCTGTGATGTTTATGAAGACTCTAGACTCTAATTCTTGCTGGTATTCTAAAGAAACATGAATAATTGTGGACTAGTCCATCTTAAAGTTTGGAATTTTAAATAAATGACTGTATGCAAATATGGGACCTATGCTGACCTTCATAAGTATTAATCTCTGTACAGAAGTTATGCTCTGTCTGAGTCTGTAAACCTGGGAGTAGGCACCTTTGAATTTACAACTGCATTGCAAACATAGCTGGCATCCAAGCACAGACAGTCAGGAGGTCTAACATAGCACTCTAGTTTATAAGTTCATGAGCGGATTACTTTGCTAAATGTTTTGTTTGACTTTTGAAATCATGTTTAAAACCTGTAGCATGGTAACTTGCAAGAAGAAAAGGAGTAGCCTCTGCATTTGGGTATTTATTGTGATATAGTTCCAGGTAACCAACATATTCGAAAAGCAGGAGTGCTTAATCTGATTTAGTGAAAAGAGACCCCAAAGCTGTAAAATAATGCTGCTAGTTGCTACTAATCTGCAATTGCAGTCATTGTTCTCTTCTGTCGCTCCTTTATATGAAGAAGAAAGAAATGAAGGATTAAAAGTAGTGCGTGAGGTATTAGTTTAATGTTACCACTGGCTAGGTTTTGGAAAAGGAAATAATAAATTCTTGGCTGGCACTGAGACTGCTAAAGAACTCCTGCTAACTGTATGTTATTTATGGCATCCTCCTAAACTTTTATGTCTTCTGTTCCTGTCCTTTCATATGTTTCACATTTATTTATATATGTGCTTTAATACATAACTTTATGGATAGTCACTGCCAACAAAAGCTGAGACTGTCTTAATAGCCAAGGATGTAATGTGCTAATGAGAATAAGATCAAGGGAGGCAGAAGTATTTTTGTATGTAAATATCTGGGGAAAAATCCCCACCTTTTAACATATTTGGAAAGGTAATTATTTGACAGTCCTGACTAGTATAAGGCATCTAGTACCTTGTGAAAGGTTTGTCCACATGCACTGGGGTGTCATAGGATAGTATTCAGCACTTCAAAAGAGCTACAGCACTCTGTCTCTTATTGGTGACCCTTCAAAAAAGGAGATGAAAAGGTCAAAGGAATTGGGTGGATGCATATATGAATTTTGTGTACCAATGCTGCATCCCATGTTATCTTACACATGCTATGAGGTACATGTCCAGAATAACCAGAGTGGTGATTTAATTCTAGAAGTAAAGCTCTAGCTGAATAGTAATGGTTTTGAAGGAGATAAGGATGTGCTGGATTGAGGGAGGGGCCAACTGGGGCAGTTTGCCCTGAGTCCCTGCAAAGCAAGAAATCCCCTCCTTCCACATTGCTCACCAGAATTCATGGTATTTTGTTTAAAATGGAGTATTTCAGGGGTCACCAACCTTTCTGGACCAGTGAGCACATTTTGAACTTTGAGAGTGTGTTATGGGCACCAGTCACAAAATAGCTTTTTGGATGAGTTTCAGTCGGTGCAGCTTGAGGAAGATGCTTGGACTGGTGCGTGCAACCACGTCGGTACTCGACCCTTGCCCTTCTTGGCTAGTTAAAGCTAGCCGGGCTGGAACTGCCGGCTGGGCCAAGGAAGTGATCAATGCCTCCTTGAGTGAGGGAGTTGTCCCTCGTTGTCTCAAGGAGGCTGTAGTGAGACCTCTCTTGAAGAGGTCGTCCTTGGACCCAGATAATTTGAACAACTATCGACCGGTAGCGAATGTTCCATTTCTGGGCAAGGTCTTGGAACGGGTGGTTGCCAGCCAGCTCCAGGCGCTCTTGGATGAAACCGATTATCTAGATCCGTTTCAATCCGGTTTTAGGCCCGGTTTTGGCACAGAAACAGCCTTGGTCGCCCTGTACGATGACCTTTGTCGGGAGAGGGACAGGGGGAGTGTAACTCTGTTGATTCTCCTTGATCTCTCAGCTGCTTTTGATACCATCGACCATGGTATCCTTCTGGAGAGACTCGCGGAGTTGGGAGTTGGGGGTACTGCTTGGCAGTGGCTCCGCTCCTACTTGGTGGATCGTCTCCAGGAGGTAGTGCTTGGGGAACATTGCTCGATACCCTGGACTCTCCATTGTGGAGTCCCTCAGGGATCGGTTCTGTCCCCCATGCTTTTCAACATCTACATGAAGCCTCTGGGTGCGGTCATCCGGAGTTTTGGAGTGCGTTGCCATCAGTATGCTGATGACACGCAACTCTATTACTCCTTTCCATCTGCTTCAGGTGAGGCTGTTGATGTGCTGAACCGTTGCCTGGCCGCGATAATGGACTGGATGGGAGCTAATAAACTGAAACTCAATCCAGACAAGACTGACATGCTGTTGGTGAGTGCCTTTTCCGCTCAGATGGAGGATGTTCATCCTGTTCTGGATGGGGTTACACTCCCCCTGAAGGAACAGGTTCGTAGTCTGGGGGTTCTTTTCGACCCTTCCTTGTCACTCGAGGCTCAGGTAGCCTCGGTGGCTCGGAATGCGTTTTACCATCTTCATTTGGTAGCCCAACTATGCCCCTATCTTGGCGGTGATGACCTCGCCTCAGTTGTTCATGCTCTAGTGACCTCTAGATTGGATTACTGTAATGCACTCTACATGGGGCTGCCCTTGAAGACGGTTGGGAAGCTGCAGCTAGTGCAAAACGCAGCAGCCAGACTACTGACGAGGACCAAGCGGTCCTCACATATTACACCTGTTCTGGCCCGTTTGCACTGGTTGCCGATTTGTTTCCGGGCCAGATTCAAGGTGCTGGTATTGACCTATAAAGCCTTACATGGTGTGGGCCCGCAATATCTGATGGAACGCCTCTCCCGCTATGAACCTACCCGTACACTTCGTTCGACATCTAAGGCCCTCCTCCGAGTACCGTCTCACCGAGAGGCTCGGAGGGTAATGACAAGATCTAGGGCCTTTTCGGTGGTGGCCCCCGAATTGTGGAACAGTCTCCCCGAGGAGGTACGCCTGGCGCCTACGCTGCTATCCTTTCGGCACCAGGCTAAAACCTTCCTATTCTCCCAGGCATTTTAATATATTTCTATGTATTTTACTGTTTTAATGTTTTAGCTATGCTAATATCATTTAGTGTTATTATGAATTTGTATTTTTATCTGTGATTTTGTTCATTTATTGTATTATTGTATGTTGTACACCGCCCAGGGAACCATTGGCTATGGGCGGTTTATAAATGAAATTAAATAAATAAATAAATAAGTAGCTGCCATGGGGTCTTGGCATAACACAAAATTAGAAGGAAGTACAGTCATGGTGAAACTTTTGCCATAATTGTATTTCCATAGTAGGAAAGGCTTAACCTTTTGAATTTCTGCCTACCATACAGCTGTTAAAGTCACAAGAACTGTGCTTTTCCCCAATGAAGGTGTTGGTGACCCCTGGTGTATTCAAGTATAAGGTGGTAGAATGGGACCAGTTCCTCACCACCATGAAGTAAATATTATACATAGTTGTGTATGAAACAAAGATACACTAATTTGAGTCTTAAGTGATTATTTAAAGAAGGTGTGGGGAATTCTGGTCATACAGATTTTTGATTTATTTATTAGATTTATATCCCACCTTTCCTCCCAGTAGGAAACCAGGGCGGCATCCAGATGTTGTTGAACTACAACTCCCATCATTCCTGGCCATTGGTCATGCTTGCTGGGGTTAATAGGAGTTGTAGTTCATCAACATCTGTAGGGCCAAGGGTTCACCACACCTGATTTAAAGCACTGATATGTGTAAAATCTGGTTAAGGAAAGGTTAAAAGAATTATTTCCCCTCCTTTGATCAAACTAAATCTGGCTGCAAAATGTGTGCTTTAGATACTAGAATGGAAGGGGGCTGCTTATTAGCTAGGCTGGCACCCCAAATGTAAGAGAGTCTAAACCAGGGTTGAGCAGATTTCAGACTTTTTGGTTTTACTTTCTTGTTTACAAGGACCCCAAGAGCCACCAGCCAAAGTCAAGTCTAAATGACATCTCAGCGTGTTCTGAGCCTAGGAATTTGTTTTCAGTACCTGAACTGGGTTCACAGTCTTTTCACACACAAGTCTGCTCTTTGCTGGCTTTCTTTATTCAGCAACCTAATTTATGTGGAAAAAGTTGTTTGGTTGCTGCTATTGCTAAACAATTGGGAGTTAGAAACTCTTACTGATCTATGGGAAACTGCTCAGAGATCTACCAGTAGATTGTAATCTATATTGTGCCCACCCCGATCTAAACCATTATAAGGTAACATCTTTCTTTGTGTCTGGGCAGCAATAGAAATAAAGTCTGCCTGACCATTCCTGTGATTGGCCCAGCCTAAGAAGCTCTGATTACACAGTGCGTTAAGGAAGGATTCTGTGGCAGAGCTGGTAGGCTGTTGTCACAGAAAGAATTCCTGGATGTGAAGAAAGAGTGATGAGTAGTTAGTGAGTGCCATCTAACATTTCCAGGCAAGGTGACATGGAGAGCATTTTTTGTTGCATTTGCCACAGGGCAAGGGTTAGGAGTGATGTGAGGCCAGGTCTTAAAGAAAAATGAGAAGTGGAGAAGGGCATAACCAGAAGACCTGTGAGACTGAGTCTCAGGAAGCTGGTCAGAAAGAAGCTGTTTCAGAAGAGGCTTGGTATTTTAAGGAGATACTTGGGAGAATCACAGTTTTATTCCTATACCCTTATCTCCATGTAAGAAAGAAGGAAGTACGTCTATCTGTCCGGGACAGCAAAAAGAGGAAGCAGAGGAGAGAAAAAAGGTTGAGATGAAAGGAGAGGTGGAGACTGAATAATTTTGGATTGGTAGTAAAAGAAAATTACAAAGGTAGAACTGGAATGGGTGATGTGGGTGGCATGTTGTTTGAAGAGGATAAAGAATACTCTGGTTACGATAATGTCACAAAGGAAACAAGCAGTAATGTAGAAGGTGATTGTGAAAATGAGTTGACATTGGTGGTACAAGCTGAAGTGGAATATAGCATCAGATGAAAAAAAAAAGCATGTCTGTGATGTCTGTGGTCTCCCGGTATTATAAACACACAGGTGTCCTTATAGGAGGCAGCAGTAAAGCTGCAAGAATCTCACCTGCCCCAGACCCCATAGGCAGACTTTGTTGAAATTTTTCTTTTAATTTCTTTTCTTCCTAATCTGTGGGGTAGTGGGGGTGAAAATTAAACATCCTGAACATTAGGATGGGATGAGAGGTGTTTCTGAGGATTTTGGGATGTGTGGTTTGGATTACATTTCTTTACAGATCAGGTAATTGAAGGTAGGCTTTCTTGCTAGTGAAGAGGCTCACCAGTTCTGCAGTTTTCCTGTGACCATGTTGCTGTTCCTGCGTCAGATCATCATGGCGACAACGCTAGCCCAACCATGATGATTTGACACAGGAACAGCAAAACAGATAGAAGGAAATCAGAAGAACATTGGGACGATGGGAAGGCACACCACTGCTGATTGTGGCTAGCAAGTCTTCCTTTTAAAAGCATTAGGCGAGGGGAAGCCTATCCTTATCAACTCATCTGTAAAGTCGCGTAAGGCAAGTTGCATCACAAAAAATTCTTAGAAATTCACCCACCCAGCCAGAAATGGAAATACATTTTCTCTGTATTTTCATAGTGGGATGATACTGTGGAAAGGGGGAGGAAACATTGGCCCAGCCTGAGAAGGAGATGCATCACTAATTACTTCTAATCTTTTTTTCTCCCCCAGAATAATGGTTCTTTGGTCTGGTGCCAGAATCACAAACAGTGTTCAAAGGTATGAAACTTTAAACTTTTCAAAAAAAGTTATACAGTGCAAAAGTTAACCATTGTTGTGCTTTATTGTGTATGGGTTGCTGTACACTATATTTCCTATAGTGCATTTCTTTTCCTACAACAAAACTCTAAAATCTTGTTGACAAGATTTGTTGTATATTAATATAACACTGATTAATATCTGAAAAATTAAATGTTAAGAACTTCATGGTTCCATTGAGTTCAGTGGCACATCTTGGCTTTCTTCCATTTGAAATCAATGGGAGATATCCAATGTTAGTCAGACTCAGAGTACACTCATTAAAATCAATTGAGTTCAATAACTTGTTTTCACGTGTAAAGCTAAGCATATAATGCAAAGCATGGCTTTGGTGCAAACATGCTGGCTCCCAGGGATGAGATTGCAGTCACTTTGCCACTGCCTGGACCTTTTAGCTCAGTGTGATGTGGCAGCTAAACCGAGGTATGGCTTAGTGTGTTGTCCAAACGTGGCTACAGAGCATGATTAAGGGGGAAGAGAGCCTGGGTTTGGATGACACACTAAGCCAAACTTTGGCTCAGCTGCCACATTGCACTGAGCCAAACCTTGATTTAGTTGCTGTGGTGAGCTAAAAGCAAAGCAGGTGTGTGATCCTCTCCAAGAGCGAGCACATTTGTGTGATCTCAGTAAGATGTGCAAACCAGGCAGTAAGTCTACTATGAGTATGACTTAGTTGGATATCACCCAGAGGGATTTCACAGGGCTTTACTAGTGCTGGATTGGGCCTGTTAATTTTACGTGATCTAAAATGAGCCTAATATTTATCCTACAAGCAGTGTTTCTCAAGAAAGGAGAAGCAGGACAGCTGATCCTGTTAAAAAACAAACAAAAAACACCCCTTCAATCACATTCAAAGGTATTTTTGGACACCATATATTTTATGCTAGTCAGTGATTTAATTTCTTTGGAGCTTTCTTCTAGTCTTACTATTGCCTTTCTGTGTGTGTTGACTTTTTGACCCTCAAAAGATTAGAGTGCAAGTGAGCTAATAACCATTTGATTCTACCGGAAAAGCATCTTGCTAAGTTGCCTGGAGAGAAGCAGCAAGGATTGTTTAGCTCAGGGTCGGAGTGGAACTACAGGGCTTAGCCACTGACTGCTCTTTTCATTCCCATATAATCCTGAGTGCATCTATTCCCTGTTTTAGAATTTCACCTGCAAAACACTTCAATCAATGTTGCAAAAATGGCGAGGAAAATATTTATTTAGCCCAAATTTCCATGATTTCATAATGGTACTTGCACTGTAGTATGCCGAAAGCAATATATTTATAGCTATATATATTGGGGATCATAATTTCCAGAAGCTATGTGGTGGTGTAAGGAGTGATATTCAGTGAAGAACAGCATTATTTGTTGTATGAACTGAGACATTTGGCAGTAGTTGTTGATTGACTGACCTGATGGCAAGGCCAAAAGGCTATTCATAGTATTCAGAACAGAGAAGATTTTGTGAAAGAAAAGCTAACAAAGGATACAAATGCAGCAGCCAAATAAACATTCTGTCTTGGAAAAACAAGTATAATTTCTTTGTAGAGAGTTCATGCTCTAAAATGCTGTCTGTGAGCTGTTCTTCAGGCTTCCAACTGAGTTCGTCCTAGAGAGAATGCAGGTGGAAAGATGAGTTAATGATCTAAACAATTAGAGATTTACTGCACCCTTCCATCTGTCAAAGTCCACTAAAATAAAAGCGCACAGTTTTCATTTGTGCCTCCAGCATCAAGCTCAGCCTGAAATCATGTCATGATTTGCCCTGCCCCACGGTACTGTCATTCTTATGGTAAGTGTTCCATGTTTTCATGCTGGGAAACTTCTATCGAAAACGTTAGTGTGCATTTGAGGGGATTGTTTTCTTGTAGTAGTGGGAAAACCCTTTTTTAAAAAAACCCAATACAATTCCATGAGCAGCCATTTCTTTTGGAAGGTATTCTGAGCTGCTGTTGTATGCTTTATAAAATTGCTCCACAGCTGTAAAATGTAAAAGTCATGCAAGGTTGTAACTTGATAGGTCATAAACAATGGGCATTACTCAACTACTCTTATTTGCTAGTACTTGAGTTAGCGCTAGCGCAACAGTGTTCATCCCCTTTCCTGACCCACACCCACCCTACGCCATCCCCAAATTGGCTTTGGAGAGTTGGGAGAACCCCCAGAACAGATCTAGAAGCTGCACAGGGAGGAGAGGGGGAGATTGTTCCATTGGGCAAAGAGAAATCCTATACTGAATACAGCCCTATGGCTTTAAGTATCTCCTGTGAGAAAGTGGGAGTTACATTTGAAATTAGGCTTTAAACCAACAGAGAAAAGAGAATGGTTTTCTCCATTGGTGTCTCTTAAAAGAAAAATACTGATTTATGTCAAAATGTAGTATAGGTATTATTTGCATAGTACATATAGGAAAATATAATATGGATGATATTAAAAGTTAGGACAAATTTTACTTTGAATGTGTTGGACTATATTTTCTTAGGATGTGTTTTGGCCTTGAAAATATATCTAAGCAAGTGTGTTGATTGCCTTAAAGAACGGGAAATGGCTTTCCGTAAACCTTTCCTGACTTGTCACAGGAGGCAATTCTTACTCAACTCATGCATATTGCTATATATAGGGATTTCTTATCTGTAAGGGTTAAAATATTTTGGAGAGCTTATAAATTCTAAAATAGCAGAACTCGATTTGTAATTGAACAAATGATATAGATCCTGTACGTATGCTCATGAGCACACACACACTGTCCTTGTGTGCACACACTCCTGGATTCATTCAACTGTTGCCACCAGATCAAGCCCTGCATTATTTGAGCTTAGAGGCAGTGGTGATCTTTATGAGAGTGGTTGAGAGAGATCTTGAAATCATTACATCTTTGCTAATATTTAAGAATATATATACCGTCAAAGGAGTTCGGAAGGGGTGGTTAAATACTTCTAAACATTTTGTAATTAAGGAAGATGTGTCTTCTAGATGTGTTCCGAATCTAAATGTAAGAAACTGCTTGGCCTGGTTGAACCATAATCTGCAGATTCCCAGCTTTCATTAAAAAAAAAAGTTTCTAGGATTTGTAGATCCTGAGATACGAAGCAAATTGTATAGGCACTACTCTTCCTGTGTTTCTGAGACACTAGTATGCTCATCCTTTCAGTGTTTTACTCCCTTTCCCACCGTTGGGAAAATTCCTGTAGGCATCTATGGTGGTGATATATTTAGAGTTTCAGAGAAGGACTGGGGAGATCTGGCTTCATTTCTCCTCTCGATTATGAAACTTATGGGGCTAATTACTATCCCTCAGTGTAACATATCATACAGAGTTTTTGTGAGGATAAAATGGACAGTATGAGAATCTTTAACAGTACCTTGAGCTCTGTGAAGGAAGGGTGGGTAATGCAATATAGTGATGTGATGTCACTTTTTGTAAATATGGTTACTAGAACCAACAACATGAAATGCTAGTTGTTCTCGTCTATTTTTCTAAAAAAGAAAAGAAAATCTCGCCTACTTCTACCAGATATTTTCAGTTTGCATATATCTGTATTTGTTACTTTTAAATTTGGCAGGCTAGTAAATGAGAATTGAGGAATTATCTTGCTGGAAATTGATAATCTCCTAAGTAAATTTCACATGCCACCCTGGGCTCCTACTGGGAAGAAGGGTGGGATATAAATCAAATAATAAATAAATGCCTAAAACTAACATAATCACAGCAAAGGGTTGGATGATATGTGGATAGGATTTTGTGTATGTGCAAAATCCCAGAAGAAATTACAGTTTGACTACCGTCTCTTCATTTCCTTACCTCAGTGTGGGGAAGCTGTGGCTCTCCAGATGCTGGTGGACTCCAACTCCCATCAACGCTATCCAGCATGACCAATGGTCAGGAATGATGGGAGTTGTAGTCCAGCATCATTTGGAGGGCCACAGGTTTCCCATCCTTGCCTTACCTATGATAAAAAAACACTAATCACAGAATTGCTTTTGTAGAAGTAGCCAGCATTTAGTATCCTGTCTCATCAGCAAACATTAGGATTCTTGTATTTTCTTAAATATTCTGTCAGCTATAAAAACAGTTGCCAATGAAGAAGCAACGATTAATCCTTTCGATTGATGGCTGACTTCAAAAGTTGAAGCATGCTTCCTGTTTTCAAAAAGTCACTGTGGTTTGAACATTTGTTTAATGCTTTTGAACCTTTCAGAAGACCAGAATGTTTGTGCCTATCTAGTCAAATATATAGTTAGCCATGCTGAAAACAACTGGTTTAGACTACCCTTGAAAAGCTGGTTTTTGCAGTACCAAATGTTCTTTACATTTGAGTAGGCCATTTTCTTTTGCATTTAAAACTATTTTTGTTAAATGTAGATACAATCTATGCTTTCAGGTATATTTTCTGGCAGTAAATGCTACTGAAATCACTGGGACTTGCTTCAGATGTGAACGGGTGTAATTACATTATGATGTGACTGTCTATCAGAACAGAGCTAGCTGTACCTAAGACCTTTTATACCTGCAGTTCCTGGATCTATTGAGGAGAAAAGGAGCCATTAATCAGTAAGAAAGTTTTGTGTTTCATGTTTAGTGACATCCTGCATTTACTCACTGATCCAAATTTCCACGGAGATTATAATAATTCTCAGTTGGCTCATTTTGCAGAGGAAATGGTGTCTTGCTTCTCTGTACTGCTGAATTATTTGTTCCTCTTGTTGATGAAAACAGTCATCTGAACTATTACTCAGCTTGTAACTTATTTTTTGAACTTTACTAGCCAAAGATATTCATTCCTCAATACAGCTTTCCCTTCCCCATAGGACACAGAATCATTACTAGCTTTTAAAGTGTTCCACTGTTAAGGACCAAGTAATGTGAAAGTTCTACACTTTCCTACAGAAACATTTAAGGCTTAGTTTTGAATCCCCAGCTATAGCATATGTGTTTCTGCTCAATAAAGAGAAGTGGGGGAAAGTGGTACATCAAGGCTTTTAAAAAAGCACACACAAAAAGATACTTATTGAGGCTTGCATTTTGAAGTACTAAATGCTTCGTTAACATGGCTTTATCTGCTTCAGTGAACTCTGTGTTACAAGTCTAGGAAATTCACACAGAAGATTCTGAGCAAGCCCCTTTCCATTCTTTTGAGCTATTTGGGCACAAAAATAATCCATTCCTAGAACTTTTAGCAAAAGCAATTGAACTATGCAGGCTAATCAGGTGTAAATCTTCGCCATCTATGAAGCAGTTGATTAAGTGGCATGTAACAGTAGTTCAATTGGTGGTGAAGTGAAGTTGATCAAACACTTTTAAAGACAGACAGTGCTTTGAGACACTACACAAATTAACAGTTAAGTCTATTTCAAAGTAACAGATTTACTGGTTAAAACTTTTAAACACCCTTCCGATTTCTCCAGTCACACAATTCTCTCTAACTTTTGTTGTTCATTTTCCAGTATTTATTCTCTCTATAATTTGGAGTGGGGAGAAGGTATGAAATCAATGTGTCTTGAGGAAGCACAGGTTTAAAACTTTCAGAAATTTTGAAGCCACAGTAAAAGCAGTGTTTGTGGTTTTCCATAAGAAAAAGTAGGAATTTGGGGAAACGTTGAAACATTTGTTTAATTTATCAACATTTTCTTATCACATACAGTTATATGATGTAGAATTGTGTGTTTCCAAAGGAGTAGCCATGTTAGTCTCTTGGAGCAAAAACATCTTAAAGATTAACACATTTATTATGGCATAAGCTTTAATGAACTATAGTTACTTCATTAGATGCATGAAATAACCCATACTGAATCCCATGAGTCTCATTTTTAAGGAAGCATGGATAGGATTACTATTTCATTTCATTGGGTGATCCAAAGCTCTAGTATCATACGAGAAAGAAATTCCTATTTTTCCAATTTCTGCAAATGATGGATAATTTTATGAACTCTTATTGTGCCCCTGTTAATTGTCTTTTGCCTAAATTAAAAAGTCCCAATACTTTAGCTTTTCCTCATAAGCATGGTGCTTCAAGTCCATTATCATTTTAGTTCCTTTTCTATACTACAGTATCCTTTTTTTTGAGATGGAGTTGACTAAGAACAATACACAGTATTCCAAATGCCCGTAGATTTATATATAAAGGCATTAAAATACCAAAATGTTGCTTTCAATTTCTTTCCTAATAATTCCTAACATGAAATTTGCCCTTTTCACCATCATTGCCACTTAATGTTTTTTATTGAGCTTTCCATTCTGATCCCACAGTCTTTCCTGACTAATCACTGCCATTTCAGATCACATAAGCTTATATGTGAAATTAGGGTTTTTTTGCCCTGATGTTTATCACTTTATACTTATACTGAACAACTTTATACTTACTTATACTGAACCATTCATTGCCTGTTGGACCCAGACTGGACAGATTTTTTCAGAGCTCCTTGATGTTTACTTGATTTTTTACAACCTTGAATAATTTGGTGCTATTCACAAACTTTGGTACTTCAGTGCTTACCCATGATTCCAAATCACTTATGAATACATGAAACAAAGCATGTATTCCCAATATTTGTTGAATCACTTGTTTAGACCTGGTTACTGGTTTTGTTTATTTAGGGGGTTGGTTCAGGTTTCAGGTAAACAAGACATTTTAGGTTAAAGTTAAGTTTTGTTTCATGGCAAAAACATCTCTTTAAACCAGTTTCTGGATTTGGATTTGATTTGACTGCCTTCTCCAAGGAAGCCCAGATACAAGAGTTGATGCAAAACCCTTTTGTGCAAGAGTCAAGCTATTCAAATTACTCACTCTGCATTGTGGTTAATCATCAATACAAGTACTGATTCTACAGGACCTGATGGAACAATAAGACCATACAGATGATTATTTTACCAAATGCTTTATAATAAACCTGCTTTTGATATGTGGTTAAATCATTTTTCTTCTTCTGGGAGGATAATATAGATGACCAAATTACAATGGGATGAAAGTGAGTGTCCACTCCAGGCCAGTACTTGTCATCAATATGGGCTGAAGGTCTTATTAAACATATACCACCACCTCTCCCCCCCCTTAAAAGATGGGTCTTGATCCACTATTTCTCTGTGAGCTAGCTATTCTTGTTCTTGGGTGGCAAAAGTGCTGATGTGCGGGTTGGCCATTCTCAGCAGGAAGGGAGCTGTCCACTTAACGGTTGTTAATATTTGTTTGGTTCTGGACTATACTGCTGTCCGATATCTGCAATTTCATTATTCACTCACTGGGTGGCAGTTACGGATGTAAAGTTCATTAAAAGCATTTGCTGAGAAAAAATTCAGGCAGGGTCAGCTGTTGCTTGAATATTTGCACAAAACAGACAGCTGACACCTACTGTTTGACTATTTGAAAATGATATTCATTCAATTGTAGCTTTCTTTGGACAAAGATACAAATTTGCTAGGTATTTCTTAAGGTACAGCTGGCACCTAAGTGGGAGGTGAACTTCCCACCCATGGCGGAGTTCTGTTGAAGGGGTAAACTTTCAGTTTGTTTACATTTTCTGGTCTCATTATTTTGGCTAACTATATCTGCATGACAAAGGCATGTGGGTCTCTGAATATTACAGCTATGGCTGCTGAACATTCCCTAACTGAAGATATTAATCTCTTGCTACAATTTGCAAATCAGTATCTTAAAAACACTCTCACGTGTAAAATTTGCTACTGAGATGGCAATTTAACATGGGAGAGATGAAGCAATTATAAACTATACTACATCTGTCTTTCCTACCTCCCAGTAGCATAACACCATCAAATCTGAAGATAAGAAATTTTATTCCCTGTCATGTTTCATCTTTAGCAACAGCAAAGACCGAAACTTTATGTGATCATATTTATCTGTTCTGAGCAAATCCTATAAGTATTGGTTGTGAACTCTTGGTACTTTGGGCATTTGCTTCTGCACAGATGGGCTTCTCAGACCAAATTGGGCAATGTTATGGCAGGCATGTAGCCCCACCAGTTATTTATTGAGCTGGTCCATGGCAGCTACATGATCATATCATGGGGTAGAATGGATGGGGCAAAAGTACTAAAAACACATTTCAGTAGACTCCTCTGACAGGTGAATAACTGCAGAATGAGCTGTTCTATCAACAGACAGATGTTTGTTCATTACAGGTATAACACAGTAGCTAAGAAACTTAGCTCAGAAAAGTACATGATACAAATCTCACACCAGCCACAAACTCTCTAGCTGGCCTTAGACAAGTCATTCTCTCTTTCTCATCCTTAGCTGTCTCATCTACAGAATGATAATATTGCTGATATATCTTACACACTTATTTATTTATTTAAATATTTATAGCAATTTATTAGAAAATGTAACAAGGCAGGTTGGTAAAAATTTTCATATTCCGAAGTCCTGTCTGTCATATTCCAAAGGCCTGTTTTTAAAATATATCTGAAATATATATATTTTTTAAAATATATGTTTTTAAAATATATCTGAAAGAAAGCAGGGACGACTCCTGCTGAACTTCTATGAGCAAAGAGTTCCAAGGGCCTGCCACGCTACGGCTTTGTCCCTGGTAAATGTAGACTGAACCTCAGGGACATAGGGGTTAGAGTGCCACATTAGTAGATGTCAGTGCTCAAGGAGCATAGAGAATCAGGAGGTCCTTAAGGTAATTTGGCCCAAGTTGTTTAGAGCTTTGTGAATGAACACAAGAACCTTGAACCCGGCCCAGTAGCATATTGGTAGTTGTAAAGAATGCAAAGAGATTATGTATGTGGAGTCATTTGAACACTCTAAACCCTATTTAAAATAGTATTACATTTGAATCCTCAAAGGCTCAAGGAACATTTTATCAATTTTGTCCTCCCATAAGTCTGTAGGGTAGGTGAAGCTGAAAGTGCAGTACTTACTCAAGGTCGTCCAAGCAAGCCTATAGCTATATTGTGATAATTAGATCTATAATCACTTTAACACATGCATTCCAGGCCAATATTTTAACCAAAACTTATACAGTTAGCCTATACTGAAGAACTACAGAGTAAATTAGTTAGAGTGGTATTCAATGCTAGTCCTACTCAAGGCAGGCCCATTGAAATTAATAGACATGACTAACTTAGGTTCATTAATTTCAGTCGATCTACTCTGAGCAAAACTTGGTTGAATGCAACCCTTTAGTACCCGCTTTCTCTCAAGTAAACCTGAAATATATCAGTATATCATAATACAAACATCCACACAACTTCATGAAATGGTAAATTATTTTACAAATTCTTTTTAGATACAAAGGAGCAACAGTTCTTAAATTTGTATTACTATTTTCCCTTGGTGAATGATTTCAGCTTATTGAACATAGAGCTGTTTCACCCCTTAATTAGAAACCATAATGAAACTTGTGTCACTTGGAACAAGAAGGATAGTGTGTTGGGGACATCTGTCATGGCAGATCCAAGACTGTAAAGTTGTCAGACCTACTGTGACCTTTTTGCTCCTGTATTTACTTAGCTGATTTTAGTTTAGCATGGGATTCCACACTTGGCATTTAAATTGCTTCATGATACAAGGTTGATAATAAGATTGTATCAGACCCGTGTTTAACTATCTGGAACAATTCACCCTTTTTATATACTTAAAATTCCCAGACGTTTTTAAAGTACATGTGTTTAGTGTGTGCTTCCTTATATCTTCAAATACTAATTCTTCTCATGGTTGGGAAGTTGGAGGATCATGGTCAATCCTTCTTCAGGACTTCACTGAAGTAGAGCATCCTGTGTGCCAGCAGTTATGTGAGCTCCACTGTTGTACCCAATTTGCCCTCTGAGTTATTTTCTATCAAGCTTAGGGATAACATGACACTGTGACCTTGTTTGATTATGGATCATAGTTTACTGCAAGAACAGTAAACAGAGTCTGGAAGAGCTGTCGAGTCTCTTCCCCCCCCCATTGACTTTTCAAGCCAATGATATGTAATTTTATCTGCCTGGCATCTTTGCCTTGTAGTCAAGAAAAGGTTTAACTGACTTACATTAGTTTTTATTGCTCACAACCTAAAAATGCCACTTGCTGTAAATAATGCAAGTGAAAAGACACATACTAAATTCTTGAGATCTTGAAAGAAAATAGAGAAGCAATTGATGCCCCTTATCTGTTCTTTGTAATGGATGAAGTTGACTGAGTTACTTGTTTCCTAATGCTAGTTGAAGCACTAACATCCTGAGTCTTGGGAGATTTATAAATAATAATAATAAAATTTTATTTATCAGACGCCCACCTGTCCGACTGAACGGACACTCTGGGCGACGTACAATATAAAATACACTCAATATATACATAATCATCATCACAGTATTAATATCATAGCATCTCGTCTAACAGAACCATCCTACGCTAACATAGTATAAAACCTAACCCACCCCAGAGATCCCATAGGCCTGCCTGAAGAGCCAGGTCTTCAAGGCTCGGCGAAAAGTCAGCAGGGAGGGGGCATGCCGAAGGTCAAAGGGAAGTAAGTTCCAGAGGGTGGGGGCCACGATCGAAAAAGCCCTCTCCCTGGTCCGCACCAGCCTAGTTGTCTTCGCCGGTGGGACCGAGAGAAGGTCCTGTGAGGCTGATCTTGTTTGGCAGCATATTTGGTGATACTGGAGGCGTTCCATCAGATACACTGGGCCGGAACCGTATAGGGTTTTAAAGGTTAATACCAACACCTTGAATTGGGCCCGGTATACAACTGGCAACCAGTGTAATTCAATCAGCACTGGGGTGATATGATCGCGGCGGCGGGTCTGCTTTATTAAGCGCGCCGCCGCATTTTGTACCAGCTGGAGTTTCTGGACCGTCTTCAAGGGTAACCCCACGTAGAGCGCATTACAGTAGTCTAATTGAGAGGAGATCAGGGCATGTATTACTCGTAGGAGCAGATGTATGGGAAGATAGGGTCGCAGCCTCTGTACTAGATGAAGTTGGTACCAGGCTGCCCGGCTAACTGCAGAAACCTGAGCTTCCATAGTCAGCTGGGAGTCCAGGATAACCCCGAGACTGCGGACCTGGTCCTTCAGGGGCAAACTCACCCCATTAAGTATCAGGTCAAAATCACCCAACCCTCTCTTGTCCCCCACCAGCAACACCTTGGTCTTGTCGGGGTTCAACTTCAGCCTGTTCTCTCCCATCCATCCACTTACTGACTCCAGGCACTTGGACAAGGTATCCACAGCCAACTCTGGTGAGGATTTAAATGAGAGATAGAGCTGCGTGTCATCCACATATTGGTAACACTGCAGCCCAAAACTCCTGATGATGGCTTTCCCTTTTACCCAACATTAGTTTTAGATTTGGCTTGTCTATTTTTGCCTTTTGAAATGTTCTAAAATTCAGATATCCACATTTTTTGTAGCAGGATCTGATTTTTTTTTTAAATGCTACTTGATTGGCTGATCTCCAGATGTCTTACAGTCTTGTAGAAGGCAAAGCTCATGGCTTTTGAATTGTGGCTGAGGGTTGAAATAAAAACACAGACACAAGAGCTGGATTGAACGAATGGCCACTTTATTAAACTTTAAATTAAACCCTTAAAAAAACCTGCAAAAGTAAAACATAGGTGCGGGAGCTAGGCTATGATCAAATTGCCTAATTCCAGCTATCAGGTGACCACCCTTGCTAGGGCAAGGGCAAGCCATTCTGTGTACCCCTACCCCCGCTACACCCTGAAGGTGAGTAGTGGGGCCTTCCCACATCACTCCCCTGGGTACCTACTACTCCAGGTGGATGAGGTACGTTGCCCCCAAAGGCAGCCCATATCCTGCTCCCAGGCCCTGCAGCCCTAAACAGCAGTCCTTCGGAGCTGCCAATCACTCCCAAAGGTGCCAAAGGAGGCCACCTACCTGTCCTTACCAGCTTCCCTTCCCATACCTTACTGCCACAAAAGGGGGACAAATCTCTGTTTGGTTACCCTTTACCCCACTGTTGAGCAGCAAGCCTTGTAGGCCTCTCTGCAGGTCTGCCAAGAAAATGTCCTTACCTGTGTCAGTCAAGTGAATGCCATCTGGCCTATTGAGTAGTGTGTCATATATCTGGATGCTGTATAACCAGACCCCCACAGCCAAGGAGAGCCCTCCGCAGCTCCTGGTTGATCTTTTTGTGGGCTCTATTTATGCCCCATGGGTCCACCAGACATCGCCACACCCTAGGTGGTAAAATATCTGACCAAACCAAACAAATGTTGGGCCAGCGCTGTCTTATGACCAGAAGGTCATGGCAAGCCTGCAACCTAAGGACCTTGCCCTTCAACAAACCCAGGGCATTTCTACCCAGGTGAATGACTGACTGAGCCCAAGCTGTGACCCAGCACTTGACTTTGCCACCCTATGGCCTGCCCAGAAGATCATGCTATGGCTGCAGAGTAGGATGTGCACTCGCTCTGATCCCATCCAGCAATCTGCCAACATAAAAAGACAAATTACAACCATTCAATCCTCTGGGTCCCTAGGCTTACCAAAAGGTCGAACATACAATTTGTAAGCCTTAGACCTTCATCTCCTGATAGCTTCAAGCTGCTCCTGCAAAAGGCCAAGGCGAGACGCGGTGGATGCAGCCCTATCCAAAAGGAATGGGTCCCAAAGCTAGAGGTGTTAACCCCCAAACCCCAAAGGGCCCATAATTGGAACTTTGTAAGAGGAGAACCCCCTTCATATATGAACAAATAACCAGGCCCCGATCTCTGAGTCAATAGAAAACACTCTAACCCCCTAATTGGGCAAATGTCAACTTGTTAGAAAGGTGACAAAATCACTCTTGCCCCTATGCCATTGGTTGGTCTTAGAACAATGTAGCCTAATGTTAGCGTGCGCACCCTTCAACAAAATTAACATCCAAAATTAACAAGGTGCGAAAAGAGCCATCTGTCTTGGATCTGGCAACCACATCCCCCACCCGGAAAGCCCTCCAAAACTATGTGAGGGCAGTGGTGTGTAACAGATGTGCCTCAAAGGGGGAGGAGGACAAGGTCTTCCACTGACCTAGTAACCTAAGAAGCAGATGCAGAGAAAAAGGCCGCCTGGGATCAGGGGAAGAGAGGTGCTTCCTGGGCCCAGCCATCCAGCATATGTTGTACCCGAAAATCATCCGAGGAATCTATGGAATCCTGAGCTTTGGCCAGAAAGGAGGGACCAGCCATCTTATCCTGTACTGTTCTGACCGATAGACCTCATTCTCTCCATTCCATGAAGAACTCCAGTAAATGATCAACTGGAATGAGCCATGACTGAGAATAACCCCTGCTGGCCCTAAAGTCCTGAAGTTCTCTACCTGCTCTGGCAAGTGTGCTGGGGGCAAGGGATAGGCCTATTGCCATCTCCAACTCTGCTCTCCAATCTCCCAAAGTGAGGGGGAATGACATCTGGCTGAGCCTTGGCAAATGGTGCCAGTTGGCAAAATCCATATGGTTCAATGACAGAGCATCAACAATACTATTGTCAATGCCAGGGACATGCCGTGCCCGAAAAAGAATATTGAAACAGAGACACAGAAACAGAAACCAAACACATGATGTTGGGATTCTTAGATGTAAGGGAGTTGATAACCTGAACTGTGGCCATATTATTGCACCAAAAATGGATGGTAGAATTATGCAGCCAAACAGCCCACAACTGCACTGCCACCACAGTAGGAAAAAATTCAAAGAAGGTTAAGTTCCTGGTTACCCCCCCCCAAACTCATGCCTCTGGCCAACTACCCTTACACCAAGGAGTGCCAAAAACCACCCCAAAGCCAAAAGATCCAGATGCGTCCAAATGGACCTATAAATCGGCCTCCAGGAGGCAATCCTCCTGCCAAAAAGACACTCAATTGAATCTCTGAAGGAAGAAGGTTCAAACAGCCAGATCAGAGTGCAAGGCAGCTGTAATGCTAAACCTATGGTGAGACCATGAAAGCCCTGCCATGGCATCATACACATGCTGCAAAAATGCCCTACTTGGTGCAATGACCCTGCACACAAAATTTAAATGTCCGGCCAGCTCATGGAGGGTGGCCAGGGAGACTTTCCTGGACTGAGTTACAGCCCAAATCCTCTCACAGTGCATCAACTCTACCCTGTGAAGCCGGCAATACCTCAGAGTCAATCTCAATGCCCAGAAAGGCATGTGCAGGGGAGGGCCCTTTGGTTTTCTCGGTGGCTAATGGGACACCCAGCTCCTCTGGTAGCTTATAAAATTGGAACATCAAATAACGGCACTCACCTGAACCCCTACGGCCTGCAAATAAAAAATCATCCAGGTAACGTACTACCAAATCTAGCCATGTTTGCCTCCTGATGGCCCATTCCAAAAAGGAACTGAAATGCCAAGCAAGAAATTGAACAGCCCATTGGCAAGGGGTGGTCAACATAAAATTGACCTGAGAAGGCAAAGCCCAACAACTCGAAATCTTCTGGATGGATCAGCAGGACACAAAAGGCACACTTAATGTCACATTTGCCCATGAGTGCATCTCTACTGCAAGTGCACACCATGCGTACAGTGGAATCAAACTGTGCATAAATCCTCTGGAATGAAGTCATTAACCGACTTACCCCAGAGATAAGAAATGTGATGAATAAGGCGAAATTCCCCAGCTGCCTTCTTGGGAACTATACCCAGGTGGGAAACCCAAAGAGAGGATGTAGGAGGAGATGGGAGGGGGGCAAGAACCCAACCAGCTTGCACCTCCTTACTAATCTTTTCTTTAACCATGCCTTCAAGCCCCACAACCGACTTGAGTTTGCGAGACATGAAAGCTATTAGTGGGCCTAAATATGGGGTCCGAAAACCAAACAAAAAACCCTGTGAAAAAACTGAGCATCCTTAACTGATGGATACCCCACCACTAGTGTTTTAAACCTGCAGCTTAACTGGGGAGGGCCCCTTTTCCTTGAGCTGCCATGGAAGGAGGTTGTTTTTTTACTGTCATGGGGTTCCCTAGCCTCCCCTTAAAGGATCGGCCATGGGGACAGCTAGTGCAGGAGTGAGATACACCACAGATGGAACATTCATGCTTAAAACAGCATGGATTCCTTGTGCAAAAACCCCAGGTGCTAAACTCTCAGCAGAGCAAGCGGTGTTCAACCTCCTGTCCTGCAACTGAGTGGGAAGGATTTACGGCAGATTGCTGAAGCAAAAGATGTTCACTATTGCTCCTGTCCCCCATTATGGGCTGAGCAGACACCATAAACTGGAGCCACAAGTCCGGCTCCTTCTTATCCCAGGGTAAGGCTGCATCAAAGGCTGCCCTCATGCGAAAGATCTCATCCTATGACAGCCACATGGATCCTGTAAACTCAGTGTAACCCCTTATATATGATGTCCAAGTATTTTAGCAGCGATGGCCCCCTCCAGGGCTGCTTCTGCAAAATAACTCCTACATACATCAGGTAGGCAGGCAACCAGTAGGCCCAAGTCCTGTCTACCTTTTGCATTTGGGCTGATCGTACTCCCTATCCTCTCCTTTTCCTTTCCCCTTTTTGGGAGTCTCCTGATAGAGAAGGGAGAACAAATCTACATATTCACCCTGCCAATTTTTTTCTTTTGTTGTGGGGAGAAGATGAAAACCAAGTGGCGCTGAAGTCTCCCCAAAACGAATGGCACTCTCCACGACCTCTCCCAATGGGTCCTCCACAGCCGTGGAACTGGCTGTAGCAGTGGGCTGGTCAAGAACAGTGGGAGGAGCATAACTCACAGGATTCGGCTGACCAGTTGCCTGGGTCTGCCACACCTGCTTGCAAGCAGCCATAAATGGCTGTTGGCTACATGCCACAACTTCAGGTCCCTCAGTAACTCCCTGAGGAGGCCCCGCTTCAATTGCAGTGGGGGTTGAAAAAGGCCAAGCATGGCTTGTGGCCCAATATGGAAGCCCCCAAGAAGAAATCAGTCGCTAATTTGGAGTTGGGGCTCATCAGAGAGAGAGAGACAGATTTCTTCTCTTATATTTGCCTCCCTGTGTGGTTAAAGAATGTGCACTTGAGTCTTTAAACAGTGGCATGGGGAACACCTATTGGAGAGAGATGTTCTCAGCTCTACTTGTTGCGCTGCTATAGTGCGTGTGGTCCAATACAACACCAAAAGCAGGTTCGGTATAGGAAAAGATCCAGTCACAGGCAATGGTTTTGTTAAGAGTCCTTTTACTGAGACATTCAGAATTACAATCAGCTTCTTCCACATCACGCTACACCCCCACGTCCTTTCGGTTTCTCTCCAGCCTTATGTAGATAAGAGTGCCCTTGTGATGGCACAGCTGCCATCGACAGCCTTGGCACTCTTCCCAACCGACTGAACCCCATAAGAGCAGGTTTGTCCATTGCTTTCCTCTCTGTGAGGAACACACACATAACCTGAGAGCCCAACACTACTAAACTTATAATATTTGAAATTCAAGACCTGATTTGTGTTCTGGTTCACTTGATGGAGAAATACTTCAGCAATCCTCTTCACACACATAACACCTTGTTCTGAGGTAAGTCTTCGATGCGAAAGTCCATATGTTTGGTAATGTTTTAAGTGGTAGTGTGTATGAATTGGATTATAACACATCAGATGTGGTGATGTGAAGTGGGTGATCTATGTGGATGTGATCATAGGCTTTGGTGTGAAATATTCCCTTAACATGTGATGCCATATGCATGGGAAATGAATATGCCTTTTATCCACTGACTGTGAATCAAAGTGCTAGCCCAATGAGCATATAAACTGGGCCTTTGTATTATTCAGAAGTTATTAGGGAAAGAGCCATAGCACAGCGGTGGAGCACATGTTCTGTATGCAAAAGCTCCCAGATTCAATCCCCAGCATCTCCAGGTAGGTGTGGGAAAGACTCCAGTCTAAAACCCAGGGAGCCACTGCCAGGCAATGTAGACAATACTGGCTAGATGGACCAATGGTCTCACTCAGTAGAAGGAAACTTCCTGTGTTCCTGGCCCCATTTTATCCATATTTTGCTAGAAACCTAAATTTCCATGCAGTAGCATAAACAATAATATGTACTTCCATGTTAGCAGAATAATATCTTAAAATAGTAATATCTGAGGGTAACAATATGATTTTACATCTATCAACTTCAGTGAGATTTTGCAGTGATGAAAAGGTTTCCAATTGTTCAGTATATTACAGTGGATCCTCTAATCCAATTTAATGGTTTTTGTTCGTATTTGTGCTTCTGAATCAGTACCAGCAAAACAGTTGAGATTGTTTGGTCCCCTTCATTTCATACATTTGAAGGGCAAGAAAAGGGAATCATTTCCTTCTGTCCTGCTTGGTCCCCAGTTTCCATCTTTGGTTTGTTCATATTGGAAATAGTGAATTTTTGTCTTGCTATTTTAACATTTTCTGCCTTGTAAATTTGTTCTTAAAACATATATTGCTCCTCAGTACAACAAAAGGATCTACCAAAGAGAAGATGCTCTCATTTCTATTTTAAAACCATTGACCATAATAATAAAAAAGTGCAAATGGATGTGCAACTTAGAAAAGTACTTTGTGTAGTTTATTGGCTTGTGTTCTGTGAGTCAACTGTTTTTTTTAATTGTCCCCCCCAAACTATTCTTTTTGCTGAAAATGTGTGTGCCTGATGAATGTCCCAATTGCAATATGCACATCGTTTCTCCCTGTTTCAGAGAAACCCATACATCTTTCATTTGAGAATATATAAATTTAAAATTATGCTGAAACAAACAGAAGTGTAAAGAAATTATAGTTTATTAGCTCTGAATCACTGGAACAGCCATAGTACTGGTAAAGAGACTCAAAGGATTCATAAAATCAAATCCCTAATGACCAAGTTCTTTAAAGCATTACTTTTTTCGTGTTGCAAATCTTTCATTGTAGTTAATGGGCGTTCTTAATGTGAAAAAGAAATTATGATCTTGCAAACATTTACTGCTGTGCAGATATTCTCATGGAAGCTTTCCTCAAATCCAAATAAAGTGAAATCATTAGGTAAGAAATAGAATTGGATTAGAAGGCAATAAGAAATTCAGGACATCTCACTTTTGAGATGATTTTGTGTTTCATGTATTAACTGTTTTATTTTACAATTTGGCTAAGGGATACTGAATTTCAAGAATCTGAATATTATAATAGCATGGTGTATGGGAAGTATTGTGGAACAGAAGTAAAACATGTGACATACCTGTATTATAAGGAAGCTGTGCTCTGGCTCTGTATGTCTGTGTACACTCCGGGCCTAATAAGTTGGCAAAGCAAAGGAGGATTCTGAGGTGGAGAAGGCACTCAGCAGGTAGACTGGAGGTGGGCTAGACAAATAGCTGGAAAACTGGGACTAGTTCTGATCTCAGCCCAGGCAGGAGGGTTCAGAGAAGCTCTTGGGAAAATCTTAACTTGGACTCAGGTTCAGGAAGGCTGAAAAAAGTCTCACAGAAAGTTCCTAGTGAGAAAGAGGAGAATTTGAAAATCAATTCTGACATCTGATTTGAACCTTAAAGGAAGGTTTGAACCTGATTTGAACCTGAAACGAAGAACAAGGAGATGCATCTCCATCAGCAGAAGTGTGTCAGGGAGGTAGAGGCAGTTGTGTCCTTAAGGCAATGTGGTATTGCCTTCACCTGAACAGGGATGGGGTGAGGTGGCAGGAAGCAGTGAAGCCTGCAGGTGTGTGTATGCCTGTGAGGCAATCACCAACCCAGAGCTCTCCTGACCTTGGAGAGTGGCAGCACTGCTGGTGCTGGGAGGACACCACTCACATGGCACTGCTTCCCCTTGCACCCCCTACCCCTCTTTCTTCCTTTGTACTTTGAAACATTCCATTTTCCATTCTGATCTACCTCTTTTTATTGTTGGTTTCTGGCTTCGCTAGGGGTTGAAATTTTGACATTGATGTTTTTAAATGGCATGAAAGGACATGTCGGATTTCTTAGTAGTGATTTTCTTAGTTTGCTACTATGTTAAGAGCCTTTTGTTTTCTTAATGAAAAACAAATTATTCCATCTAAACTTTTCTTAATTCTTCACTTTCCCTGTGCGCAAGTCATATGGCAAGGTCAAGTGATGGATCAAATGTTCATGCATACTCTGAAAAAATCTCTGTGGTGGAAATGTGGATTGTACTTTATTTATTTAGAATGGCACTTGGGAGCTTCCAAACAACTGATAAATTTTGGACACAAATTTTCTAAGAATGGGAATTGGATATACAGTTTCATGAATAACAGGAAATGTGTAGCCAGCAGAAGAGCATTACAATATATTTCTTTCTAGTGGGTGGCTTTTTGTTTAGTTTTCCAAATATTAATGCCAAGCAGAAGTTTGTATGACTCTTAAAATTCCAAAAGACAGTTAATGCCTGTATAAATTTCTCTAAGCCTTGTCAGTTTAGCTGAGCATAAAACCTTTCTGATTATTATTGAAGCCAGCTTGAAAGATGGATGAGAACTAGGGATGGGCAAATCTGTCAATTTTGATTTCCCATTTTTCCAGTCTTTTCCAGTCTTTAGTTCTTCATATTTTCATGAAAGTTTGTGATTTTTTTAAAAGACCTTATGAAAATGCATCAGCATTTTAGTGTGTATTTCTCCTAATATACACATTTTTGCAAAGCAATTCCCATAATATAATGCATTTTTGCATGTTACTTTTGCTAACAACACATTTTTATTCACACTATATCCCCAGCATTTGTATCACATATTCATGCTTTGAACAAATTACTTGGCTAGAAAACTGCAACAAGTGCAAATTTTAAAGAATGGCTACGTTTCAGTTTGTGGGTTGGTTCAAGAGGTACAAATTGGGTAGTTTCTCATTAAAATGTAAACAAAATTGAATTCCCTCACCATTACAAATGAGAGCACACACATTTACAAATATTCAAGTATTAACTCATTATCCTGCTTCCACTTCTGCTTTGTTCTAATTAGTGTGTCTGCTGTGTGTGTCTGTAACAGTGGACAGAGAAGATACAAGCAGTGTCTTCTTGAGCCTCCAAAAGGGCTTTTGGCAATAGAAAATGAACTTTGTTTTATCTGCAACTTGTTTGTTGCTTGACAGCATAGGTGACTGGAAAGTAGGGATGGGGGAAAATATCTGACAAAATCGAACCTGGTACCAGATCCCGACTGAATTTGCTAGTTTGCTATCCCTTCGGAGTGGCACCGATCTCTTGTGGTGGGATGTGGCTGTAATCGGCATGGATTTTGCAGCCGTGACTGCAATTGGCAATAATTTTTTTCTGATCATTCATTCACAGCAGCTACCAAAAAATTACGTGATATTTTTCCCACAGCCAAAAACCCATGTGGAACACTGATCATTCACGTAAGCGACCTACAAATTACGTATTGTTTTTCTCCGCTGCCAAAAACCTACATGAAATGCTGTCATTTACATAAGTATCCAAGAAAATAATTACATAATTTTCACAACCTAAGAAAACCCCTGCGGATCGAATCACCCAAAAATGTGTGCAGCAGATTGAATCGGCAAGCGCCAGAGAAAGCGGATAGTTGCCAGTAGGGAAATGGATGTGAAAGTGTTATCTTCTATACACTTTTTTTAAAAAAATGTGCTCCTACATACACTTGTTGACATGTTGCATATACATCAGTTGATATACCTGTGGTGTTCTTTGCTGATACTTTCTGATATACTTAGGTTAATAATTGGGAAATAACATGGAGCAGAATGGGATTTTTTTCTGGTAGTTCAAGAGAGGTAAACCAAAAATGTTGAAAGGGGAGTTTTAAAAGAGACAGTACAGATAGGAACACACTCTGAAAAACTGGGACACAATAGGCCATGCTTTTTATTCCTTCCTTATTTGACATGCACTTTACAGAGCCTGTTTCTTTTGCTCGAAATAGAGACATTTCCCCATTTTTGTAACCACTGCTACAACATGTCTTGTTCCCACTAGGCTAAACTACATTTATCCTGAAATCATGGCTGACTATTTGCTACCGGCACCATAGGTCTGTGGGTACTGAGATGCCTGTTTGGGATGCATGTGAACATACATACATATGCAGTGTACATGACTGACAGAAGTGGTCTTTATGTGGCTTCTCCTACTGCACAAACATGGTACGCCAAATGATGGCTTACTAGGACTGCACAAACATGCAACTGCCTGAGAAGCACTTGCAGCTGATCTTCTTTTACTGCTACACTGTGCTAAGTGAAGATTTGGTTTAGTGTGTCATCCAAACCTCTCTCCTGTCCGTCCATGACCTTTAGCCACATTTGTGTGGTCCCACTAAACCACAGTTTGGTTTCCTGTGCTATGCAAACCAGGCTAGTGAGAGGGTCCTCTATAACTTTTCTATATCTGTGTATCTCCATTGTCTTTTGCTCATTTCTCTTGGAAGAGAGAGAGAAATGGATCAAGGCAATGGAGGGAGAAACCCAGAGATTTAGGTACTAATATTGGACTCTCCTCCTCCTCTCTTCGGAGAGTCTTTCCTTCTCTTTCAGCTTGCCTTACCTGTCAGCCAGCATATCAGTGGTGTTTTTAAGCCTTCCAGATTGCCCTGGCCACATTTTCTTCCTTCATTGCTCTTATTCATTAAAAGCATTTATAACCTGTCTTTCATAAATAAAGCTAATCAAACTATATAATAAATATTACTATAAAATAAAAGCAATTTGCAATGGACACAATATTCCATGGCTACTGAGCATGGTCCTTTCGCATTAGGTTGTTTTGGGGATTTTGTTTTGTCCCATAGGGATTTTGTTTCTAAAGGGTTTTTTTTTTGTATTTCTAGAAACCTTGGTGTTCCTCCAAGATTGCTGATGCCTTTCTCTTTTGGGTAGATTGTGTCATGTTGGCAACATAAGGATTGGCACTCGGGACTTGAGTTCAGCATTAGTAGGAATGGTGCTGGATTAGTAATCTACCCATCTATACATAGTTCATTTAGACCTGTACACTTGGAAGTGGAAAAACATTAATATTGGAATATTTCTTAAGCAGGAATGAAATGTATAACATATAACATGACATCTCTTTGATATATCTCTGATCTATGTACTGTGGCCACTTTTAATTTTATAGTTCTGTTCTATGTACTGTGACCACTTTTAATTTTATAGTAGTCAGTAGTAGTCTTTGTACATTCTTGTGGAAACCACAGTTATGCCGTATGAAAGATCCACTTGTTAACAAATGCTGGAGGTTAAAGTCATAATTCTACGGTAGAGTGCATAAGCAAAGTGCCATTTAAATCCTCAGTGCATAATAATTTACATTGAATTTATTCTAACATTTAGCTAGTAGAATTTTGTTCCATTAATTCTGATTCCATTACATAGTATAAGAAAAGGCTGTGAAATTCAGAATCCAGTATCTGGCTACTAGTTGCTTGATTTAAGGTTCCAATTTTGTTCATACTTACCTGGACATGTATGTCATGGAAGGGCAAGCTCAGAGAACACATGTCAGGAAGATAACCAGCAACTTAAATGTCTCTTTGAAATAAAAGCAGAACAGAACAGACACAGGAAACTTGGGACTCAGATTCAGCTAAGTCCATTTACATAGTAAGCCTCATTGAGAGTAAACATTCATATGTTTGCACTGTAAAGCCACAGTCATATGTGCATTTACATGGAATAAGGTCCACTGAATGCAATGAGTTCCAAATAATCATACTTAGGTTTGTATTATATATGTTAGGTATATCTGCTACATGTGCCTAGAAAGAGATAATTGAATTTATGTCATTTGAGCAAAATAAAAGAGAGAGAGCAACAATATCTTTTTACTACATGCTCTATTTTTCAAAGTTGTTTTTTGTTGTTGCTAAAACAGTTTGTATTCCTTAAGTTTTTTGGACCAATGAGTTTTTAAATCTTAGTCCATGGAAAGAAAAGATTTATACTTGTCAATAGCTTTCCACCTCAGAAGAAGGAAACCTTATTGATATTATTTAGAATTGCAAATTTAGCATAACTGCTGCTATGGTAAGCAGGGCTGGCGCCAGACATGCCGGGGCCCTTGGGCACCAGCTTGCCCTGGGCCCTGGCATGCATGTGCGCACACACACATACATGCGTGTACGCACCCAGGGCCAGCCCCAGACATGCTGGAGCCCTTGGGCAAAATGGGGTGAAATTACCCCTAAAAAAACAGGTCCGCAGCCTAGGGGTCATTCTTGACTTCCAGCTGTCCATGGAGGCTCAGGTTTCGGCAGTGAGTCGGGCAGCTTGGTATCAACTACATCTGATACAATGGCTGCGGCCCTACCTCCCTATACATCTTCTCCCACGAGTGGTACATGCCCTGGTCTCCTCTCGCTTGGACTATTGTAATGAGCTCTATGTGGGGTTACCCTTGAAAAAGGTCCAGAAGCTACAACTGGTACAGAATGCGGCGGCACGCTTGATTAAGCATAGCCGCCGCCGGGATCACATCACTCCGGTGTTGTTAGATCTACACTGGTTACCAGTGGTCTACCGAGCCCAATTCAAGGTGTTGGTGTTGACCTTTAAAACCCTATACAGTTCCAGTCCAGTTTATCTGAAGGAGCGCCTCCAGTATCACCAAATAGGCCGCCTTACAAGATCAGCCACGCAGGATTTTCTCTCGGTCCCACCAGTCAAAACAGCTAGGCTGGTGCGGACCAGAGAGAGAGCGTTCTCGGTGGTGGCCCCCACCCTCTGGAATTCTCTCCCCTACGATCTCCGACATGCCTCCTCCCTGTTGAGTTTTCACCGAGCCTTAAAGACCTGGCTATTCAGGCAGGTCTATAAGAATGTTGGAGTGGAGTAGTTTTTTGTATCTCTAAATTGCTGTTTTTATGATATTAGATTGATTGATGAATATGTTGTTTTATATTGTATTTTAAAATGTTATGTAAGTCGCCTAGAGTGTTCGTTCGGTCGAACAGATAGGCGACTAACAAATAAAATTTATTATTATTATTATTAAAAGCCTGCCCCAGCGCTCCCCTTCTGCGATTTGCGCACGGCGAGAGCTTTGGGACTCCGCCATTCTCTTGCTTAACTTACCTTGTTCTGTGGTTGCGCATGCAATGGTGCCCTTAAGAAAGATGGCGGCTGAGGTTTCCCTAAGGAGCTGAAGCCTCTGCCGCCATCTTGGTTCATGGCAGGGATGCGAGCACGCAGCACGCATGCATGCCATCAGCCAAGATGGCTGAAGAGGCTTCAGCCCCTTAGGAAAACCTCAGCCGCCATCTTTCTTAAGGGCACCGCTGTGTGCGAAACTGCAGAACAAGGTAAGTTAAGCAAGGGAATGGCGGAGCCCCAAAGCTGTCGCCGTGCGATCCGCGGCAGCAATCCTGCTGCAAATCGTGGAAGGGGAGCAGAGGGGCCCCTCAGGGGCTTCTGTAGCCTCAGGGGCCCTTGGGCCAGGGCCCCACCTCGCTGCCCCTTGGAACAGGCCTTGATGGTAAGGATAAACTAATGTATATAGATGAAAAGCATTCCTACATGGCCCATTGTGTATGTTTACATGCTTTGTAGTGAGGAAAAAGTCTCTCCCGCCGCCCCAATATGTGAATGTACCAGAGGAATTAGTGTAGTTTAATAGCTAATAACATAAGTTATGAATTGGGAAGTCTCTTGCATTCTTATGAACTCACTGGATGGCTTTAAGACTTTTGTCTCTCTCTCTCTGCCTTTTCAGCCATCACCACCCTTAAGTAGGATTAACCTATTTTGTGTGGTTGTTGTAAGAATTAATATATGTGGATTGCTTTATATAAGCCAAAGCTGGGTGAATGTTGAGTATCAACTAGGGTGTTTATTTATAAAATTACATTTATATCCCACCTTTCCTTCAAGGAGCTCAAGGTGGCATACAAACATGGCTCTTCCCATCCCAATTTTATCCCCACAACAACTCTGTGAGGTAGGTTAGGCTGAGATATGCCTGTATGAGAGTAGATCCTGCCAATGGAAGACAATTGTCCCTTTTTTAAATAGATGTGCAGTCTGAGTGTAGCATATTCACATGCAAATATACCTATGCAAGCCCTCATTCATACAGAACATTCTAAGTATGGCAGGATAGGGGGAGTTGCTGCAAGTCTGGGCTCTGTTCCTGTTCCTCTCTACAGTGTACATATTGGGTACAAATACCCTGCTGTATTTTGGTGAATGAAAGGAATAAATGGAAAGTAGAGGAGGAGGAGCCCAGGTTGAAGAATGCATATCCATACAACCAATGGATGTTGTAATGAAATATATAGAGGAGAGATTGATGGAGGTTTGACATTGACATTGCTGCCCTGGGCTCTTGGTGGAAGGAAGGGCAGGATATAAATCAAATAATAAATAAATAAATAAATAAATAAAAGTTGAGAATAAGTTGAGACTAAAGAGGGTGGGGAGAAGCAAAGACAAATCTCTTGAATCTGCTAGGGTAGGGGTTCTCAAGCTTTCTACCTCTAGAGTCCACTTGAGACGTCTGAAAATTACTGAGGCACAGCAGTCACAAAATGGTGGTGGATAGAAGTGGAGTTTGGTATAATCAGCTGGCAATTACTGATGTCTTTTTCTATTGATATATTTAATCCCTCTTTGGAAATTGCTTCTTCTTTTCTCCCATCTCAGTTCTTCTATCCCTTTGATCCTGCTCCTACTCATCCTTGCCTTGCACATCACTGGGCACTCTGCCCTCTTACTCTTTTCCTTTCCTTTCTTCCCTTCCAACTAACCATGCTACAGCATCATTGCCTAACAACGTCTGCTCATACAATATTCCTATGTGCTGCACATGTAGGAAGTTGCTGCTACTAGCATTGGTTCAACCAAAAGGCTACAGAATGGCTGGGAAGATGGACTGTGGTGCTGAGGCCCACATGAACATGGGCTGAGGGCCACCAGTGGGCCTTGGCCCACAGTTGGAGAAATACTGTACTATGTAGGGTTACCAGGTCTCCGGTTTTGGCCAGAGTCTCTGGTTTTTTGGGGGGCCCTCCGGCTCTCTAGCTAGTGCCCCTTAATCTCCAGACTCTCAGCTTCAATTTTTTTAAAAATTAAGTTTCTAGGTGGTCTGGTTCCCGAGATATACAACAAAACGTCAACTGCCCCCCTGCACGACAGTTAAATCTGTTTTACAGATGTTTAGAACAGCTCCTAGCTCTAACTACAACTTCCATCAGCCCAATCCAGTGGCCATGCTGGCTGGGGCTGATGGGAGTTGTAGTTTTAAAAAAGTAACTTTTTCAAGCTTTGGCTCTAACCCTGCCCTTTCAGGATTGTAGCCAATAAATGAAGCCAGGTTGTGACTTGTTGATCCAGGCATGCCTACGCTTAATTTCAACTTCAGAAAATGGAGGCTTTCAGATTTTGCAGTTTGTGTAAGTAATATGGCTTAAAGTTTTTTTTCTCTTGTGTGCAAGAATCAGACCCTGGGCTATGAAATATGAAAGTATTTAATCCAATACTTGCTTTCCATGTACCTGGAGTAAACCCCATTGAACTCCATTAGGACTTACTTTTGAGTAGACATGGTTAGGATTGTGCTGTAAATTAATGGGACTTTTGAGTAAACACAGCACAGACTTGTGTTTGTGTTGTAAATCTTTCTCTCCCACTCCAATCCTATTTTAAAGCAATTAGGGAGGGTTTACCTAGGTATCACATTTTTTATTATGTAGGAAACTAATACTGATTTTTAAAAAATGTTCTGCAATGACCAACTGATTTGACAATAAACTATTATATGGGGTGTATTTTTACACCTCTCTCTCTGTGTGTCCTTTCCAACAACCCTGTGAGGTAGGGTTGGTAATTGGAAACCAAGGCAGCTCACAATAAGAAATAAATCACTTTAAAAACCAATAACCATAAAACAAGTATAAACAGTTGCAAAACTGCTTAAAGTGGCAAGATTCTGAATTTGGGGTTGAGTGACTGAAGTTTATTTATTTATTTTTATTTATTTATTTATTATTTGATTTATATCCTGCCCTTCCTCCCAGTAGGAGCTTAGGGCAGCAAACAAAAGCACTAAAAACACTTTAAAAATAATAAAAACAGACTTTAAAATATATTAAAACAAAACATCTTTAAAAACATTTTTAAAAGCTTTAAAAACATTTTTTTTAAAGAAAACGTTTAAAAACATATTAAAAAGCAATTCTAACATAGACACAGACTGGGATAAGGTCTCAACTTAAAAGGCTTGTTAAAAGAACAAGTTCCTTATCTCTACAGGGTACAGTTTTCCCTGGTTAAGTAAGCCCTATTGAGTACATTGGGACTTGCTTCTGAGTAAACAAACATAGGATTGCACTATAAATATCTTTACAGGTTGTATAAATAATAAACTGATAGTCATGCTTATATAAATATTTTATCATACTGTGTCCCAATAAGTATCCAATTTCCCACTATGGTTGTACAAGACTTCCTTTACATTTTAAGTATGCCTTGGGGTGGTCATGGTTCTCCATTGTTTTCATCCTGAGGGGCAGATAGGCTGACAGATCGTGAGTAGCTCATGGTCACCCACTACAGTTTATAGCTCATTTCCATTTTGAAAAATTAATTAAAACAATTTACATGCAGGCAAAATTTATTAAGTGGATCCACACAATACATTTAAAGCACATCCAACTCGCATTTAAAGTGGACGACGTCCCCTAAAGAATCCTGGGAAGTGTTGTTTCCCCCTCACAGTTATAGTTCTCACCACTCTTAACAAACTGCAGTTCCCATGATTCTGTGGTGGGATTCATGTGCTTCAAATGGGTGTTGAATGTGCTTTAAATGAATGGTGTGGATCTGCCCTAGGTATGATGTGCATTCAAGAGTGAATTGAAAAGAACAAATTTAAAAGATACTTCTTACTCTTACTCATTTCTCAGATCTCTTTTTGAAGTGAAGGGTCAAATCTGTAAAGAAGTTTGGAGCAGCCACGCTAAAAGATAAGGGCAGGGCATTTCAGGCAGGGGGTTGCCAACCCTGCTTGGATATGGATGTCTTTGTAGAGGACCCCTAGTCACGGTTTACCAACAGCACAATCCAAACTATATCTACTAGAAGTCAGTCTTGTTGAGTTCTATGGGGCTTAGTCCCTTAGTAAGCGTTTTTAGAATTGCAGCCTTCAGGAGCATCCATCTTTACTCCCAAATGCTCCCATCTAACATCTCCACAACACTAAGCTCCTTTGTCCCTACAGTGACCTTCTGATAACTGGCCTGGCCTGAAGGCACTTAACCCATCTTGCTGAAAGCAAGTAGGCTAGATTAAATGTTCGCTACCCAGGCTCCATCTTTTAGCTAAGATTTCTATCTTAATTTCCAATCAGATTTTTTTAATTATATGCTCCAAGCAACTGTGATTGATGCTTAATGTATCATGCTTAATGACATCACTGGGGCCTGCCCCATAACATCACTAGGGCCTGCCCCTCAAATCTCAGGTTTTGGGTTGCTTCTGACCTGGCAACCCTAGTACTAGGGCATTTTCCACCAAGGTAAAAACCTGGGCATACATCCAAAGTTGTGTGGGTGGACCTCTGTTCCTGCAGTAGGGCTTTCCCAGTCTACTCCCCAATGAAGCATTGCACCTCCTGGGAAGCCACTCTTGGAGGCTCAGGTCTAGTCAGGACCTGGATGGGAAGTTTTCTGGGAAATCAATATTTCCACTTTGAGTTTCATGATGAAAGAAAGCATGATATAATTGAATACTATATTGCTTTGGATTCCAGCTAATTTCATTTAGTTGCATTTTAAATTGTGATTGTTTACAACTGAAAATTTACAGATTAAAGTGCAGTGCACAGTGTATTTTTTAACAAAATTTATTTCATTTATGTTGTAAACACATAAACTATTTAGTAGATTTTTAGAGATTACTTGGATAAAAGTGATTCCATCTAATTAACACACATGAATTTGATGTTTGAGATTAATTACCCCACTTCTTGAAGATTATACAGCTATTTTAATGGTTTTTCATTAGCTGAAAGAACATGAAAACTAATACTTTGTGTGTTCAACAGGTCTTGGACTTCTTAAGTGCAAAACATGTTTCACATGCTCACTCTATTGACCATAGACCTTTTTTGAATTACAAATTATTTGCAGCTTGAAAGCCTGTTGTTGGTGAAATACAGGCGGTGAATGCTAATTTGAATCTGTTTAAACAATTAAGAGCTAGAGTTTGAGTAGTCTGTTTTTACTTGATAAATTTGTTATAAAATGTATGAAAATTATGCATAGTAGATTGAGACAATTTTGTATTTTATTAAAAGACAAAAGTAGAAATTAGATTCTGTTTTCATTGAAGCTCAAACAATGCTAAGCTAAATCAACTGGCTTGTATGTAAATGTGCCTAGAAATAATTTCCTTGTTCAAAGAGAGGTAAAGGAGTTTACTTTCTTTATCCTTATGCAAATAAGTGGGTTTTTGTTACATAACCCATCTTAGACTGATAAATCTGTTACAGTAGCTGTTAACAGTTTCTGTCACAGACATAGCTGAGCTAGTCTGGTAACAACCTTGTTGCTGTACAGTACTGTTGCTATTGTATCTTTAGGGTGCACACAATTCTTTTTCCAGTTTTGAGATGGAACCTCATCTCGTTCCTTTGACCTGGCATGTCGCTTATGAGTTCTGGCTCTCTGTTAGTTCTTGTATCTAGGAAACAAAGCATTTTCAGATTTTCTGTTATAAATTTTTTATTACTCATTTAGTCAATTCTTTTCTACATTATTTACCCTTGCATGGTTGTTCAAAATGTGGTTTGCTTAACTGCACATGTGCTTATACATGGTTGGCTACCATTTTGCAAGCATTATCATGCCAATAAGAAAAAGAAGGAAGTGAGAAAACTCACTTCTAGTATGGGGAGAGTATTACCTAAAACCCAGACTTTATTACTACAACAATGTCAGAACATTTTGTAAGAGGAACAGCCAAAAAGAAATTGGGCCGAAAATTAGGCAGAAAGTTCTGGATTCCTCCCCTCTCCTGGAGTATTAGTACATTCTGTATTAGTGGATCCGAACATCCTTTTGAGTAAATGGGAAGATCTTCTATTTGTATGGAATTTGTATCACACCTCCCATCTGCATCTACCTGTACTCTCCAAGACGCTGGTTCAAGAGTTGCTTTTTGGGGGAAGACAGTAGGAAGGAATGTGGCTGATTAATTTTGGTGCCATTCTCTCTGCTGCCCATGAGCAGGGAGCCTTCTATTCGTCCAGCAGGATTTTTTGATTTAAGCTCTTCTGCTCTCCTCTTCAGTTCTCTGTGACTTCTTATTCATTGACACTGTTAATGTGTAATGCTGAGTTGAACTGTGTGAACACACAACCGTGCAGGTTTCTTGAGAGAAGCTTGCAGCTGCTTTTCTCCTCCTGTCATGCTGCTAAGCTGTGAGCTAAGCTATGGTTTGGCTTAGCATGTTGTCCAAACCCAGGCTTGTGGTTTGTCTTGCTCCAGGCAAACCATGAACTGTAAACCAAAAACTAGCCATAGCTTGACTTAGCATTAAGTGTTTCAGCATTAATGAAATTGCTGTGAGCCATCTTGAGCCAATGATATAGGAAGCGATATTAACATAAATGAATGATGTACATAGTGATTGGAGTAGCTGATAAAAATCCTCTTGTGATAATTTGTGTATTGGCTCTCTACCTGTGATAAGTCCAGTGATGTGTGTGCACCACCATCTGTACACAGTGTTAGCCTTTTTGCACAATGTTGCAAAAATATATTAAATATAGGATCAACTGGTTAAAAGCATGGCCCTGCAAATAATGTTTGACTTGCTACTTTTGGGCAGCCAATGCATGCAATGACTTGACCTACCCCCATATTATTACGGCAGCCAAACCTTGGAGAACTCTTTTAAGTAACTGTGTAGAGACTGGAAATGCAGCAGTGTTTAATATGAAAAATCTTTAAAATTACTCTACAAAGCATACAATTCTAGCAATATTGATGAAATGGTTTGCTTCCGAATAGAACATTAGGGATGACAGAGCTTGTGAAATATTATGATGGACCCCCCCCCACCTTCATGGAATCCCACCTTTAACACTTTTCACTATGCTGAAAATAACAAGATTTTTCTTAGTTTGGTTTCATTTGAAATGGCATTTATAACCAACATGGCATGGCTATTCCTGAACATTAAATTAATTCTGCACACACATTTATTAAATAAGAAGGCAAAAATATGAACAATGAAAGCTTTCCATTAATTTGTTAGATATGTTATGCTATTTGTCTAAATTTCATATTAAGAAAGAATTGCTTAGTACTATTACAAAATATAGGCTTATAACCTAAAAGGTGGGAGGACCTGCCTCCCTTTTCCACATTGCCTGGTGTATTTTCACTGGTAATTTGGCCAGTCAAGCTATTGCGGGATTATACAGTAAAGTTAAGAGTTTTGTTTGTAGTTTTGTGTGTAAAAATATTGGTCTCTTAGATTTATCTCTGTGATATATTTGTCCTAATATCTTTGAAACTTGACAGTTTGTGTAAATAAATACAAACATAGTGGCTAGGAAGTTGTGCTTTGTTCCTTTTGGAGAGTAGTTACAGAATTAGTTATGGGTATTGTATCTCATAACTCTTCCATGGTATCCTTTTGAGTGGTTTTTGAAATGCTTTTAACAGTTATTCTTATTCATTGTAATTCCTATTTAGTTCATTCTAGCTCTCTAATGTGAATATTTGTAATGACAAATTTTATTTCCAACTATAATAGTTATGTGTCATTAATTTTAAAAGCATGTATTGGGTTGAACTAAATATTTAAGGAGATGCACAGGTTTTGAAAAAGAGCCATGTGCCTAGAGAAGAATAACCAGTTTATCTATTGGGTAATCATTATTGAGTAAGTCCCGTTGTACAAGTAGAAATCCTTGCGCTGATGGGACATGGTACTTAAAGCTACTTTAGATACAACCCTAGGGATCTTGGGGAACGGCTGTAGCTCAGTGGTAGAGCATATGCCTTGTATACAGAAGGCCCCAAGTTCAATCCCCAGCATTTTCAAGTAGGGCTGGGAAAGACTCCTGCCTGAAACCCTGGAGAGCCGCTGCCACTCAGTGTAGACAGTACTGAGCTAGATGGGCTAATGGTATGGCACAGTACAGGCATACCCCGCTTAACATTGCTTCACTTAACGTTGCCTCGCTATAACGTACATGCTCCATACGTCCCCATACCCAGCTTAACGTTCGCGTGCTTCGCAATAACGTACATTTTATTGGCATGACGCCGCTGCCATCTAGTGGTGATTGCGTGCAGTACAAGTGAAGACAATTGCTTCACTTAAAGTAGATTTTCATTTAAAGTATACTCTCCGGTCCCATTGCGAATGTTAAAGCGGGGTATGCCTGTATAAGGCAGCTTCCTATGTTCCTATCTTACAGAGAATTCTGGAGTATGTGTAACAGTCCACTCGCAGGTAACAATCAGAAGCCCCAAACCGTCTAGGAAGAGCCCATGCAATAGCTCTTCCCATGACAGCATAGTCAACATTGGTTTGTTAAGAAGTTACACCTTTGACTCCCCAAACACGGCAGAGGATTCTGATGCTGCCTTTGCATTGTGAGAAGGAACTGCTCTTCATTTAATATGACAACTGAACAAACGTTTCTCTGGATTCTATGTTTTTGGTTTATTATCTTTTCCCTCTGTATATTTTATTGTTTTGTTTCCTTGTTCTCTGCTCTGAGATAGAAATATTAATTGATGATGATAGGTTCCATGGTTCATGTAGAGTACTTGTCATGCCTGCTGGACTATACCACCACTTTGTATGTGCAGAATGAACTGTTTGAACAGAGTATGATTAATACTGTTCTATAGCTACACATCACATGAGAAGTTTTGTAATAGTGGCAAGCTATTTGCAAGGCAACTTGTCCACCATTTCAGATCCTCTCATTGGGGAAGTTGAGTGTTTTTATATGTTGGGAGCCTCCTTGTGAGGCCTTTGTCCTAAAAGGCAGCCAAAATGTGTCTCAAGGAATCTTATGGGATGTCTGTGGGAAACAGATCTAAAGTAATATCACTATGAATTGTGGTCACTTTCACTTGGAGCCCTTTTATGACAGTACCTTTAGTGTGGCGGCACCTACCCTGTGGAACTCCCTCTTGTTGAATATTTGGCAGGTGCCATCTCTGCAATCTTTTCGGCGCCTTTTGAAGACTTTCCTCTTTCAACAAGCCTTTTAAGTTGAGACCTATCCCAGTCTGCATCTGTGTCAGAATTGTTTAATGTGTTTTTTAAATAATGTTTTTAACCCTTTTCTAAAGTTGTTTTTTTCTTTTAAATGTTTTTAATGCTGTTTTGTTTTAATGTATTTTAAGACCTGTTTTTATGATGTTTTAGAGTGTTTTAGTACTTTGTTTGCCGCCCTGGGCTCCTGCTGGGAGGAAGGGCGGGATGCAAATTGAATAAATAAATAATAAATAAATAAAGATGGAAGCCAGTGCAGCACACAACATTTCCACATTACAAAGGTAATGCAGAAGACCTGGACCATTTTGAAAAACTCAAAAGTCCATAATATGGTTCTTGCCCATGCAGGCATTAGTCCAGTTTCCAGAAGGAGCAGTGCTGATGTGACAACTAGCTACTGCACGACCTCCTCCCATATGACTTGCCTTTATCAGCATTTTGAGAACTTGCCTATGCAATGACTCAGACATTGTAGAACTAACATGAGACAGGGCCTGTAAAGGGCCATGCATTTTTAACAGCAATTCCTGAACAAGAACTAGATCCACTGCTAAGGTAAGGCACAGGAATGTAAAGAGGAGTAACAGTCATAGTGCTGAGTGTGTTTAAAATGGATATAGCTGACCTCAGTTTTACAGTAGGCCCTAATAATTAGGGCTTAATTGATCTCTAGGTGCTCCAAGGGAGAAACTAATTTGATTTGCAGTTCACTTATATTGGTGTAATGGGACCAGAATAGGCTTAATTTCTTTAATGAGGAATATGATTTTAAAAAGCTTACATCACTTTCCTTGGTCGTGTTTCTCCTTCTCTTTCCCACTCCCGTCCTCGCTCGGAGAAGCACAGATGCCTGCTGCCAGAATGTGGTAACCTGACCATCAAATAGGCCTGACAAAGAAAGGCCTTTCAGGTCTCACAGTGAAACAACCACTGCATCTTATTATAGCGTGAAATTAGAAGTGAAAGGCCCCACAGTTTTTGCTATTTAGTAATGCACAGTATGTCGTTGTAGATGGCGATGGTAGTGCTAGAAAGGGAAGTAGAAGCCAAAAAGAGAACCCTAGTAGCAGTTCAGATAAAGCCCGTCTCTCCCCTCCTCTGGTGGTTTGGTGGTCTGTGAAACTCTAGTGCTACCGTATAAACTCTGCAAAAGTATTTTGTTGCATCTTCTTCATTAAGGTGTGCAAATGAGAGTTTACAATAAGGTGTGAGAAAAGGATAATATGTGGGCAGTACAATTCTAAATACTATCTTATAAGTTAATCACTTTTACAAAAAACTGGAGAAATAATATTCCAACAGATGCTTGAAAAACGCTATAACTAGATGGTGTTTTCAAGAAGACAGAATGCAGTTATATGAAGCCCCCTTGTAACAGTGTGGAATGGAAAACCTGCCAAGTTACAATGACAGTGCTTCTCACTATCCTTTTATAGTTTCAAAAGGTTTTTTTTCTCATTAAAATTACATGTCAAAATATCTAGTACTGTTTTCATTTCCAAGAAAACAAATGCTAAATAAATTTGTTTTCTGTGTATTTTTTGTACAGTACCAAAACTGTTTCCTGGGGACTTAACTAGCAAGTCAGTGGGACTTTAAATAACAAAATGATATGGTAACTGAAGCCTTTGAGAAGTTGAAAAATATTGGTTTTTTACTTACTTTGTTTTGCAGATCTCCCCTCACTCACTCACTCACTCACACTCTCACACACACTCTCTCTCTCTCTCTCTCTCACACACACACACAAACTTATTTCAAAGGTTTTTAAAAATACTGAGTAAAACAGATCCGTAACGTAATCTCTCTAATGCTTGAAGCTTGTGAAGGGGCACCAGTGAGGCCACACTGCTGGCCATGTTCTTTGATCCTGTCTGCAGACCTCGATATTCATGCATTCAGCATGGCTGTATGCAGGGGAAAGCCCATATGCTCAGAGAACTTTTCATAAACTGGAATATGGTTTCTCCCTGGGGCATCCACACCAAACGCATGGATGCCAGGGGTGGAGGCCACAGAGCAGCACAACCTTGTGTTGGGGCCACTACTGCAACCCCTTTCTTCATGACCATTCACATGAATCATGCATGAAATGAATTATTTCAGTTATGCCTGCTGCATGAGGTGCCTCAGAGTTGGACACTGAGACTGAGCTACAGTGATATGAAGACCAAAGAATGATATATATATCAGGGCTAGTAGGGCTGTCCTCTCCTACTTAGCAATGAAACCAAAAGCTTGGCTGCCTGCTGCTTTTCATCTATCTTGATTTTGTTCAACAGCCACAATTTCAATCTACACTGTCATAAAGATGTTATCCACCTAGAGAGCTTTGGCTATGGGGTGGTATGAATTTATATAGCTGCCCATAACATGTGCTGTCTGAGTGGCCTCAGAAACAAGCTCACTGGATGATTTTGGGGCAGTCACACAACCTCATCCTAATTTTACCTCACAGGATTGTTGTGAGAATGAACTGGGAGATGAGTACCATGAATTCTTCCCGGATGTCCTTGGAGAAAAGATGGAATATAAATAAATAAATGATAATAAAAAGCACAATACTGGGAAGAGCCATGGAAGTCTTATAAAGTATATACTTTATAGGGAGCTGTTTCCACCAGAATGTGAAGAATGACACTATTAATTCTAGTCCCTTATATATAACATGTTGTTCCTTTATCAATATTTTCTTTTTACTTTGATATGCATTGGTACATATCTTCTGTATATAACACCAACTTGACAACTAATAAAAACAGTAGATATTGGATTATAGCAATTTTAATAAAAGGGTCTCTTCCAAATTCATTACCATAAATACTTGTACTCTGCCTCCTTTTTGGGTACATGTTAATAAGCCGCCGCAAGTTCCAGTTTTGGAAGGATGGCGGGGTATAAATAAAGACGACAACAACAACAACAATAATACTTGCATCATTTTTTTTTAAAGTAAGAATCTGGCCTGTGAATAAAAACAATGTAAATCCAGTCATATATCTTACCCTTCTAATTTACTGACCATTGCAAATCCAAGGCCTGGCTTTCGTTCAAAAATGGCTTTTCAGTCATCAGATTATTTCAAGCAGCATCCTCTGGATTCCCAGTATATATGATAATGTTGCCAAGTAAACCTTAGCTGGAACAAATTGAATTAAGGCTGTAGGCTTTGATTAGAAAATTTCCCCTTCCCACCAAAGGGTGGTGCTCACAAACCAAAAGTAGCTTAAATACAGCTAGATCAGGCTTGCACCCACTAATTGTCATTTCACTTAATTGAGTTTTTCTTTCTTCCAGTTCCCCATCTGCAAATATTAGAGTTTGTTATTCACTTAAGAATCTCTTCAAAATGGAAGCTTCATAACTGTCACAAGTAAAACCAACAAAGAAAAATATTAAAGTGATGTGGTTATAAACATCATATCCAGGAATGAGACATTTATTTGGATGGTGTTGTGAATGTATGTTAGTGTTAATAAGGAACAACTAAAGTTGTTGAGAAACTAACACTGGTAATGGAAGAATATCCCAAAATGTTTTAATCATGCAAAAGTGCAGCACATCTAGAGCAGGGATGGGGAACTTGTGCATGTTGTTGGACTATACAGCCTATCATTCTTGACCATTAGCCATGCTAATGCAGTCCAACAGCATCTGGAGGGCCACAGGTTCCCCACCCTAAGTTGTAGAGAGATTGGATTTGATATTGATAAGTGAAGAGGAACTTCTGGTAAACTACAGGCAGCTTGGCCTGTTACTGCAAGAGGGTGTCTCTGGCCTAAGGATCAAAAGCTGCGGGGAACTTTTCTTAGCTAAAGTTCTGCTGGCAAGGAGAAGATCAGACCCAGCAATCAACCACAGGATTGACTAGCTTTTTGAAAATTGTGCATCTTCCCTTGCACTCAGAGACAATTACATTAAAACATTCAGGGTTGCTAATCTGTGGCCTCAAGAATGTAGGACAACTAGACCTTGACCGACAGCTGCTGGGAGTAGGGTGTCCAGACCTCTGTTTTTCAGCTGGAGACTCTGTTTTTTGGGGGTCATCTCCGGGTCTCTGAGTGATTCACCTAGGTGAGTCTGATTCCAGAGATATACACCAAAATGGCAGCTGCCCCCCACAACTTCTTAATTGCTCTAAATTCTGCTCTAATGCCCTTTCAGATTTTTAGCCAATAAGAAAACAGGGTTGTGATTGACAAGGAATTATAGAGCCAAAAATGTAGAGTCAAATTGAATTGTCTGCCTTCAAGTCGATTCCAACTTACAGCGACCCTATGAACAGCGTTTTCATGCTAAGTGGTATTCAGAGGGGGTTTACGATTGCCTCCATCTGAGGCTGAGAGGCAGTGACTGGCCCAAAGCTCAGAAACATGCTTTTTCCTGCTTTTCTGAACATCTCACAGATTGAATAAGTAAGCTTTCGGTCTTTTTCTCTCTTGTGTGTGTAGGAGTCAGACAGGTTTACATTTTGAAGAGGGCAGTGTTTTGCAAACTTCCCAAATTGAAGCTTTAATCCAGTACTTACTTTTCCAGAGTAAACATACCCAGAGTAAACCCCATTGAATTCAATAGGACTTCCTTTTGAGTAGACATGGTTAGGATTGTGCTGTAAATTGATGGGACTTATGAGTGAACATAGGAAAGAATTTTGTTTGTGTATATCTTTCTCTCCTCCTCCAATCCTATTTTTAAAGCAATTAGGCAGGGCTTACTTAGGTATGTCATAAGAATGACTTATGGTCCTTCCAGGTGAAGACAATAACCACTTGACATGGGTATATCGAGTCCAAGACATTATAATTTATTGCAATAAAGGCAAACCATACACTTCACACAAGGGGTGAGGCATGAGAGAGCACTGAGCCCCCCAAAACAGGGATTTTTGTACCCTCTACAAAACAAGCTGGTTAATTTTACACCCATGTTTGTTATGCTCTGCTTCATCAGTAGTCTAGTTAATCTTTTCCCAAGGGTTCAACAGTTTAATCCTTACTTTTGCAAACTCAAGTTTAAACAGTGAGTCACAGTCTGCTGACCATGCCTTAAGCTTTTAAACAAACAAACAAATACAAGCAGTATCTGACCCTTTGTCATGCTGTTTATGCTGTTTACACACATCTCGTGCTTATACTTTACCAGCTTTACAAGGCAAACAGGAGACAGATAGTTAGCAAAACATCTTGAGCCAAATTCCTTAAAACATTAGGACTTTGCACATCTTAAGGCATCTAGGCTTTACTTTAGCAAATAGCATTCCCAAACAGGTACTTTGGACTACCAAGGGCTAAAATTTTCTTTTAACAGGTATGACTGTTTTTATTACATAGGAAACTAATGCTGATTTTTTTTAATGTTCTGCAGTGATCCACTGGTTTTGACAATAAACTATTATATGGGGAGTATGCATTTTTACATCTCCAATATGTGTGTATAAATGGGAATCTTTCCAACAACTCTGAGGTAGGGTTGCATTCTGGAAACCAAAGCCGCTCACAATAAGAAATAAATCCCTTTAAAATCCAATAACCATAAAAACAAGTATAAACAGTTACAAAACAGTTTAAAGTGGCATGATTCTGAATTTTGGGTTGCATGAATGAAGTTGCTTATCACTTGAGGTTGCAGTTCTGTCCCTGTTTTGAGTAAGCCCCATTGAATTAATTGGGACTTGCTTCTGAATAAATAAAAGTAGGATTGCACTATAGATATCTTTACAGTTTGTGTAAATAATAAATATATTGGATAGTCATGCTTATACAAATATTTCTTCATTTTTAATATTTTTGGGTTTTGGTTAGGAATCCTGACTGGTTGTGAGATGCTTAGTTTTCTGCCTTACCTGTAGGAATCTTGTTGCAGTTGGTATGGTATTGCATTTAAGAAATCATCACTGTCTTTTGTTCTTCTTTTTCTATTTGCATTTCATTTACCTTTATCCTCACTCACTTTCATCCATAGGAGCAACAACAGTGGTTCCATGCGCTCCACTCAACCTTCTTAAACCCACTGATGATGCACCTTGTTGTTTGTTTCTTGCCCAATAGTGGTAAAAGAGAATTCACATACTGGGGAGCGTGACTGCAATTGTTGTTGTTCCCAAGCTGCTGCCTATGAAAGTAGACCAAATCATGTGTGTGTTCTCTCACTGGAATTGGGTTGGCTGATAAAGTGAATTTATAGCAGCCCACAGGGGAGACAGAAAAGGGTAGAGAATCTTCTTACTCATTACTCAGACCTCTTTCTGAAGTGAAGGGTCAAATCTGTAAAGAAATTTGGATGTATAAAGGTAGGGGCAGGACATTCCAGGCTGGAGGTTGCCAACCCTACTTGGATATGGTTATTTTTGCAGAGGATCCCTAGTCAAGCTTTACCAGCAACACAATCCAAATCATATCTACTGAGAAGTAAGTCCTATTAAGTTCTATGGGGCTTAGTCCCTTAGTAAGTGTGTTTAGAATTGCAGCTGTTCAGGAGCATCCATCTTTACTCCTGAGCTCTCCCATCTAACACTAGGCTCCTTTCTTCCTACAATGGCCTTCTGGTGACTGGCCCGGCCTGAGGGCAGTTAAACCCTTTTTGTCAGAAGCAAATTGGCTAGATTAAACGTTCTGTAACCAGGCTCCATCTTTTAGCCAAGATTTCTGTCTTAATTTCTAATCAGAGAAATGTTTTTGTATGAATTGTATGCGCTAAGCAACTGTGGTTGATGCTTAATGTATCATGCTTAATGACATCACTTGGATGCTTGTCATGTCTCCGGTTCAGGGTCCAGCCTGAGCCTGTGGATGATGACATGGAAGGTAGGAAGGTGACCAAGTCACCACACTCATGGGGCAGCACAGCAGACCCTTAAGGATTACCTGCAGCAACCCAAGGTTGTGATGAGGAGCCCCAGGAAGAAAAGGCCCAGCCCCTGCCCACCACCTTAAGCCCTCCGATGCCTCCCTTGAGACAACATTTCCCTTGGAGTAATCCACCCAAAGGGCTTCCCTAATGTTCTTACTTGTTGGTATGGGTGGTGGCCTGACACGATTCCAGCCAATCTAGTTTGAAGCGAGGGTGTAGGCAGGCTGCCAGAAGAAGCCTCTTGTCCTCCCAGATAGCTGCAAACCACTTTCTTAGGGCTTCGCGCACACCTCTCAGCAGCTGAAAACAGTATGTGTACCTCTCAGGTTTGTTTTCCAGTCCTTCTAACTTGCGGTCCAGATTGCAGAGCATTGGTAGCAAATACCCCATGAACATGCCGTTCTCCCGTTGCAGGATATCTAGGGACTGGGCTAGTGGCTCCATAATCTCTGTGTATTCCTGTACCACTTCAATCTCAGCAGCTGTGATCCTGGACAAGGAGCAGCGGTCCATTATGGCATGCATTTTTAGTGGCACAGTTGACAGGAGCTCATGTAGTTGCTTCAATGCATCAAAGGTGGAATTCCACCTGGTCTTATTCGGTACCTTCAGATACACACCACATTGCACACGGATATACTCAGCAATCTGGGCTGACTGGTTCTGCTTGGACCACAACTTGCTGCACTTTCCCATCAAGGAACGAAACTGTTTCTTGAAAGGACCAAGAAGACTACTTTTGGAGGAGTCAGAAAGCATGGCCTCTATGTCTTGTGTTGCCACAAGGTTGAGGGTGTGGCTAGCACATCTCTGGTGTGGTGGTAAAACAAAATCCTCTCCTGAGTCTGCAGCTTCTTCCTCTGCCTCAGGTCCTGTGTCCAGGATCTCACAGATAGGCACAAACTCCACCTCAGCCTCCTCCTCCTCCTGGTTATCACCATCATCGTCACTGGTGCCTGCAGCTTCCGCTGGTTCTTTGGCCATGAAAACTCCGAACGCTTTCACAAAGTTGGAGCCATTGTCTGTAGTAGTGCACATAACTTTGTTGTGGATCCTGTACTGCACATGTACATCATGCAGTGCTTTTGAAAGGACATCGTATGTATGGCGCCCCTTCAGACGCTTACAAGCCAAGGCCCCGACCTCACGTTTCAGGGTAGTTGGGTTGATCCAGTGGGCTGTTACCCCAAAGTAACTCTTCTTGCCATTGGTCCAACAATCTGCAGTGGTTGCTATATATGCCACAGCACCCATTCGGTTTGCAAGAGTTTCTCTCATGTGGCATGCTCTCTTCTCAATTCTGTCTCTCAGAGTCTTGGCACATATGATGGTGAGATCTTTGGGGAGTCCAATGCGAACCAGATTAATGAATGATGGTTTGTCCACAGTCTGAAGTGGTAATGTCTCCTCTACAATGAAATCAATGATTCTCCTGTCGAGATTGCTCTGGGTGACAGGCTCCCTGCCAGATCCCCACCTCTCAAGGGTTGTCTGCTGCTGCTTCAGCATTTTGGGAGGAGGGGTGTCATGCATTGGTTCAGGAAGGCCATGTCTCCTTGCCTTTATTGCTTCTTCAATTGCTCTCAGCTTCTCAGGGTGTGCCCTCTGAGGAAGAAGAACAAAGCATGAATCCAAGAAAAAATGGAAGAGGAACTTCACAATTTAAACATAAATAGACAATGGACACTCTTTGAGGACCAGCATGACAAAGGCTTACCTCAAAATGTTTCTTCACATTGGATGAGGAGGAAACAGCTGATCTCAGATTTTTGATCCTTGGAAGGCAGTAATTGCATCGTACAACAACATTTTTCCCACTCTGGTTCACAAATGTACAAGCTTTCTCAAAGCCAAACCCATGGTACTTGCTGTTCTGCAGATGTGGCTGTGGGCAACTGGCACTGCTTCATGCCCTCCTCCGCCTCGTGCACAGGGCCTCCTTTCTGAACCTCACTTTCTAGTTTTGCCTCCTCAGGATCAACAAGCTGTGACTCAAGTGGCCGCACTAACTGACTGCTGCTCTCAGCAGCAAAACCTGCAACAGGCGTCTCTGTAATAAGCAAGAGATAATGCTCCTATATGGGTGAACTTCAGCTGTGATGTGCCCCCATCTCTTCCCCATGCTGCAAGATCCCCCAGTCAGAGTGGAAGTAAGCAGGTCGATAGCACAATTAAAAGAGATCCTATTTGCATCATTTTTGCTCACTGAATAACCCTGCCTGGGCCAGTCTAACCTACTATCTCACAGGGTTGTTGTGAGAACAAAATGAGACTAGGGTTCAAATCCCCACATAGCCATGAAGCTCACTGGGTGACCTTTGGCCAGTCACTGCCTCTCAGCTTCATGAAAACCCTATTCATAGGGTCACCATAAGTTGGAATCAACTTGAAGGCGGTACACATATTTTTTATTTTGAATATGATGATTATGATAATAAATATGCAGCATTTCAAATTAATTCTGTATGAGAAGCATTCCATGCCAAGCTGGGAAAACCAAGGATGAGGTATAAAATGTAGACAAAAATACTTTTGACAAAATGCCGTTTATCTTTTATATCTATATCTATAATTAGCAATACAGCTGAATGATGTATGTAAAGTATTTTTTCTTTCCCTTTTCTTTTTATTAATATTTTAGTACTACTGCTAAAGTTCTGATGAAAGAATAAAGCATTCATTAGCCAAATTCAAATGATTAGAACACATCACATAAATTCCACTGAAGCTGGAGTTTTTGCCATAGAAAATGAAAAAAACATATAACCTATGATAGCCCAATAGACAATCAGAACTTCTCATTTGCAAATCTTGCAAGATCTAAGGTAACTCTAGATCATGTGAATTCTCATTTGCAAATCTTGCAAGATCTAAGGTAACTCTAGATCATATGAGTTCAGGTGATGCATGTTATGTACATTTGTATAGATATTAGCAGAGATTGTCAACAGTCTATGATGCTTGTGTGTGCCAATGTGTGTGTTTGTGGCAGGCTTTTATCCTGCACTGAGATCACTGAGATGTAAGACTTAGTAAAATAAGAAAAGCTATTTCATTTATAGAAATACATCGTAGATAGGAAAGGCATACCTAGTTCTAAGTAACTAACTTGGAGGCGCAACACCCAGGTTTGGGAGTTGCCCTCACTGCCCCTTCTTCATGTGTACTGGAGAGTGACAGAATAGGGCTAGAAGCAAATAGAAAGCAAAAATGGAAAGTAGGGTAACATCTGAAGAAATACTCCCCTTTACATCTCTCCTTTCTTTCTTTCTGTATATATATATATATATATTTATATATATATAAAGTATCTTTTAAAATTGTTCTTTTCAATTCACTCTTGAATGAACATCATACCTAGGGCAGATCCACACCATTCCTTTAAAGCACATTCAACACCCATTTGAAGCACATGAATCCCACCACAGAATCATGGGAACTGCAGTTTGTTAAGAGTGGTGAGAACTATAACTGTGAGGGGGAAATGACACTTCCCAGAATTCTTTAGGGGAAGTCATGCGCTTTAAATGCGAGTTGGATGTGCTTTACACATATTGTGTGAATCCGCTTAATAAATTTTGCCTGCATGTAAATTGTTTTAATTAATTTTTCAAAATGGAAATAAGCTATAAAGTGTAGTGGGTGACCATGGGCTACTCACCATTTCTCAGCCTATCTGCCCCTCAGGATGAAAACAATGGAGAACCATGACTACCCCAAGGCATACTTAAAATGTAAAGGAAGTCTTGTACAACCATAGTATGCAATTGGATACTTATAGGGACACAGCATGACAAAACTGGGTGGAAGTAATGAGTGGGGTACCACAGGGCTCGGTCCTGGGCCCAGTGCTCTTCAACATTTTTATTAACTACTTGGATGAGGAGGTACAGAGCATGCTTATCAAATTTGCAGATGATACAAAATGGGGGGGCATAGCTAATACCGTGGAAGACAGAAAGAAAATTCAAAGGGACCTTGATAGGCTGGAGCATTGGGCTGAAAACAACAGAATGAAATTCAACAGGGATAAATGCAAAGTTCTACACTTAGGAAAAAGAAACCAAATGCACAGTTATAAGATGGGGGATACTTGGCCCAGCAATACGACATGCAAGAAGGATCTTGGAATTGTTGTTGATCACAAGCTGAATATGAGCCAACAGTGTGATGTGGCTGCAAAAAAGGCAAATGCTATATCAGGCTGCATTAACAGAAGTATAGTTTCCAAATCATGTGAAGTATTAGTTCCCCTCTATTCAGCACTGGTTAGGCCTCATCTTGAGTGCTGTGTCCAGTTCTGGTCTCTGCACTTCAAGAAGGATGCAAAAGGTTCAAAAGAGGGCAACAAGGATGATCAGGGGACTGGAAACAACGCCCTATGAGGAGAGACTGAAGGAACTGGGCATATTTAACCTGGAGAAGAGAAGACTGAGGGGAGATATGATAGCACTCTTCAAGTACATGAAAGGTTGCCACACAGAGGAGGGCCGGGATCTCTTCTTGATGATCCCAGAGTGAAGGACACAGAATAATGGGCTCAAGTTGCAAGAAGCCAGATTTTGACTGGACATCAGGAAAAGCTTCCTAACTGTTAGAGCCATACAACAATGGAACTAATTACTAGAGAGGTAGTGGGATCTCCGACACTGGAGGCATTCAAGAGGCAGCTGGACAGCCATCTGTCAGGAATGCTTTGATTTGGATTCCTGCATTGAGCAGGGGGTTGGACTTGATGGCCTTATAGGCCCCTTCCAACTCTACTATTCTATGATTCTATGAAAATATTTATATAAGCATGACTATCAAATATGTTTATTTATATAACCTGTAAAGATATTTATAGTGCAATCCTATGTTTGTTTACTCAGAAGCAAGTCCCAATGTATTCAATGGGGCTTACTCAACCAGGGAAAACTGCAGCCTCAAGTGATAAGGAACTTGTTCTTTTAACAAGTCCTTTAAGTTGAGACCTTATCCCAGTCTGCGTCTGTGTTGAAATTGCTTTTTAATATGTTTTTAAACTTTTTCTTAAAAAAAATGTTTTTAAAGCTTTTAAAAATGTTTTTAAAGATGTTTTGTTTTAATATATTTTAAAGTCTGTTTTTATGATTTTTAAAGTGTTTTTAGTGCTTTTGTTTGCCGGCCTGGACTCCTACTGGGAGGAAGGGCAGGATATAAATCAAATAATAAATAAATAAAAATAAATAAATAAACTTCATTTATTTTTTAAAAAAAACACAAGTCTGTGCTATGTTTACTCACAAGTCCCATTAATTTACAGCACAATCCTAACCATGTCTACTCAAAAGCAAGTCCTAATGGAGTTCAATGGGGTTTACTCCAGGTACATGCTTTACTCCCAGAAATGGCTTTACTCCTAGAAAAGCAGATATTGGATTAAATACTTTCATATTTCATAGCCCAGGGTCTGACTCTTGGACAGAAGAGGAAAAAAAACATTAAGCCATATTACTTATGCAAACTGCAAAAAACTCAAAGCACCATATTCTGACATTCAGCCTAGGCATGCCTGGATCAACAAGTCACAACTCTGGCGTCATTGGCTACAATCATGAAAGGGCGGGGTTACAGCCAGAGCTTTGAAAAGTTACTTTTTGAAACTACAACTCCAGCATGGCCACTGGATTGGGCTGATGGGAGTTGTAGCTAGAGCATGGATCTGTTTAAAAAAAGTTGTGTGGGGGGGCGGTTGACGTTTTGGTGTATACCTCGGGAATTAGACCACCTAGAAACTTAGTTTTTTTTTAAATTGAAGCTGAGAGTCCGGAGAGTAAGGGGTGGTAGCCAGAGAGCCAGAGCCCCCCCCAAACCAGAGACTCCAGCCGAAAACACACACACCGGGGCACACACACACACACACACAAATCATCATCACTCACCTCCACAGCTCTTCGCCATTCTGCTGCTGCCTTCTCCTCCGTTGTTGTCTTTGCCCTGTCTTTTTCCTCCGGCGTCCATTTTTTCCTCTTAGAGTCAGACGCTAGCAGGCCCCCTCTGCCTATTCACCTCTTCCCTCGTGCCTCCTAACACAGATCACGAGGGAAGAGACAGTCTGTGCAGAGGTCCAATCAGTGTGAGGCACATGTCTTGTGTTAACCAATCACAGCCAGGAGCTGACTTCCCCTTGTTCCCGCCCCCAAGTAACGTCCAACCTAACGTGGAAACGTTAAAGTTGCAGCTGAAAAGTAGGGAAATTACTAGTCGTTCCGTTACTTGCCAAATGTAATGGAATTACCCACTCGTTATCTAAAATTGTAACTAATTACAAGTAACTCGTTAAAAATAACGAGTTACTTCCAAGCTCTGAGTAGCACTCCATAGAAAGGATTTGCTTGGACCTCCTGTGATGTCTCTAGGCTCTGTAGAATAATCAAGTGCAATGGAGCCATAATTAGAATTCTTATTAAGCAAGCATGTTAATGGAATGTGGGCACAAGAAACAGATGCTACTATATAGGAAGAATATTGGAAATGTTAATCTAATCATGGTTCAGAATAACTTTGGTTACATGACAGATGTAATGTACTGTGAATGTGCTGTTAGTTCTCTTTAATAATGAAAATAATGTTGACAGCACATTCACAGTGCTCTGAGCTCCTTTAAATTACATCTATCTTTAGTCTTATGTTCTGTAGCTATGGCATAGTCCTTGTCTTCCTGATAAACTCTGTTCAAAATTCCTATTATTAATGTTTCCAATAAACAATCCTTTCATGTCCTGTAGGTTGAACAAGTTAAGACTCCATTATCTTTTTCTTCCTGATAATTCTTTTAAAATGATTCTTTTTAGTGTCTGGAGCCCTGCAAAGAATCCTGGGACTTGAAGAAAAACCATTGCCAAAGTTTCTGTGAGGTATGTCATTCCTAAACTTTCCTTTCAAAAATTCTATTCTGTGTGGTTTATTTGCACTACTAAATGAGTTTGGTTGACATCTACTGTGCCTTGCAAAAGTAATTAGACCCCTGACCAATGCTCTTGTATTACCATCTGAAACTACTATCCAGAGCTTGCCAGAAAGCATGAGAGTGCCCCACCTGCGATGAGGGGAAACATTTTGTGGTCAGATGAGACCAAGATATGGCTTTTTGGCCAAAACTCAAAGTGCTATGTGTGACACAAACCTAGCACTGTCCATGCCTCAAGACACACCATCCCTACAGTGAAGTATGGCGGTGGCAGCATCATGCTGTGGGGATGCTTCTCATCAGAGTTTCAGTGTTTCAACATAAAATAAAATACAGAATGGAATTACAGTGTACCATTTGTAATTCAGTAATATGGGAGCATTCGTCAGGGGTCTGATTACTTTTGCAAGGCACTGTAACTTAACATATAGGATCTGCACTATTGTTCTGTATTTCGAGCTGATTGGGAATCATAAGCAATTTGAAATTATGTTCAGGGTCCTTGAAATAATTTTGTTATATCATTTTAAAGTTTTACTATCAAGTTATTATATGTCAAATAGGTGTTTTCTCTCTTGGGCTCCAGTCCATATACTGGAGTAATCAGGGTCTTTTTTTGTTTTGCTGCAATAGCAATATATATTCCCTTATTTATTTAAATGTTCAAAAGAACATTTTAACTGACTGACAGCTGATTCAAATATGTATACAGACATGTGAAGGGATAATCCACATGACACATGGAAAATTGTTTGAAAGCACCTACACTTCAAAATCACTTGCAGCTGTAGAGGTCATACATTTGGGCCAAAGTTGTGTTGGAAGTTGTCTGACTGATGTGCACATTTTTCACTTGCAGAAAGATTTTGACTTGAGTGTGCTTTCAGACAAGTGGCTCCCCCCCGCCCCGTGCTTTCTGAGGTAGGGTAGACCTGTGAGGGGGCTATGCCATGTCAGAAAAAACATGTTTGAATTGCCTATAATATATATCTTCTCAAGGCTTATGCTATTCCTTAGTACAGTTTCATTCAGATGTAAGTACAGAATACATATAACATGTGTCAGTTGTTAATGGTACACATGTTTAAATTGTCATTTTTAAGAAATGTGGTGATTATCAAAAGGTTTTATACCAGGGTATGAATCCGATTCTAACAAGTCTCTGAGTCATGAACAGCTATGTTTGGCCTATATTAGAGCTGCACCACATAGTCACCACAGAGTAGTTATGATGGCTATAGTCTTCTTATCATGTGAGTGCAGTACTTGTTAATGGAAAACAAGCTATAAAGTCATAAGCTCATCACCTCTATATAGCTCATAAACTGTTTGCACGAGTTGACTCCCATAGCATTGTTTATCTCAGAGATATTATGCCGGCTTCTGCTATAAAACTTCTGTTCAACATTGTTCACCAGTGGTTAAATAGCACTAAAGACAGTTTGAGCAGGTCTCTGATGAACCATATTATTGGGCTAAGCACAGAATTTGAGTGACTTAATTGTTCTTGTGTTGTGTTGGTGAACCCAGAGGAGATGTCCAAGCTGAGGATGGTTTTATTTGATCCTAGTGAAGTCCTGCCTTGTTGTTGGGTGTGCAACCATTTCATTGTGGCAAAACTAACCATTTCTATTTGGACTTGTCAAATCCTGTGTTCATTTAGTACGCCATTCTAAGAAACGCTAGCAAATGCAAGAAGGAGAAATTGCATGCTTTAGGTTAATGTATTATTAAGATATGTATTTTATATCTCTGTGTCAGCAGCGTACCCCTAACGAACCTTGATTCGCTATGAGTGGGTATCTTTGGGTGAGCTCTTGTGATGTGAAGTAGGCAGACCTCTTTTTTAGTAGAATGTTTCTTCTCTCTAGGACAGGGGTCCCCAACATTTTTTGGGCCAGGAGCACATTTGGAAATCTAAGAAACTGCTATGGATACCACAAAATAGAGGAAGGAGGGGGGAGGAAATTGTCAGAGCTGTGTAGTTAAAGGTGTGGATTGGTCTTCTGTTTCCTTTGATTTTTAATTTGATTTAATTGACTGTTTTGTATTTTGTGTTTTGACATGTATCTGTATTATATTTTTGCTGTACGTCGCCTAGAGTGACAGGATTTTACCTGCCAGATAGGCGTCTAATAAATTTTAGATAATAATAATAATAATAATAATTCTTATGGCTATGAAGTCCACTACATGCCTGTTTCAGGATTCACTAGAATTATAGCATTAGGTTCCTTATGTAGTGGACAGAAATAAGAGTCACTTTACAGAAACACCAAATATTTGTCAGGCAGGGTGATCTACACCGTATAGCAATAGGTAACTTGTTGTCTGGGATTGAATCTGACCAATGTAGCTTCCAATCTCAAGGAAACCCCGCCCTATCCCACCAACATACAATTATGTACCTTAGTCACTTTTCACCCAAGACAAAAGCAAAGAGCTTTTTAATTACCTTCTCCTATGGTACGATAATCAAGACACACTCTGCTACATACCTCCACTAAGCTACATAACTTTCACGCACAAGCTGAGCCACAATAAGCAGCTGAGATGCACAATGTAATTTTTTTTTACTGTTTACGTTGATAAAAAGAGGGTTAGAGAGCCCAGGACTTGTCTCATTTTAAATGGGACTGTATCAATGTGGCTTCATTGGCTAGTTTTGCTACTACTGGCCCAGCAACTCTGGGTCAGTTAAAACCATGGTCCCTATTAAAATTAGTTGCCATCTATTGAGACAAATTTGTGTTCATGTGTGGCAAATAAACCTAAATCCTGATGAAGAGACTGTAAAGATCAATCTTGCAGATTAGATTGGAATTTTAGTTGGTCTTCTGAATCTGCTTTTATGTATTACTTTGTGAATTTTAAGACTATATTTTATCATTTTCCTTTTTTATTGATGCATTTTTGTAATGCTCTGTTAACCTCCTTGAATTATGGAAAAGGTGGAGCACAAATGAGTAAGACAAAGTTCAGTGTCATTCAAGTCATTATCTTAATCTGCAGGGACAGAAGCAAAAACAACACATAAATAAGGTTGAATTGGATTTTTATTCTATATACAGGCAGATATTTTGATTTATTTTTAAATACACTTGTACTTGCAGGAAAAGACTAATCCTAAATAGATTCAGATGTTTGGATGTGTAACAGTAAGGAAGATTTGATGTTGTGAAGAAAGTGGTGATATTCAGATTTTGTAACAGTACTTGGAAATGATTTCTTTGTCTTTAAAAAAAGAAGGAGAGGCTCAAGGCATCCCTTATGGAATCCTACCAGAACAATAATGATGAGGTTGACATGGGTGAGCTATAAGTGTAAAATGAGGATGTGTTTGTGAGATGTTTATCGAGTAATGGAGTTGGTTGAGTTGGGAGAATAAACACTTCCCATTTGTAGTTTGGATTGACTAACATCTCTGTTCAATTAGTGATTGAGTTTGAAACGAAACTTGGAATTTAAAAGGCTGGAAGTAAAAAGTTGCATATTTAAAAATGAGTCATGAACTAGGGTGAAGAAGAGAAACTTCAAAGGTATGTTATGCCTCAAGGGACTAGAAGAAATTTTTAATTAACTCACTTAAAATATATGATGTTCTATATAGGCACACATCCAGGTATGTGCACCTGCCCATCTCTGATCCCAGACATAAATCACAAATATCAGGTGTATTTTGTTTCAATTAACCTCTGCCCTTGGCTGAAATCACGAATTGCCAAATTCTTCTTATCCAGTATTATATTCACTAATAGGCAAAAAACCCCTTGCGGTTTAAGAATGTACCTATCGCCAACAAATATTTCTATCAAACTTTAAAACGGAGAAATTGGGCAGATATAATGAATGCATCAGGGGAATAGGAGACTTAACCTCTTCTCTGAGATATTGTACTGCCCTACAAATTTGTAAAAATGCAAACACAATTTGGGTTGGTCTTCCACAGTCCAATCCACTTCCTATGTATGTGCCTCTGAACATATGGTGAGTGGCGGCAACACCTGCAGTCAGCCCAAATAACAGAAACAAGGCATGTGCTGCACTGTGCTGATCTTGTTTTAGCAAGGAGGAAGCAATAATATTAGGATAGTTGATGTAGTGCAGATAGTCACTTTAAATATGTTTGATTTACTTTGCAATTTTAGTGAAGTTTCCTATGGTAAATTACTTCTTTTGCTTTTGTTTCTGTGAATATATGAAGTTCAGCTACATAATTTACACTAAAAAACCCTCCAAAAATAATTGTGGAATAATGGCGCTGACTCTTCTGCAGAATAGTATCCAATGGACAGGAGAAGTGTCTCAGTTAGCACAAGATAAAACAGCAGGAGGTGAAATATAATCTAGAAAATTTTCTAGGTGTGCTCTATGTTTTTAATTGACCATGCCCACCTTTCCTTAAGTGGAGTGGTTTAAGCATAACAGGCTGAAAACATGCATCTTGGGCAGGCCAAGTATGTTTTTTCCAACGGCTAGATTCATTGCTTAAGTAGCACATATTGTAATCAGTCTAATTTTACATCAAAGCTGCAGTTTCAGATTCAACTGTTAATGCACCCCAAATAGAAATAGAGCATAACCTCCAATCTGAAACACAAAAGGCTGTCTTCACCATAATCTGGCATTGACTAATAAAAAGGCTTTGAAATTAATAAAATATATTTGACTTAGATTTCTAGAATGAATAATGAATGAAATATAATTTCTAGGCTAGATTCTCTGTAGAAACTGTATTAACACAGGAAAGAAGCAAAGTGAGAAGAACAAGCATACATAAAATGTAATTCTCCCTCTTTGGAGATGTAGTCCTTATTGCAGGTGTTGCCACCACTCACCATATGTTCAGGGGCACATGTTACCAGTTTGTTCCAGCTACACAGGAAGTGGATTGGTCTGTGAAAGACCAACCCAAATGGTGTTTGCATTTTGACAAATTAGTAGGGCAGTACAATATCTCAGAGAGGAGGTCAAGTCTCTTGCTCCCCTGGTGCATTCACTATAGCTGCCCAGTTTCCCTGCTTTTTAAAGTTTGATAGAAATATCTGTGGGCTATAGGTACGTTCTTAAACCACAAGGTTTATGCATATTCGTGAATATGCATAATTAGCAAATAAATCACATATTATGCAAATTAGCTTGCCTGGATTTGTGGAACAGGAATATGGCAACCCTACCTTAGGGGCAATTCAGAGCACAGCAAGGATTAAGCCTCTGTCCCTCCTGCTATTTTTATGCTCCTGAAGTTTGTTTTTCCTAGGAAAAGCAGTTGTTGGACTTCTCTGCTTGTGTATGAATGCAATAGATAATTATAGCCCTAAGAATAATAAAATTAATTTGCATATATTTATTTGAGATAATTTTTTAAATAAATTAAAATATCCTTGAGAGGAACTTGGATGGAAAAGAGTTTGGGAATAGTAACGGTGCTCAAGATAGGATGGAACATTAGGATTCCAATAGCGTCTGTTAAGCTAGTCAAATTAAAACTCCTGTCTAGCTCTGAACTTTCAGCAGATGCTTTTCACATATTTTTAAATAGTTTGTATCCATGTGGGCTAGAACCTCTACTCTTCTTTAAAACCAACACTATGGGTTTTCAGACATCATAGTTTGCAGTGTATCCATCAGTTTTGCAGTGATTTGTGGATGTCCCATGTATACTTAGTATAATTCAAGAGACAAGGAACTGCTTTTCCTGGTAATCTCTAGTGCAGTAATAGGGAACCTGTGGCTCCCCAGAAGTTCTTGGACTACAGCTCCTATTATCCCTGACTATTAGCCATACTAGCAGGGGCTGATGAGAGCTGGAGCCCTATAACATCTGGAAAGCCACAGGTTCCCTATCTAGTCTATGACATGATGACATCACACTGCATGCTGCTCTTATCTGATATCATTGCTGGTGAGCAGTGGAGACAGAGAAGCACACAGAATGTAATGTCTTAATGCTACCCTGTGAAACTATTGCTTTCCCCTTGGATTTGAAATGCTTTTAATCTATTGAGTGACTTTTTAGAAAGTTTTATATAGAAGACCTGGCAGAGGCAAATTTCAAGAAGAGAAATTAGTTTCTAGAGACATCACCATTCTCTAAATTGCAACTGATGTTCAGCAGCTATACATCTATATGAATTTTCAAGGGCAGACCTGTAATCAGTAGTGGTTGGTGGGGGCAAGAAAGTAGTGCTCACCTGATCTCCCATTGCTATGATGCTGCTTACTAGGAGGTAGAGTGGAGGGGTGAGAAGATTGGCTCCCCCAATGTGCTTGTGCTGTGCCAACCTCATTGCTTCCTCCCCTCTTCTCCTCCTCTACCTCCTGATAAGCAGCAGCAATGCAGGAAACAGGAGGCCTCTGCTTCATCTACCACTACCGCCTATAATAGTCGGAAATCTGAATGATCTTTCCAGCAATGCCTTGGAAGTATTTTGGCAGTATTTCATTTTCCTACTGAAGGCTTTGTATTATTCTCTCATTTTTCCTTTAGCCTCTTTTCCCCAAGAAGAACTATGAATGCCTAACTAGCTGTGAATTCCTCAAATACATCTTGTCGGTGAAGCAAGGAGACTGCCCAGCACCTGAGAAGGCTAGTGGCTTTGCGGCTGCCTGTGTTGAAAGCTGTGAGGCTGACAGCGAATGCTCTGGCATGAAAAAATGCTGTTCCAATGGATGTGGACATACATGCCAAGTACCAAAAAATCTGTACAAAGGTAGAGATTGTTAGTAGGCATTTTTTGAGAGCTGACAAAGTAGTCTTTTATAGAATCCTGTATATTGTAACTGGAGTACATGGTGTGTTGGAGAATGAGAAAGGGACATGGTGGTTGGAAGAGGGAGGAATGAAACAGAGGTCTATAATTCTGGCAGGCCCATAACTGTGTCTGAAGAATCACAAATTACAGGGAGTCTGAGTACCTGTTGCACATCAATTTTCCTATGTCCTTCCTCTATTGCTAGAACCAGCATTAGTCATCTTGTGTGAACCTAGAGGGTGAACTGGGGTTTGCACTTAAATCAAAACAAAATTTTGAAGGGGGTTAAAAAAAGTGGAGTAAGAATGAACCCTCACTTGTGTTAACTGTGGTTACCATTGGCAGAATTGGGGAATTCATGCCCAAGATGGTAGGACCTGGGGAAAGAGAAAGTGAAGCATCAGTGCCTATTCTGGATAATTTGACCATGGTTATGAGATTGCTGTGGCTACTTCTGCATCTGCCCCCAAATAGATTTTTTCATTGCTGCTAAAGGTGATATAACCAGGTTTTGAATCTAAGGGGGCAATTACTTTTTTACACGGGGGCACTAGATGTTACTTAACTTTCTTTAATAAATAAATGAAATAAGTATCAACATTTTGTGTTATTTGTTCACTCAGGTTTCCTTTTCCCTAATATTAGGTTTGGTTCAGGATCTGATAACATTCAGTGCCAAAAATATGCAACAGTGCAGAAAATCAGACGGGGCAAATACTTTTTCATGACACTGTATTATGTGCAGCAGCTAAAATGAGGTTTTTTTGCTAAGAACTTGACATAACTGGTCATAAAAATCAAACCTATTCTTGATCTTATTGAGTATTTACCAAGCTACTGAGAGCACTTGTTATGTGTTCTCTGTGCTGCTACTCAAGCTACCACACAGGTCTGTAAGATCTAAAATTAGAATCTAAGGTAGTAAGCCTTTGACTTTTTGAATACGGTCTGCAGCAGCAGTTGAGCTTAACCTATCACCATTTAATGTTAAATTTACTTCGTGGACGATAACATTTCTACAGGGTAGCTCTGCATGGCAAGAAAGGGGGAAAGAAAGAAAATTTGTCTGCTGTAAGGCCAGTAAAAGGCCAAAAGGTACACATTTTTCCAAAAGGCCAAGAACTCTGGAGTTCAGAAGATTAACTAGTGCTATAATGATAGATAAAAATATCTTTATCTAATAAAAAGCACATTTCTAAATGACTGCCAATGTACATTTGGATTTGAAATTGATGATTCTGATTGTATTGGAATATTCTAAAATGGACTTGTGCTATTCTCTGCTTCTCTACATGAGAACCATCTGAACACAATTACAACCACCAGGGGGGCTAACTTAGTTCCAATCATGCGAATCCAAGTGACTCTAATGTAAAGCAGATGAAGATTTCTTAGGATACAGATTATATAGTTATTGCACATAATAATTAAATATGGGTTTTTAAATGCATATACCTGAATTATAATTCTTAGCAATAATGAAGACTGGTGGCTATTCAATAATATATAGAATTATAAACTTGTGAGCTTTTGTGACATACTTTATTCCTGGTGATTTTAGAGTTCTTCCTCAAGGGTGTGTATGTATTTTGTAGAATATATTTTGTAACTGGAGGAAAGGTTTGTTTTTGGATTCCTAGGAAAGGTGGTTTGTTTATCCAAGAAAGGGTAGACGCTAAAATAATAAACATCAGATTTTGCCAAATTTGTAAAACATGCTGGGAATTATTCAACTGGATCATGCAAATTTCTAACAGCCCACTAAGTCTGCAGTTGCTTGAATAGATAGGAGAGGTGTGTGTGGAGGGAAGGAGGGAAAGGGAATTCCAACTTTGACCTGTCTGGAAGCAGAATTGCATGTTATGCTAAATGTGGAACAGCTGCTAAAACCAGTAACCTTATTTTAAAGTCTTCTCAACCTTTTGCAAGATGTAGTAAACTTACCTGTGAACTTGCATCACAGTGCTGTGCCCTTCCTCACTAGTGGCAGCCAATCATGTGAAAAGGAGGCAAGGAATCATATTATTTTTGGCACAAGGGTGTGCAAAGGGCAATGGGGAGAAGGTTACAAGCACAGTGCTGTCAGTGAAAACAGTAATTTTGTTTTGATTACAATTTTCACGGCAGCCCTACTATGTTTTTGTAAAGTATAGTTTGTTCCAGAACCCATTACTCTGAAGTCAAGGCTGAACCTTTAGTTTTCAGCCTTACAAAAATATGTCACTTAGGAGTACCAGAAAGAAATTTGTTAAACTTGTTGGGCTCTTGATATGTGAGTTCTGCTGCTCCCCATTTTGCCCAATACGTTAGACTATCACACATATATTAGCTGTATCTCTCCACCCCATGCAAACTCTTCTATGTATCATATTATGAAGAGAATTATCAATGTGAGACCTGGGTATATGCCCAGATACAGTATGTAATAGCCAACAGCCACTTTCCAAGTATGGCAATGTTTTTGCAACTATCATGATTGCAGAAAGACTGCTTGCCACAGCATATAGCCTGCTTTAGACTTAATTTTCTTTCAAGAAGGGATCACACAGAGGAAATAAATTGCTGGTTTCATTGTATGAAATCTCTAATATTCCTCTTCAAACAAATCTGATAGGAAAGCTCAGGGGTCACCAATATTTTTAGGCCAGTGGGAACATTTTTGAGCAAGTTTTGTCAATGCTACCACCTCTTGACATTTCTTTCACCTCCTCTGAATCAGCCATACCGAGCCATAGAAAGAGAAAGCATGTACACAAACATTTTTTTCCTAAGCAATCTGGGTTAAAGTTGGACCTACTAGGATTAATTTGAACCTTCCTCTTCAGTGCTATGTATTTATCAAGGGAGAAACCAGTAACCACCCTCACCAACTCATGAATGGGGGAGGTGACTCAGTGACTTTGTGGGCACTCGAGGAAGTCGTTGAAGGTGCCATTGCGCTCAGAGGCATTGTGTTGGTAACCCCTGGGATATTCTGTGGCTGAATAGTGTGGGTCATCTATACTTTCCTATGTGAATGTGCATTCTGATTGAGTCATCGAAAACAAAGGTAAAATAAAGCCTATGATATGAGGATAGGTCGTCTTGGGCTACATTAAATTTAGTGGCAGCAGATATATATTTGATCCACAAATCTACTTACACACAACTTCTTGTCATGGGTGTTTTATTTTAGGTGTCCCTCTGAAACCCAGAAAAGAATTAAAATTTAGTGAATTTCAATCTGGACAGCTGGAAGTAAAGTGGTCTTCAAAATTCAATATCTCTATTGAACCTGTGCTTTATGTGGTACAAAGGAGATGGAACTATGGGATTCATCCCAGTGAGGACGATGCTACTAGTTGGCAAACTGTAGCACAGGTCAGTCATTTCTATATCTATATTATTTTCAAGTCATTCATCCTGCGTATCAGGGGTTGAAAATTTTCAGCTGGTCTTGGTGGCCAACTATAAATTTGTTGTACCAAGCAGTTCCTTTCCCCAAAGGACAAAGTCTTGTTTCTGGAGTTGTGGTGCACATCTGAAGTGAAGTGAGGTCAGGAGAGATGTAGAGGATGATGACTGATTTGCCCAATTCATAACCAAGCCCCTGCTCCCCTTAAACTCAGAGCTAAACAGAGGCCAGTGGCTTGTGTTGGCTCTGAACTTCCTGGGAACTCAGAGTGCCCATGAGGTTCAGGGGCAAGCCATGGACCTCCTGTCTCCAGCTGTGAGAGGTGTTAAATGTCAGGCACAGAGGCAACCTCGCAGCTATCTGCAGCTGGAGATAGAACTGTAGACTTGATAAGGCTCTGTCCTTATAACTGGCAGCACAAAGCCAATAAAAATTCCAGGCTTTTGCTGAACTTTTGGACTTTGAGGGGTCAAGTTCTGCTCTGAGAGGGATTCTAGAGGTGTTGTGTTATCTAAGGAACTCATTCAATGAAGGAGTAAATTATAGCTGGTCATACAAAATGGTGTGACATGAAATAATGCAGATCCAACCTGCATTTCTGGCTCACAAGATAAGACTATGCTCTGCATACACACAGTCCCAGGTTCAATCCCTAGCACCTCTGTTAAAAATAAGATCAGGAAAGATCTGCCTCAAAAGCCATTGACAGCCAGATGAGACAATTCTGGGCTAGATGAACAGAGTCATCTGCCTCAAATGGGGGCAGTTTTCTGAGTACCTAAGGATATGAAGAAGGGGAAAACCTTCTTCCAAGTCTACCTCGATCCTAAGCAAACAAATCATAAAGGCAAGAGGTATGTGAATATAGGATTCCCTCACCTAGAGTAAAAGAAGTCAATGTATTAATCTGGTTTCCCTCTGCAGACCACAGATGAGAGAATACAGCTGTCTGACATTAGGCCAAGCAGGTGGTACCAGTTTCGAGTAGCTGCCATTAATGTGCATGGAACAAGAGGTTTTACAGCTCCCAGCAAGCACTTCCGCTCCTCAAAAGGTTAGTGTTACTCTCTGGCATATCACAACTATCTTTACCTGGAATGCACATGGAATGCAACCCAATCCTCTTCATGTTTCTGTGGCTGTAGCTTCCCAATAGGTGATTCTTCCTGCATTGAGCTGTTCCCTTTATTAATGACTTCAAAATGGTTGTTCTTTTGGTTTTGAAGGTGCCACTGATGTTGTCCCTCAAGGGATTTTGACAGGAATAGGCCCTTTTCCGTTTCTTTGAACATTTCTGTTAGTAGTAATAACTGAGATTCTTTTTGTATGGGACACTGAATCAAACATGGATATAATCTGAGGCTGTTATCTATTGACCTGGACAATGTCTATTATTAATTGGCTTATATTCAAGGTTTATATGTTTATATTAATGACTAGCGATTCTGACTTCTTGTCATTTCAAGAAAACTTTTGCACATTAAGAATCTTATCTCTTATCTCTGTTTGTTTGTGCTGTTTATTTTTTATTCATATTTAACAAAATTTACAAGCCTCTTGATTATGAAAAGCCATAAGTGGTTCAGCATTTTTGTCTCATTCTATCATTCCATATATTTTCCAATTACATTTCATGACATAACCATATCTTTTCACATAAAAATAAAACCTCCAGAAAATGTTAAGGCACATTTGTTTAATATGAGAAATGTCTAATTTTTTTTTAAATTGGAACATTATAGTTTAATAAACCATGAGCTTTAACAATACTAGAATTACTAGATTAGTCTAGGCCAGCCTTTCCCAACTAGTGGGCCACCAGATGTTGTTGGACCACAATTCCCATCTTTCCTGACCATTGGCAATACTGGCTGAGGCTGATGGGAGTTGTGGTCCAACATCATCTGGTGGCCCACTAGTTGGGAAAGGCTGGTCTAGGCCTTAACATGAGCCCCCCACATTCCTCTAGGTAGTTCATAAGCAAAATCCAAAAGGAAAAGCCCTATTCTGTAAATAATATCTTAATGTTTATGAAAAAACTATAATCCAAACATACATATAAAGGACCTGCTCTGCTAGAAGGGTCATAGTCCTGTTATGTGAAATTCCACACTTTCCAATATTCTTACATCAATTCAATTTTACAGTTAGACTTCTCTTACCCTGCTATGTAGCTGTGCTGTTGATCCACAAGGAATAGGTAAATATGTTTTCTTAATCCATGGCCAATCGATTCAACACATTTAAGGTGTATTTAACACAACTATTATTACAATTAAAATCATAACAATTATTCTTGGATAGGGTGTGATTACTCCTATAGTTAAAGTATCCGATCGTGCTTATCTGAAATTACCTGATAGTGCCTGAAAGAGGCGGTAGTGAGACCACTCCTAAAGAGACCCTCCCTGGACTCAGAAAATGTTAATAACTATAGGCTGATGGCAAATGTTCAGTTCCTGGGCAAGGTCCTTGAACAAGTGGTTGTGGGCCAGCTCCAGACACTCTTGGATGAGACCGATTATCTGGATCCATTTCAGTCAGGTTTCAGGCCTGGTTTTGGCATGGAAACAGCCTTGGTCACCCTGTATGATGACCTCTGTTGGGAGAGAGAGACAGGGGGAGTGTGACTCTGTTGATTCTCCTTGATCTCTCAGAGGCTTTTGAAACCATTGACCATGGTATCCTTCTGGGAAGGCTGGCTGAGTTGGGAGTGGGAGGGACTGCATGACTGTGGTTCCGCTCCTACTTGACGGGTCGGCTCCAGAAGGTGGTGCTTGGGGAACATTGCTCGGCACTGTGGATTCTCCAGTATAGGGTTCTGCAGGGGTCAGTTCTGTCCCCCATGCTGTTCAACATCTACATGAAACTGTTGGGTGCAGTCATCATGCAGATGACACACAGCTCTATTTCTCCTTTTCATCTTCATCAGGTGAGGTTGTCAATGTGCTGAACTGTGTCTGGCTGTGCAATGGACTGGATGAGGGCTAAAAAAATGAGGCACAATCCAGACAAGACTGAAATGCTGTTAGTGGGTGGTTCTTCTGACCAGATGGTGGATGTCCAACCTGTCTTGGATGGGGTTGCACTCCCCCTGAAGGAGCAGGTTCGTAGCTTGGGGGTTCTCCTAGAATCATCTCTGCCACTTGAGGCTCAGGTAGCCTTGGTGGCACCGAGTGCTTTCTACCAACTTCGGTTGGTGGCCCAGCTACACCCCTATCTGGACAGGGATAACCTGGCTTCAGTTGTCCATGCTGTGGTAACCTCCAGGTTAGATTACTGCAACACGCTCTACGTGGGGCTGCCTTTGAAGATGGTTAAGAAACTGCAGCTTTTGCAAAATGCAGGGACCAGACTGGTAACAGGGACCAGACGGTTCAAACATATAAAACCGATTCTGGTGTGCTTGCATTGGTTGCCTGTATGTTTCCGAGCCTGATTCAAGGTGCTGTTTTTGACCTATAAATCCTTACACGGCTTGGGACCACAATACCTGATGGAACGCCTTTCCTGACACAAGCCTACCCGTATACTACGTTCAACATCGAAGGCCCTCCTCTGGGTGCCTACTCCAAGGGAAGCCCAGAGTCTGGCAACAAGGGAGAGGGCCTTCTCAGTGGTGGCCCCCAAATTATGGAATGATTTTCTTGACGAGGTGCGCCTGGTGCCAACCCTGTTATATTTTCGGCGCCAGGTCAAGACTTTCCTCTTCTCCCAGGCATTTTAGCATATGTTTTTAAATTGCTTTTTAAACAATGTTTTTTTTAAATTTATAGATTTGGTTTTAATGTTTTTAATTGTTGTAAACTGCCCAGAGAGCTTCAGCTATGGGGCTGTATATAAATGTAATAAATAAATAATAATAAATAAATTACCTTCTTAAAATTTAACCTTTAAAAAACAATTTATTGTAAACTCTTAAACTTTTTTTTAAAAAAAATCAAATATGGCAATCAGTTATTCTTATTTTTTTACTTTTTTATATGGTGTGAAATTATGAAGACCTTAAAGCGGAGGGGGTCATGGTATATATATTATATATATTATATTAATATATTAATTTTGTTTATATGTGTTTTCAAAACATTAGTGCCAAAACTATTCAAAGAGAGTCCTAATTATATATTTCCTGTGTCACAACTGCAAAATGATTTTTAAAAAATCTGAAAACATCAACCTGTTGTTCCATAGTTGATTTCTGTTCATAGTGAAAATCATATTATTAAATTATGTGAGAACCTGTGAACAGATACTAGGAAATGTTAATAGGTTTGTAATTCCTATGGTGTTAGCAGGCTCTGTTGCCAAAGAACAGGGCACAGTACAAATGAACAGAATCCCTTCCTGCCACCCTTAGCCAGGATATAATTTAGGTGAAGGATAATAATAAAGCCCTGCACTGTTAGCAAAGTTTGATGTTACCCTGTAGTTTTCATGACTATCTTTTCTTTTTAAAATGGTCCCAGACAAATGAAAAACTTGGTAAGATTTTGAAAATTTGTCTTTTTTAAAATAAGACTTATTAAAGCTAGTTAATGGGTAATATTCAACTAAATCCTTGAGCTAGTGAAATGACTTCAGCTAATACAAGAGGCTTCCTTCCTCCCCTCCCCTCATGTGTACACCCCATGATGTCACCAAAACTGCTTTGGAGGATTGGGGGAAACCACAAAATAAATTTAGGGGATGTGCAGGGGGAGGAGATGGGAAGAACGTTCCATTGCACACACAAAAAATCCTTGCAGTGATGGAAAGTTCAACTTAGGGCTATGTTGAATCCAACCCAATTTATTTGTTCATGCACCTTAACAAGAATAAATATGCTGAAGTATCAATTCAGAATACCAAAAGCAATAATGCTTGCACGGTTTGTTTAATCCAAAACAAAAATGAAAGACCCTATTCATATTTAATTTGGATTTAATAAATCTGAATGCTCTGTTTAGGGTTCGTATCCTAAATACATGTTATGTAATCTGGAGTACTGGTTGCTAAATAACATCTTTGATGAAAAGCAATGTGGACTCTACAACTAACAATTGCTTTGTATTTGCTCATCTCATTCATGTACAGTGCCGTGAAAAAGTATTTGCCCCTGTCTGATTTTCTGCATTGTTGCATATTTTTGTCACTGAATGTTGTCAGATCTTGAACTAAAACCTAATATTAGAGAAAAGGGAACCTGAGTGAACAAACAACACAAAATTTTGACACTTATTTCATGTATTTATTAAAGAAAATTAAGCAACACCCAAAGCCCCCTGTGAAAAAGTAATTGCTCCCTTAGACTCAAGCCTGGTTACGCCACTTTAGCAGCAATAACTGCAACCTAACACTTCCTGGAGTTCCTGATCAGTCTCTCACAGCTCTGTGGTGGACTTTTGGCCCACTCCTCCATGCAGAACTGTTTTAACTCAGTGACATTAGTAGGTTTTCAAGCATGAACTGCTCCTTGCAGGTCCTGCCACAACATCTCAGTGGGATTTAGGTCTGGACTTTGACTAGGCCATTCCAAAACTTTAAATTTCTTGTTTCTCAAACATTCTGATGTAGACTTGCTTGTGTGTTTCGGATCATTGTCTTGCTGCATGACCCAGCTGTGCTTCAGCTTCAGCTGACGGACAGATGGCCTGACATTCTCCTGTAGAATTCTCTGATACAAAGCAGAATTCATGCTTCCTTCAATGATGGCAAGTCGTCCAGGTCCTGATGCAGCAAAGCATCCCCAAACCATGACTCTGCCACCACCATGCTTGACTGTTGGTATGAGGTTCTTCATGTGAAATGCAGTGTTTGGTTTTCGCCAGACATAACGGGGCCCATATCACCCAAAAAGTTCCATCTGACTCATCTCTGCATAGGACGTTGTTCCAGAACTCTTGAGGATCATCCAGGTGCTTTTTGGCAAACTCTAGACAAGCATTCATTTTCTTCTTAGCGAGCAGTGGTTTCCGCCTTGCTAATCTGCCATGAATCCCATGTTTGCACAGTGTCTTTCTGATGGTAGAGTCATGAACGCTGACCTTGGCTGAGGCGAGAGAGGCCTGCAGATCCGTGGATGTTGTTCTGGGGTCCTTCATGACTTCTTGGATGATTTTATGCCTTGCTCTTGGAGGGATTTTGGCAGGACGGCCACTCCTGCTGTTCCAAACCTTCTCCATTTGGTCAATATGGCTCTGACTGTGGTTTGGTGGAGCCTTAGAAATGGCTTTGTAACCCTTTCCAGACTGATATGCATCAACAACTATTTTCCAGAGGTGTTCAGGAATTTCTTTTGATTGTGGCACAATGTGGCTTTGGAATCTGTGTGCTGGCAACTTCAATCTGATGGCAAGGGCCAAGGTTAGTCAGATTGGGCAGGGCTGGCCCAAATCAGGCCTGATTGTTTTCCAAGGTATTCAAACACCTGGCCCTAATAATCCCGTAATTGGCTTGAGTTCATAGGGGGGCAATTACTTTTTCACACGGGGCATTGGATGTTACCTAACTTTCTTTAATAAATAAATGAAATAAGTATCAAGATTTTGTGTTTGTTCACTCAGCTTCCCTTTTTTCTACTATTATATTTTGATTCAAGATCTGGTAACATTCAGTGCCAAAAATATGCAACAGTGCAGAAAATCAAAGAAGGAGTAAATACTTTTTCACAGCACTGTATATGTTATGATAGCTAGTTGTGAAATACAGCGTTTACATCTACAGGGGTTATATTTAATTAGATTGACAGAGAGAGACTATGGCATAAGCTTGTTGCTACCAACAAAGACTTTATAGACTGATATCAATTTGAGGGCAAGAACCTGTTTTACTGGTTCAATGACAACTTATAGCTCAACAAACAGGAGACTGAAACAGGGTTGTGTCTTAGTTCACTTTTTGTTTAATTTTGTAATAAATGATATAGCTGATTTTAATGACAATTGACAGGCATAAACTATCAGTACTATTGTGTGTCAGCAACACAGTGTTTAATTCTCATACACAAACAGTTCCATGTAGGTTACCAGCGTGTGTTGGTGTTTATTGCAGAACAGAACTATTACATTTTCATATATACTATGAAAAGAAGTATGTTGTAGTTTTTTAAAATGAGACACAAACATGTGTAGCATGTAGGCTGTTTATGAATTAATTTAATTAAAGCCAACCTAATTTTTCATACATTTTATCCTGACAGATTTTTCATTGACCCTGAAACACTTGGCATTTTTTCATCATAGGTGGTGAAATTGGCAAATTTAAATAAAGTGAAATCTTAGCAGTTAAGTAGTTTTCTATACCATATGGTTAAGTGGTTTAAAATCTTTACAATTATTTTTATGCAATACTAGTATGCAATACACATTTTGCTAAAGCTGTATTTTATGGCCTTAACCTCCCATTGCAGTCATTGGGGCTTAATCTGTTAATTATATACCTAAGCCCCATTGACTGAACTTAATTAGATTTAAGTATGCTTAAATTTCTGGGTAGTACCCCACTGCTCTTATCCAGAGAACCATAGGAGCAGCGGAAGGCAGTGAACGTTCTGCTGTACAAGAGGTTAACAGTATCTATATGGGGCTCCATATGGATTTATTTGCATCTGTTTCTTGTTCAGTGAAATATGTTGCATACCACATGGTTAGCTTTTGAGCACATCTTGGATGTGATCTTTATCTAGTGCATAATGTTTTAGGTTATATCTGAAACTACATGAGTTTTGATGATTGGATCAAGGCAGTTGTGTCTATACCTTCAGTTAATAACCATCTCTTCATACCATTTCAGCTGAGTCGAGGAGGAGGTGACATCTCCTTAACAGCTGATGCAACTTGTAGAGCTTATCTATACCTGTCAATCAGATTTTTTAAACCCCAAACATCTTTCAAAGAGGTCAGAGTGGCATACGGTGTGTGCCCCCCTTTCACATCTAGTGAATTGCCTTTAGTCTTTTGCGAGAAGCTTTCAACTATCTTGAAATAAATGTGGGAATACAGCATTTGTGCCAGAATGGGTAGAATGAAGAGAAAATTAAGTGTGCTTCAATGCTAGTTGTGATAGCACAATTTGTCTACATGGCTTTTTAAACTCAAGTACAGATGCGAGTAAAAAAGGTGGTGGAGATGTCAAAAAAGCCATCTCATCAGAGCAGTCAGGCATGAATTTTTGACACGTGTTTTGCAGTTTGGCAAATAAGACAAGGACTCACATTGCTGAAAGTTGGGTACATACCTGCAGATTAGTTGTAATACTGAATGTGACCTTAAATCTGTTTAGTTTTCTCTGCACTATACCCAACACCTAGGCAATGTCATAATCATAGTAGTGGAACCAAAATTATGTTCTATTGACTAACAAAGTAAGTATTCTTGTGAAACATTTGGAAACAACCACCTTTTAAAATACAGATTTTCTTCCTTAAGATGAATGATGTTAACACTGTCCACAAAATCAAGAGTAAGGAAGTGGGCAGCATTGTTTTCACAGGACATTAGTGCCCATGCGATATTATGATTTCATGCATACACAGAGTCTTTGTAGAACCAGAACAGACACCCACTTGTAGCAGTAAAACTCTCTTTTGCTCTTCCAGGGCTAATATTGTTATATTGTACAGCTGGTTTATATGTGCCAATTCCAATGGGCAAATGCTATGTCTGCTGCATATCCCATGAAGCTGTTTAATAATTGGAAACTTGTCTGTGGTTCAAGTTCAGTGGTCCTTTAAAGAGTTACATTTTTTTTAAAAAAAGAGCAGTGGCTGATCCCACTTTAAATTAGAAGGGAAAAACACTCTCATCTAATGGGTAAAAGGATTTTGAATTATAGCTAAATCTGCAGTCACATATACAGTTGAAAATGAGTTTTCCAGTTCCTCATGTACTCCCCCCATGACGTACATTGTGAAGTGAATTCGTTTATTCTCTTTCTTTCCTCTCACCAGTTAAGTATGCAACACATCCAGATGTGATACATTTTCAATGGTAATTTTAGTGGCCTCAGGCAGGTCATGGATTCTCAGAGCAGCCTGGGCCAGGAAGCAGAGGTGACTTTGCTTTATATCATTTTTCTTCTTCCACCTGCCTGCTAATGCATGTTAAGACCCTACATCTGGTCAACAGTATAGTCTTTGGATGTCAAATCTACCATATCCTCTCTGCCTTCTCACCTATCACCTGTACTGAGGATTTAAATTGAACTAAGACAACTTGCCAGAGCTCTGTCAAGCCGTTGTGGAGAAAGTATTGCAAGGAAGTTTTGCAAGCAAACTAAACTAGAAGCTGCACGCATCCAATCAGATGGGGTAACATTGCTTCATTACCTCTAGGTGGGCCACCTCAAACATAATTGTGGCCTTTTGAGACATTACCAGCTGACTTTCTCCTGCTTATTGGGCACTGTAGAACACAGGTGGGAGTGCAAAAAGCCTCTGGATTGGGTTACCCTCTCTTTGACTACATTCATTTGTCCGTGTAGGCTGCTTAGTCTGCACAACGCTCTCTGTCAATTGTATCAACTAGAGGACTAGCATGGACTAAAGCACTTTGCATGTCTGCACATATTAGTGCAGAGATCATTCCATCCCCACCCCAACTGGATCCACTGGTTTGTGTACTATATCTTATTGTGGCTACAAAACATAAATCTTCAAATTTATGTCAAGAGACATCCCAATAGTAAAATGTTGGGTCAGGACCTGTTTCCCACTTACATTTTTGGTACATAATTGGTAGTCAAATTCTGTTCTTTAATAAAAAATAAAACTAACCCATAGGCTCTGGTCAAAACTGTGTGGGCAGAGTTTGGCTTCGCTTTTGGAAAATATCTTCTTTGTCTAGGTTGAATCAACTTTAATTTGCAAACCCCACTGCCCTAAGCCTTCTGTCTGAGGGCAAAGGTCCATGGACTTAGTGGAATTCTTATCAAAATGTAGGTTGAAAAATGACCTGGAATCCTGCTTTTAAACTGCAGTTAGTCTTCCTGATTAAGGACAGAACAAATACTGCATTAACATAGTTTGTTGTGTATTTGTTGGCCAAATGCTGTATTTGCAGTGTTTTGCAAGTATGATGTTAATCTTGACTCAGAGGTTATTGCTTTCTGGAAGTGAGAGGTGATGTGTCTGTCACATTATTTAGTCCAAAGCTTATTCACAAGGATACATCTGTGAGCTAAACCAAAACCCATGTGTTTATTGTTTGCCTTAGCTACATAACTGACCACCAAGAACTGAATTGCAAAACACAAATATCCATATCCATCTGTGAACACCCAAATAGATTCATTTTAATTCCTTCATATAGGTATGCTAAATAGCTTCAAAACTATAACCTCATGTAAAATGCAACAGCAGCACGCAAACACAAATTGTGCTGCGTTCACACTATAATGCTTTTCACGCTGTAATGCCAGTCCTTTACCACATACAAATATGTCCATACATATTGAGTATAGAGATGGCAATTAAAAGGGCAGATTATGAACTGAAAACTGATGCATTATTTTTTGAAAGCCAAAACTGTAAGATTGGTTACACAGGTGTTAGGGAGGATTGGGTCTACCATCAACTATCCTAGACAGACTCTAATTCAGAGTCAGCAGTATTGTCATATACATTGGCACAAATATTGAGTGTATGCAACACTATTCTCAGAGATTTACACCCTTTTGAATAAATGGCATGAGTGAAATGCCAAGCATGCTGCTCTTGCCAGATCAGTTAACTCCTTGTCAATGTGGGAGCCCTTTCCTAGTGGTGAGCATGGTCTTGGCTATACCATAAGTTATTCTATGCCTTGCCTTGCTTACCTTCCCTCTATGTTTTCTGCAGGCTGTGAGGAGAGGAAAACAAAACAGCATGTGCTGGGAAAGTGAAAAGGCATAAACCTGGTTTTCCCTTCAGCAGGGCTGGATTAAACTGAGGAGGGCCCCTAGGCTGATTCTGAGCCTCCTGCCGTCCCATCCCATCCCCCCCGCTTCACCTACCTTTCTGCTTTTTTGCGGCTGCGCGCGCAGGTTTGCCATCAATCAAGATGGCGGCTGAAGTTTCCCTAAGAGGCTGAAGCCTCTGCCGCCATCTTGATTGATGGCAAACAGCAAAAAAAAGCGGAGAAAAAGGTAAGTGAAGCGGGGGGATTGCGGGTGGTTCAGAAGCTCTTGTCCCACAATCCGCGGCTCCTGTCCTGCTTCCGCGGATCGTGGGCCCCCAAGAGCTCCGGGCCCCTAGGCTTCAGCCTAATAAGCCTAATGGATAATCCAGCCCTGCCCTTCAGCAGAAGTGCGGACAAATGAGAGGAAACTAGAGATAAGACAAAGATTGTCTCTCTCTACTCTTTCCTAAACATAAGAAATATCTTTTTCTTTACCTCCAGCTTCTCTCTAGTTTACTCTTAATGTCAAATCTATACAGGTGCTGCATGCTTGGGTTGTGAGATCAAAGGACTGCAATACTTAGATTACAGTCACTACACTGACTTTTGTGTAAGGGTTGCTAAGGATTTCTCTTGGGTCATTCAGTTTTACATAGTCTGTACAACTGTTTTGTGACACAGAATGGGGCCTTTTTGTGAGACAGGCTTTTAACAAACACGGAGTAGATGGCTCGATGGAAAAAGTGGATTAGTTGCATTAAATGTACACACATGGGTGCATACGCACACACACATATATAGCGGAGCTGGTCCTGCCCTACAGTAAGGCATGGGATTGGGATCAATGAAGGCAGGAGTTAATGTCTAATGGTGTGGCAAAACGATTTAAAGTGTTGACCCTAGCATGGGGAAGGTGCCATTCAGTCTTCTTAAAGCTGCAAAATGTCTTGGGCCAGCTCTGTTTGAAAGAGGAAACAGCTATGTGAAGGAATTAAAATTTTGACAAATAAGATTTTAACTGTTTGCCTGAGGGGGGGGAAAAGTATATGCTCTTAAGACAGGCAAACTGTTTTGAGAATCTATGGAGAGATCAGCATTTTTTTTTGTATCATGGAAGCAATTTTTACATTGCTCAGAAATTTAATAAAGTCACTTGCTGTGTTTATAACCCAGAAGGACTTTGAGTTGGATGTGTTAAAATGGGAACACATACAATTCCATTTTCTCCTCATGATAATTATTTCATACCTGCTAATCTTTAAATAGGAAGTCCTGTTTTCCTTAATAGCAGTTGTGTCAGTTTGTATATCATAAATGAGATATTTTTTTCAGTGAGTTCATTTATATTGGAGTTTATCTAATGAACTTACTGTGTCTGGCCATGGACAGCTCATTTAGCATCTTATTTACCAGTACAAAATAAAGTAAGTGAATGGTGCATTAAATGAGCAAATGTCAATGTCTCCTGTTTTTTAAATGTCCAATTAAATACATCTAGCTTTACTTCTGGCTTGAATTGGCGTTTCTTTGGGTTACACTTTGAGACACTGTTCATTTCAAATTCTCTTTTTAATAACTTCTGTAATTTAGTAATCTGCCAGTTCATGTGTCACCTTATATATCCAACCTAACAGGTGAAAGGAACAATTTTTTAAAAAGGCAGCAGCTGCCAGATGCAGCATTAGGGAGCAGTCCAAACCAAAGATCTGCTGGGATGAGTGGCGTTTGGAATAGACAGATTTCTGACTGAGCCTGGGCTAAGCTGGGGCTCAGCCAGCTGAAGTCACTAATCTGAGCTCACCTGGAGATGAGCTGGCATTCGGGATGAGATCCGCCCACTGCAAATTCACCCTGCCCCTTACCCCCATGGAGAAGGAGAAGGCAGGAGAGGAGGGCCCCCAGGCCGAATGATATAGCTGAGACTTTAGCAACAGCCTCATTGAGCAGGGTCAGGCCACTTAGGAGGAACAAGAAGATGAGGTGCCACATTGTGGGAAAGGGACAAGCTGCAGGCCAGGATGGGTAAATATCTGCTTAATTCTGAATGTGTGTGTGTTGGAATTAAGTGGATATTTGCCCACTGAAGCCTGCAGCCTGTCGCTTTCCCTGCAGTGTGGTACCTCGTCTTCCTGCTCCTCTTCTTCCTCCGTGGTCTGGCGCTGCTGGGAAGGCTGTTGCTGAGGCCTCTGCAGCATCGTTTGCCCTGCCTTTTCCTTCTCCATGTTGGTAGGGGATGGCAGCAAATTCGTGGATTCCATCTTTAGCTGGCCTAAGTGCTCCGTCCTGACTTAGCCAGCTCAGCTGGGTCTCAGCTGAGGCCAGGCTAAATCCTGAAAAAGGGGCATGGTGGGACAGGGCAGGAGGAGACTTACTCCTATTCCAAACTCTGTTCAACCCACTCACATGACCTAGCAACCCAGCAAAAGTTATAGCTTGCACAGAAGGGTGTATCCCAACAGAGACACCTACATTATGTGAATTATACAGAGTTTGTTTTATCATTCTGCTGTTTGTTTGTTTTTTATTGTTTAGGATTGTTTTTAATTTGCTGGCACATATTTTTATTTGAAAGTCACCCTAAGATTCATCATATGAAGGTGGGATATAAATACTTAAATAATAATATATCATCATGATTATCAAGTATTTTATTCCAACAAATATGTTTTTAAACAATATGACACTCTCCTTTTACCATGACTCTAATTTTAATACAATTTTTACACATTGCTTTTAGGCCAGTGTTATTCTGTGTTTTAAAGTTACAAAAGGAGGAAAAGCTGGAGAATGCTCAGCACCGTCATAAAATAAAATTCCCAGGATTCCTTGTCATTGAACTGGTTTTTAAATGTTCACATCTCTCATATACATTTTCCTCTGTTGTGTACTGTAGCATTTTTTCTTCTAGCATATTTCACTGAAATGTAAAAATACCAGAGTGTATGCTAATATCGCTCCATGCTATTCATTTAACCTAAATGCTAAAGAAATTAGCAGTAGACAATTTGAGTTCTTTTAGTGTTTTCAAAACAGATGCATTTGCTATATATTGAATATGTCATAGAGAATATAGCATTCAAGATGAAATGTGGTTTCCAAAATACTTCTGCAATATCTCAGTGTGACATACTTGGCCTGTGGTCTTTCCTCACAGCTCAATTGCAATGAGTTCTGTCAATCGCAGTGCAATCCTATTATATGTGTCTACTCAGAAGTGTCTACTTTTGAGTTCCATGGGACTTATTCTCAAATATAGGATTGCATCTTAAAGCCATTTGTTGTTCAGATGTTGCAATAGTATCAAGTGTGTGAGAGCATGTGTGATATCTACCAATGATGTCATGCGGGTATGAAGTCCAGGTCTGTGCTATGTTTAGTGCAGGTTAATACTAAGAAATATAGAAACTTTAGGGATAATCCCGAATAAATACTTATTATTGCAGGGGATCAGATTTTCAGCATTTTTGTGGAGCTCTAAAGGCAGAGCTCTTATATCATATGCTAACTTACAATTGCCAGTTCAGTCTGGGGGATTTAATTTTCTGACTCTGAGATTCTGTCATTGGGCATTCCTTAAGCATTGAGAAGGCACAGTCCAATTGATAACTATCCTAAATAAGTGTAGTTGAAATTTTTATCAAGTTGTAAGATGACATTAACTTCATGTTATCTGAAAAAGGCAGATAGGTCTCTTATTAATGAGGCCGGTGTAGACTTTTTTTTTTACAGCAGGGGTAGCAAATCCCTACAGGTTGGGTAGGTGCCCCAAAGCCCCTTTTTGTCCCCTCATGACCCCTACAAGTCTGGTTTGCTTTGCTGTGGTGGATTCTCCAGCAGTGATGGCAATGAAAATTGCTTTGCAAGATGTGCTGCAAATACTTAGCATTACTAGGCTAATTTGATGCTAATCTGAGGGTTGCACAGAGATAAATGTTAGGAGGAATCCCACTGTGTTTGGGAGTCACTGCTGTATTGCCTGTCCTTCCTTTCCTTCTTCCACTGAGCACTTTTGGGAGCTATTGGGAGGTACCTGGGAGACATAATGAAGGCAAGTAAGTCATCTCAGCCCCTTGAAGAACTTGTTGGACCTCTGAGCAGCTCCCTCTCTAGAAAGGTCCAACAAATTAATCAAGGAGCTCATTGATCAAGGACTGAAAGTTGGTTGTGGGAAGCCAACTCTGGAAGTATGTGTGTGCCCTCTGTGTGTGCATGCTTCCTCTGTAAAATCTCCACCCACAGCCACTCAGAAACCTTACCGGCCTCTTACCTGCCCAGGCCACCACCACTGTCTTGCCTTGGTCACTTATCAGCCTGGATCAAAGTCACAGCCCTGCCTAGTCCACTTATTTCCTCCCACTGAGGCTACCGCATAAGCTGCTTACCAGCAGTTACTTGCTTGCCACCCCATTCTCTTCCCCTCATCAACAGGAAATGCAGCCCTTGAACTTTAAAAGGTTAGCTGTTCCTGTTTTGCAGGATCTCATAAATGATCTATTCAAGTTCTTTCTCAGTTCTTTAAATTTTAACTGTGATCTCTAAATGATATGTGCGAAACTTTGGTCCAGATGGTCTGAAATTCTGCATTTGTTACACTGACGTTGCTCAAAACTGAATATTGTAATGATACAGTATTCACATTTCTGAACAGCAGTTGAGCAGTTTCTTTTAGCTGTACTAAGCGAAATGTAGATAAATTATTGGACATATTTTGCTTAGTCAATTATTGACTTTGGCTCACACAGTAGAAGATACGTTTGTGCATATTGGATGTAGTATGACTAAAATGTAAAAAGGTTACTTGCACAGAAAGGTATTCGTTGTAGTTCTGCTAAAGGTCTTTAACACACTTCTTATGGAACTATCCAAACGTGATTATCTTTTTGGCAAGAGATGTATTAGTATTTCTACTTGACTCAGGATTATATTATATCCATTCTTTTATGAAACATCACATCCAGGGATGTTTCCTGGAAAATATGATATAGTCAACAACAGTGGTTTTTCAGTCATTTAAGTATTTTAAAACAAATCAGAAAATAAAGGTCCTTCCAGGTATTTAAAAAGCGATCTTTGGAATGTAAGTTTTGGGCTTACAGTTAAAGTGTGTATTCTGCAAATGGGCAAATCTGGCATCTTAGAAAAAATTGGCAAAATTTATAGAATGTTCTCCATTATGATTGTGGGTTTCTTTGGCAATGATGGATTTCTCTCGATTATTGACTTCATCATTTATATATTGACTTAATTATAGAGGAGCTATAGTTCAGTTTTTGTAAATACTCATATTATGTGTGTTAACTTTCTTTTTTATTAATATTTCATTGAGTTTTTAGTTCATATCAATATAGCACGTGCATCTGTAGCAGCAAAAAAGCAGATTGTTCTACTGGAAACTCAGCTTGATTTATACATTTGGATGTTTAAATATGTACAATAATACACAAATTGCCATCTTTACTTTCCCCCCACACCAGACCCATCAGCTCCACCTGCCCCATCTAATCTTCGAATGGCCAACTCTACAGTGAGCAGTGATGGAAGTGTAAGTGTAAAGATTATTTGGGATCTCCCAGAGGAACCTGACATCCCAGTCCATCACTACAAAGTCTTCTGGAGCTGGACAGTCAACAGCAAGTCTCTTGTCCCAGCTAAAAAGAAGAGAAGGAAGAGCACAAATGGGGTAATTAAATGAATTTTTTTTAAAAGGAATGTGGTATGTGTTTTTTAAAACACACCGCTGTTGATTCCTTGTTAACCTTGACTTAGGTAGCTTCTTAAAAAGAAACAGCTAGAATACTCAGATGTTAGCCATAATAAAAGGGGAACAAATGAATTTTTTTTAAAGAAGCCTATTAACAAATAGCATATTTAGTTTGTTTAGTGGAAAATAGTAATATATTATTTCACACCTTTAGAAACTTTTAGCTTATTCATTGCAGTGGATTTCTGGTGATGCTATTTATTATATAGGCCCAAGAGTATACCAAGCACCAACACCCTTCCTGCATAATCCTAATTTACTGAATTAATTAAGGCATTTCTACAGTTGCTGTACATAAAACTCTGCCTCAATGTGTAAGTTACCATTTATTATATTCAAATGTTAGCAATGTAAAAAGCAAAACAGCAATAGAATAGCACAAGCTAATATCTATTGTCATTTCAACCAGGGCCACTTGTGTTCTCCTTTCAGAATAATGACCCTGTAGTCTTGTAGCACCCTAATAACTTTAAAAAACACATTTTGGCAACTATTTTCCATATGATGAAGTCCACTGATTTGCGTTTTTAAAAAAACAAAACTAGTTTTATACAGTGATGGCAAAAGGAAAAGCAAATGCAAGGGACAATGTAGGCATGTCCCAATTCTTGCTGAACACAGATGAATTCAAGATTCAAATCTTGATATGGCCCTAGTAAGTCCCCTAGTTGAATCATTGTAATGACCAGTTTTGTGACTTGTAAATGTTTCATAGCTGTAATATTCATAGCTGTAACAAAATAATAAAACGGAACTTACATCAGTTTTTCACCTGGGGGAAAAAAATGAAATATGAGATTGCTTGAAATGTGGCTCCTCCTTTACTGGTGGCATCTCATTGTGATTGTTGTGTGTGTGTGGTGGTGGTGATGAGAATGATAGGTGAGAAGGCTCTTCCTCATGTGGTCAATTGTGGATTTGATTGACTGGCCACTCCGGTGCACTGTTGCTTAGTCTCCCCTGAGAACCAATTGGCAATATAAGAGAACTTGTGGCAACAAGCCCTTAGAGCACCTGAAGTGATTTCATCCCAGTGGTCTGCTTCTAGGCTATATATTGGGGACCTGGCCTAGGATTCTGGCATTATTGTCAGGAACTTTCTTATCCACCCACCCTAGTTTGAGTTCATATTGCCTTACTATGAACAAATATTAGCTGCTGTTTTGATGGAGATAGGAAGGAATTCTACCCTTGGTCACAACTAGCCAAAATGTAGGGTTTCTAATAGCAGTATTTGGTGTTTGCCCTTTAATTGTATGATTATGCATTTCTGATACAAGTTTTTTTTGTTGCTGGTGGGATTGGAACACATATAATGGGGTTAAGGGGGATGGACTCCTTGTTCCTTACTGGATGATCCCTTTGAAGCAGCCCTTCAGATGTTATTAGACTCCAGCTCCTATCGGGCCCTGACCATGGCTGGGGCTCATGGGAGTTGTAGTCCAACAACATTTGAAGGGTCACAGGTTCTCCACCACTGCCATATGTGATCATGCAATGTCACTTTATGGCCTAGCCCAACTCAAGGCTGTCAGGAGGCCACATATCCATTTTACAGGAATGGCTCACAGCTGTAAGTTTACACTTTAGGTTGGCTGAGATTCCTACCACCCCATTAACATTCTTCCCAGCAGAAAGGTTGGATAGTGTTAATGTCAGCAGTCAGATTGTCTCATCTCCTGATCTATGCCCTATACCATGGCAAAGTCTGTGTCTGTGTTAGAATTGCTTTTAATATGTCTTTTAATATCTTTCACCCCTTTTTTAAAAAGATGTTTTTAAAGTTTTTTTTAATGTTTTTAATGTTGTTTTGTTTTAATGTATTTTAAGGTCTTTTTATGATGTTTTAAAGTGCTTTTAGTGTTTCTGTTTGCTGCCCTAGGCTCCTGCTGGAAGAAAGGGCGGGGTATAAATAAAATAATAAATAAATAAAGTAATGAGCTTTAATTAACAAATTTTGTGGCTAGTTTGACCCCACTTCAGGCTATGTATTCTTGTCCCCCCACTTCATGTTGTCCAAAGGTTTGTATACCCCCATGCTGCTTTTCATGTGAACACAGGTGGCAGTTTTTTAGAGATACAGAATAGGTAAAATGATAGCTGCTATTAAATCAATTTAGGTTGCAGTCCTAAATACACAAGGAGGAAGACAGCCGTTCACAGTGGGGAAGTACTTCCAGGTAAATATGCATAGAATTGCACTGTGAGTCTGGTGTAATAGTCTAATAGACCTATTCATTGGACAGAATGGTAATATTTTGCTTATTTTTATCATTACAAACATTTCAGTCACTTTTAACATGCTTTATATATGCCTTAGGAGTTGATTTCAGTGCATATTCTATAAGAAAATCTTATGAAATTTTATTTAAGCCACTTAATAGGATATAGTAGGCAAAATGATTGTTTTATTGAATTTATTTAAGTTGGTGTGGAAGACACTAGTATTTTATCTACTATCTCCTATTCATTTGATTGAACACACAATTGCTGCCGTGAACGTGCTTTAGAAAATCCTTTATTGATCTGTACATATATATTCTTTTTAATTATAGTCCCAGAATTATGTAGTTCTTGAAGGTCTCCTGCCCAACAGTAACTACATGGTGGAACTGCAGGCAGTTACATACTGGGGTCAAGTGCGCCTGAAAAGTGCCAAAGTGTCTCTTTACTTCAGTTCTACTCAGACAACTGTTAACAACAGTAAGTGATGCTTTCAGAAAGAAACCTAAAATCTCATGGCATCTCTTTAAGAGCATATCTTTGTATAAAAATGTCATAGATGACACCTTTGCTACATGCCTGAATTGTAGTTTATTCTCTGCTACCCCACTTCATTAGCATTTATTTATTTAGGTATAGAATTTATTAGTCGCCCATCTGGCTGGCTGTCCAGCCACTCTGGGCGACGTACAACATAGGCATGTAATACCTAGACACTGAAAATCTAAAAACAATGAAGATAAAATCTAGCCCACCCCAAAAGCCTGCCTGAAGAGCAGGTCTTCAATGCTCGGCGGAAACTCATCATAGAAGGGGCATGGCGGAGATCATTTGGGAGGGAGTTCCACAGGGTGGGGGCCACAATTGAAAAAGCCCTCTCTCTAGTCCTCACCAGTTTGGCTGTTTTGACTGATGGGATGGAGAGAAGGTCTTTTGAGGCTGATCTTGTTGGGCGGCATAGCTGATGATGCTGGAGGCGCTCCTTTAGATAGACTTGTAGCATAGCATTCCTGTGTTTGGACAACAGTTTGACCGATATAGCTTGAAAATGTCCTTCTTGTCTCATTCAGGGACGGGTGTGTCCATTGGTGTCCAGTGGTGCATTGAAAATGAATGCCTTAGACATTAGTGTTGCATATAGTGTAGCATTTGAAAGATACTGAAAAAACAGATCCTTGGTTTCTTCTGAATTGGGTGCCTTTAGATATTCTCCCAGTCATGTGGGAGCTGCTGCTCATTCAGGAGCACCACCCACATGGATGGGACAGCATTTAAGTGACTAACTATGTGGGCAGAGCCTAGTCATTTTATTTACTTACAAAAGTACTTATATATTACTCTCTCATAAAACATCAGGGTGGTGTACAGCAACATAAACCCTTTAAAAGCAATCTAATCATGTGGCACAGTCAGAATCTTCTCATAGTGTAGTACTGATTCAGTGGGGAAATTTCAGTTGGGCCTGCCCATGTGGTTCTTCTAGATTCTTGGAGTTCTATCAAGAATCTCTGGATAGAGTAAAAATGATGCTTGTTGTGTGTCTGGCTCATAGATTTTTGTTGTCCTGTGTTAGCTTAATGGAAGGGACTAAGAGGTACTCCACACATGGGAGTATTTGAGACCAATTATTATCTTTTTACAGTCTGTGGATATCCCAGTGGAGCCAATATTGGTCTCTAATTCCTGCAGCATGTGTACCTGTGGAGCCATGCCCCCTCAATGATGAGCATCCGCCGGGCCTTGAAGACCTGGCTCTTCAGGCAGGCTTTTGGGGTGGGTTAGGTTTTATTATTATTGTTGAGATTTTTAATGTTTGAATGTATTTGTATGTTTTTATTTTGTACATCGCCCAGAGTGACTGGACAGCCAGCCAGATGGGTGACTAATAAATTTAATAAAATAAATAAACAAATAAATTTAAATGTTACATGGAGGCAGGAGATGAATAGTAATTATACACAATGTACAAACAGCAAAAACATGAACATAGCTGTCATGTATTGTGGGGACACATGTTATACCAAATGAGATGTTTCAGAGGTTTAGTGCACATAACATGTACAAAAAACCCCAGAATGATGGTGACAGCTTCTGCTAGAGCTCCATGCTCATTTCTGTAAAGTATAAAGTGGCCCTGGGTGACACAAGGCAGATAGTTCAGTCCTGTATGTGCCTGTTGTCCCCCCATCAATATATTGGAAATGTTCTACTGTAAAACACTGGGACCAGTGCTAATTAGCTATGGCTCTAAGTGGGGTTTTAGGAAAGACATAATATAAGCTTAAATATATGAAATAAAATTGTTTTGTGCTAAAATCTTTGGGTTAAGATGTTTGACATTTAAGCTGTCACCATCAGTGCAGCTTCTTTTTGTACATGTTATATGCACTGAACCTTCTCTAGTTTCCATACACACGTTAGAACTGGTGGAGAAAAAGAATAGTTGTTACATGCTTCCTTTTTGATAGTTAGGTTTTGTTCTCTACTGTATATCATATTCAGCTGGCACTGTACAAAATCTTTGCCCACCTGGGTTCAGTTACCCTAAACTCCTCATGTGAATTCCATGGTTTCATCAGTTTACATTCACTTCAAGGGCACCTCTTTCTTTCAATTATCATAGCTAGTTTTAAATTCATACCTTCAGCTGCTTTGGGACATACTCTTAATATTCTCTTGACTTTCTCTCTTCATGGATTATATTTCTGTAAAGTTTGTTATCTGCTCCATCTTTGACTGTTTTTTTGTTCTTGGATAGTGGATTTTTACATTTTGGATTGGCACCTGTCGCAGATCATTTGACCTATTAGTGACTATACATGGCTTGCTAAGGTCTAATTTTTGTAGTCCTGGCACTAATATAGTTAATGATATTTCAACTCTTGGATGATGCCATCTTGGCAGGTGATGGTGATGTTGGGTCTAAGGTTGCCTTCCTCACAGAACCTTATTTTAATAGTTAGCTGATGGGAAACTGTCATGCAATTGATCCTAGATTAGGCTAACCAGGAATACCTTTTGTAACTGCTGACACAGGATTTTACTTTAAAATGTGTTAGTTAAGTCACTACAGCTGACTTTAAAAATACTGCTTTAAGGTTGTCTAATATTTCTTGTTTCTTCAAAAAATAGGAAGGAGTGTAGTTATCTGAGGTTTGCTGTCCATTTTGCCTTTGATTTCTTTTTCACATACTCTATTCCAGTTTAGTGAATTTATATTTTTGGGGTTTGCTGTTGTATATGCAAGTTATCATTTTACTAACTACTGTTTTGGTTGGCTCTGTATAAGACTTAGTCAAATACTGTGTTTCTTTGAATGTTCAGCTATCTGAATAATATTAATTCATTATGACTGCAATTCATTTAATTCACTTTGGCTATGAATATATATCATAATCTTCCATTAGTATTTTTGGCTGACTTGTGCTTGAAAAAGAAGCAGAAAGGAAATGAATCTCAGAAAAAAGTTGTGTAAATATTTAGATTTATTCTTTTCAGTTAATTATTTCTGTAAAAAGGGAGAAATCTAACAATCAATTATAGTACTGCTTGATCTGTAAATATTCAGTCTCATCTGTGTGTATTTCATCTATATCTGTAGGGATTCTTAGACCAAATGTTGGAAGACAACATCAGAGTGCTCTGAAATGTGCATACACCCACTCCCATGTTCTTGTTCTTAGGCACAGAATGAAGTCCAACTATGTCCTTACGGGGCTGAGTTGCTCTTGAAAGTGGTTTCATGTGATTCCCGGTTGTGGCTGTTGTCTAATATTCACAGCTTCAAATAAGATGAGCATGATTGTCAGAGGATTGAGATTGAAACTGTCAATAAAGTGTAATCCATATGTTTAAGAGATAGGCAGTTGTAACTCTTTGGACATTTGTTATGTTGCAGATTTATATTAGTTTTAACCATAACTCTCTACATCATACCCCCTCCACAGGGAACCCTGGGAATTGTAGTTTAATGGGATGTTTTAAAATACCCATATTTTTCTTAAAACTTACACTTACTGAATAATTTTGCCATATCCGGTGAATTCAATGTAATTAATACAATGCCCTTCAGCTATGCAAATAGGGAATTCCTTACCAATGTTTGTCTTGCAGAAGAACAGGTGTCTATGACTGGGAAAACAACGGATGCTCTTCCATCCTTCAAAGGAAGAAGACCCACTCGTCTTCTTGAAGTTGGAATACCTTTTTATCAAGATGATCAGCTTCAGGTGAAAGTCTATTGGAAAAAAACAGAAGGTTGGTGGAAAACTCTCTTGAACCCAGATAGGTTCATTATGGCCCAACTGTAGAAGGATTTCTATTAGTCTCACAGTTTAATCCTTTTTGATGTGAAGTTGTGATGAGAGCAATTGCAGAATAAATATACCTTTTGGTGCAAGTGTAGAAATTGGAATAGTTTACAGAACCACATTTTAAGTACCCTCTTGAATTAAGATATTATATTTTCAAGGTCCCCTGTCTTTTCAGTGGGATGGATATTGACTTAGCTGTCCAACTTGCCATATTTTTCAGTAGCTTTTAGTGATGGAAAGGGTGTTTTGAGACCATTCACAAGACTTTTTCTGTACATCCCTTTGTAGCTTACTACAAACCTTTCTCATGACTCATCAGAAGGAAAAGTTCTGTGTTTTGACATTATTCTTTATAGAGAAAATTAGAGTATATGTTTAGCTGGAAAACTCACAATAAAGAATGATATATTTCTGTGAAAATACAAGAGAGTTGGAGGCAACTTGTATTCAGTACTTCCTTTGTTGAATACTATCTGCATGGGATTTGACTACATAGCGTAAAGCTTAAAAAAGGTAGAAGGGCTAAAATGCAGATTAAAGCAGAACAAATTTTAATTGTAGTACCTGGAAGACTGAAGAACAGAATAATTTCAAAACTAAAGTGTGGATTTAGCCAAGTTTAAAGTGGTTCAGAACTGTGCTCCCTGTGTAGTCCATATGATTCCAAATCATACTTATTGTTCACATGCTTTGAGATGTGCTGTTCAACTGGCTAGGGGCTGATTCCTGGCACTGAGGACACAAGCTCATTCTTTTAATATTAAGGTGGCTGACTTGGAGAAATGTAATATCATGCCAAGGACACAGCTTTGAGTGTGGAGTGGGAGATTTGATAACTTGATAATACAGTGATGAGTTTGTGATGGCCATCTTGACTGCATTGACTTGCCAGCCTCAGAATCCTTAAAATCCATTTTACAAAGATGGATTTTACCATCTTAGTATCTACTAGTAGATAATCTGTTTGTATTACATCTGCCTCAAAAAAGCCCATTAATTAGAATATTCTTCCTTATTCCTCTAATTTTAGACCTTTTTCCATTTGTGATGTTTGCACTAATCTTCCTTTTCTTGTATGACTTGTACATTAAATTCACTGAGCATATGTTACTGTTACTCATATTGTAATATACAACACGTTTTTACTTTTTAAATAAAATTCTTCTCTTGAAGAGAAGAGTAGTGACTAGTGTTGCTATTTACACACAGGGATCTAGGAGTATGTGACTTATTCAAGCCCACCCAGTGAGTTGATTATGGAGTTGGGATTTAAACCCCTGGCAGCCAGGTTCACATCTAGCACCCCATCCAGTATGTCATACTGCCTGAAAGAGTTTGTGGAATGCAAAGAATGTTGGATTTGGAATCATTTGTTAAAAGCTTAATTACATTTTGAAATTAAATACAACCTGAAATGATAGCAATAATACATGCATGTTGGGATGTGTATTGACATGAATAAACCCATGCCCTAGGTAGTATAAAAAGTTTAGGAAATATTCATAATTTACTTAGGTATAATTGTCACTGAAATATATAGCAATTAGTTGAGGACAATGGTTTCTTGTTTGGAAAAATAAAAGATTTCTTTCATTTGCTTCTTTTGACACAGAACTGGGATTAAAGAAATGCTGTAGATCTCATAAGCAGCCTGAATTCAACTCTTGTTGATGAACGGGGAGGAAAAGTGCTTGTGGCTGCATTTTCTGGCCATTTAAACTGTGTGAAATTAGAAATCATGTGCTATTTATGTAACATAGGGGAACCTACTTAAATGCTTTTAACTCCTTGGCACTGGGGCTGACAACTCTGGGAGTAAGAGTCTGTTGCCAGGAACAGATGCATACTCAACCTCAGCCTGAGAAGATTAACTGCATGTAACAATTAGGGTCATGTACAGTATTGAAATTGCTAAAATTAAAGTTTCTCATGTCACCCTCCCTGTTCCCAATTTTGATGAATAGGTTTTTGCATTGGATGAGAAGCCTCATAAGTTCTCTCAGCGTCAATATCCTCAGGCTTTTAAAGTGAAATATTATTTCCCCTCATTTTTAAAGGCTTTTATCTGCTTGTACTTACCACAGCAATTGTGATCACTATTGCCATTAAAATAAAAAGAATGGATTACTTGTTGTCGGCCACCTGATCTCATAGGGGCTGGAGTAGGTAGATGAGAAAAATAGCGCACATGGAAGCAATGAGATCTTGAAGCAAGCCTGGAGAAATGGGTAGTCATTAGGGATGCACAACCAAACTGGGGTTCAACCCCAAAAAGGATCAAGCATCTGTGAGTACCCAATTCTGGTACTCGTGGAGCACCCACCTCTGCTGCCTTTACTGTACCCTTGTCGCTTAAGGGCCCAGCAGTTGCCTATGGCAGCGGAGTTGGTTGACATAAGCACTCCCAAAGTATTTTCATCATTTTGCCATAGGGACTCCCAAGACTAATAGCTACAGTCCCATCCCCAGTGGAAGAAGACACTGTGGAGCTCTGGGAGGGCTTTCTGTTGCTACCACCCTTCTTTGCCAACACACTCTGAAAGGAGACTTGAAAGACAATATTGGTACAAAAAAGGTTATATTTCTTTAAATGTAACATGAAGAAAATCTGCACTAATAAGCCTATTAATAATCAGGCAGGTGGGATTAAATAACTATGTATGTGGGAAGTATCCCTCCACATCCCTGTTGCAAGTAACCACATTTGTTGGCTCCCCAGCCTAGGATTGGAAGAAAATTCTTCTGTGTACCCAGGCCCTACTGTCCAGCATTCACCAAGGTGCACATGCCAGGCCCAAAGGGCTCTCCAAGTACCATCAAGCCTCAGGCCATGGGTGATCTCAAACATGCCCCCTCATCCAATAATGCCTCAGAATGGCTGTCAAATAAAGTCTAGCTTTCCCTTAGCTGCCTGCACCGAATGCCAAACAAATGATGCCCTATAGTGTGAGGTAGGTGGAAAAAGGAGTCCCAGGCTCCCCCCCCCAAAAAAAATTCCTGCTCAGCCCCAGGAAAGTGACTAGCCAAAGTCCAAACTGTAGAAGAAAGGAGGGAGACACTGCGATGTGGAAGGATGGATTGCCCACGTGCTCTGGTGACCCTCTCTCCCTGGGGGAGACCAACTTGGATCTCTTCCAAGGCAGAAGGGTTGAGGCAAATCCAGCCCTGCTGAAGGTGGAAATGTCATTCTGCTCCCAAAGCTAAGTTACTAGGCATTAGGAAGACTGGTGGTGACAGCAGTACTTGCAGTATCAAGGGAAATAAGGCCGTATTTGCCCTGCTCACCTTGTTCTCAAGTATTCAGTAGGAGTGTTCACTTTTGTACATACCTACATCCAACTGCTTTAGCAGCTATTTCTCTTTCCTTCGGTGACCATGAGGCTAGCTGAAAGTATATGACTGTGAGCCAAGCTATGTTATGTCTCACCTGCTGTGCGGACAGTGTGCACAGCAGCCTGAAGTTGCAGGAGGTGATCAGAAGCAGACAAAATCTCTTTCCCTGTTTGGCTTGGGAGCGAAGCTGCTATTTGTGGGTTTTAGAGAATGCACACTGGCTTTACTAAAAAGTAAGTAACAGCCAAATGAATAGCGCTGGTGTTGGAGGTAAGCCGTAAATATTTGCTGTACAAATGACTTGGGGATTGGCCCTTGCATCTCCCTGTAAGACCTAATGGATGGAACAACTGCTACATAGGGGCACAGTGTAGCATGTGAAACTGAGCTATTACTTATGTCAAATTTCATTCCTAAGAGCTGTTGGAACTTCTGGGTAGGGGTCTGGAGTAAATACCAGCAATGGCTATATGCTCAGTCCACATTCCACAATAGATCCCAAGAGATCCACATCCACTCTGGTTATGACCTGGCTACATTCTCCCTTTGGGCATTTGTCACTGAGCAACCAGACTGAACCATATGTCAAACACACACATACGATTCCACCTGGACAACGATTATTAGTGGCCTGATGCCAAAAAGCATTCTGCTTGTTGAAGATGGTACACATTTATTAAAAAGAAAAAGGGAAAGGAAAACAGAAATGACCCACAGAAATGAATTGAGACAATCCTGTTTATGTAGACAGGGCTTGAATTGAACCAAGCCAAGCATCTTGGTAGGTGGCTTTGCAAGAGAGAATTGGTTAAAATAAATTATTATTTATGACTTATATGTTGTAAAGTTACACTTCTATGCAAAGTGGCTTTAACTTATTTTATTTATTTGTTTATTATTTGATTTATATCCAGCCCTGTTTCCCAGCAGAAGCCCAGGGTAGCAAACAAAAGCACTAAAAGCACTTTAAAACATCATAAAAACACACTTTAAAATACATTAAAACAAAACATCTTTAAAAACATTTTTAAAAGCTTTGAAGACATCTTAAAAAAGAAAAAAGGTTAAAAACATAGTGTTTTTTAAAAAAGGTTTAAAAAACATTAAAAAGCAATTCCAACACAGACACAGACTGGGATAAAGTCTCAACTTAAAAGAGGAAGGTCTTCAATAGGTGGCAAAAAAGATAATAGAAATGGTGCCTGTCTAATATTTAAGGGGAGGAAATGCCAAAGGGTAGGTGATACTACACTAAAGGTCCGCTTCCTATGTTGTGCAGAATGGACCTCCTGATAAGATGGTGTCTGCAGGAGGCCTTCACTTGCAATTTTTTCAGCAGCGAGGTGACATGTTGGTAATACACTGCCCCAGTGAGCAGCCATATTTTGCACCAGCTGCAGCTTCTGGACTGACCTCAAGGGCAGCCCCACATAGAGTGCATTACAGTAACTTGGGATCTAGCCTGGAGGTTACCAGTGCATGGACAACAGTGGTCAAGCTATCCCAGTCCAGAAACAGGTGCAGCTGTCTTACCAGCCAAAACTGGTAAAAGGCACTCCTAGCCACTGAGGTCACCTGGGCTTCTAGTGACATAGATGGATCCAGGAGCATCCCCAGACTATGAACCTGTTTTTTCAGAGGGAGTATGATTCCATCCAAAGCAGACAACTGACTAGTTATCTGACCTTGGGAACCACCAACCCACAGCACCTTCATCTTGCTAGGATTCAGACTCAGTTTATTGGCCCTCATCCAGCCCACCACCAAGTCCAGGAAGTGGTCCAGGGCTCACGCGGCCTCTCCTATTCAGATGTTACGGAGAAACAGAGCTGAGTATCACCAGCGTACTGCTGACACCTCACCCCAAATCTCCTGATGACCACTCCCAAGAGCTTCATATAGATGTTAACCAGCATTGGGAACAAGTTGGTACCCTGCGGCACCCCACAGCACAACTGCCAGGGGGCCAAAAGGCATTCATCCAATGCTATTCATTGAAAATGATCCTGGAGGTAGGATCGGAACCACTGTAAAACAGTGCCTCTGATACCCATCTCACTAAGTTGGCTCAGAATGATACCATGGCTATTAATATCAAAAGCCACTGAGAGACCAAGTAAGAGAAACAGGGTCACATTCCTCTGTCCTTCTCCTGATAAAGGTCATCCATCAGGGTGACCAAGGCCAATTTAGTCCCATAACCAGGCCTGAACCCAGATTGGAATGGGTCAAGATAATCTGCAATTGCTGCTCCACAATCCTCTCAGTCACCTTCCCTAAAAGGAGGGTATTTGCGACTGGGCGGTAGTTGTCACAAACCAATGGGTCCAGGGTGGGCTTTTTCAGGAGCGGTCAGATCACCACCTCTTTCAGGGTGGCTGGAACCAATCCCTCTCACAAAGGCATGTTGATCACACCCTGGATCCACTCAGTCATACCCCTTCGGCAAGCTTTAATAAGCCAAGAAGGGCAAGGGTTGAGAAGACACGTTGCTGGCAGCATCGTCGCAAGCACCTTGTCCACATCATCAGGCCACATCAACTGAAACTGGCCCTACAAAGTTGCAGCAGATGTTGCACTGAACACCTCACTGGAGACTACAGTATATATGGATGGGGCATCAAGATTGCTACGGAGGTGAGCAACTTTACCCTCAAAGTGCCTTGCAAACAATTCACAGTGGGCCTCTAAAGGGTCTAAAACTCCATTTTCTGGAGCTGTCAACTTACCCCTGACAATACAGAAAAGCTGCACTGGATGGTTACTTGAGTGTGTAATGGTGGCAGAGAAGTGGGCCTTCTTCACCACCCTCACCACCACACAGTAGGCACAGTTATGATGTTTTACTCATGCCCGATCAGCCTCACAGCACATCTTCTGCCACTTGCATTCTAGGTGTCGTACAGCCTGTTTCATTGCTCTTAGCTCACTGGTGTACCAAAGTGCAAACCGGGCTCCACAATGCCAGAGAGGATGCTCAGGGGCAACTGTGTGAAGAGCCCGACAGGCCTCGCTGTTCTACAGCGTCACAAGGATTTCAACAGGGTCACCAGCTCTATCTACTAGGGACTCCCCCAGGGCTTTCAAGAATCCAGTGGATTTGGTTAGTCTTCTGGGGTGGACCATCTTAATCTGTCCTGAGGATTCCCCTCCAAGCTATTAAAATACCTGCATTTCTTGGATATCACATGTGCACATACAACCTTTCAACGAGGTTCCTTCTCATTGTCTATATGAAAGTGCAGGAGTAGGTCTTGTGGGGGAATAGACGTCTAAGCTTGAATTCCATCAGTTTGAGTTGCATAGCACTAATACTTTTTTTGTTTGCTCACTAAAACACAAACATAACATGTTTTAGGAAAGCAAGAATCACTATATTTTTATGATAATATAAAATTGCATTAGTTCAGTCATTACAGCTAGTGACCATTTTTGTCCAAAGATTTTTAGAGTCATTCTGGCAGAACTCTCTGACGCAGTGCCTCTTTTAGAAATTAATCATCAGTGATATGTGATTCTGGACTCTCCTTTGTGGAAATGCCCATGCTTATTAGCCTACAGTGTTCAGAATAATGAACACTAAGGCTGCTAAATTTAGTCATAGTCCCATTGAAGTCAGTGAGGATTATTTTTAACCAACTCCCACCACATTCTTTTTTGTTTACAGTGATTTCCCTAATTTATAGATCTATGTTCTGTCATAGCTCAAATAATTCCTTATAGAAAGAAGCTGCACATTTTCCCTTGCTATGCTTGTGAGCATTGTTTGCTCACAATATAAGCTTGAGATACCTGAGATCTTTTTAGATTTATATTAAAGATAAAATAGAATCTGCTGAGTGCATATGAAAAAATAATGCTCTGTTGTAATGGAGAATTGTAGGAATAGTTGAATGCCATTGCTGACAACACATGCAGAATGTCAGATTAGTGAAAATTGTTTCCACTTATGCAAGAGTTTAAAACTGCCCTTGCCAACTATTAAGCAATTTTCTGCTTCCACAATGTGTATGCTTCCAGGCCATCTCCATTAGCTCCTATTAAAATAGGCTTGTCGGTTTATTGTTCTTCTCCTATTCAAAACCTTGAGAAACTCCCAAAGTCAAGCTTGATTTAAATAAAAATTAAGCTATTTTTTGTCATGACTGCTGCAGCCACTGAAGAACATTAACTAAGGCATCAAAGGAAATAGCCAAAAACAGCTGCATCAAGAATCATTTTCAATATGATGATTGTTTGGCATAATTTGTATTTATTTGTTGTAATTATTTTTCAGTGATGACTTTTAGTTGCCTTGAATGTATATAAATATGTGTGTGTCTCTGTGTATAAAATATATATCTCCATCCCTTGGATTAGTATACTGATTATGTGATATTAATAAACAAAACAGCTCTTTGGCTCACAGTGAGTCACTTGTAGGCCAATCTCACTCCACTGTGCGCAAAGATGCTGGGAGTCTGCTGGAGCCTGGTCATGTGCCAAGACTGTTGCCTTTTCCATGGACAGTGCGGGTCTGCTATATAAAGATTAATTCAGACCAGTATGATGCTGAAAATTGCTAGGTCTTCCTATAAGTAAATAGGTCTATTTACTCTTACCTCGCACAACCAGTTTATCTAGACATTGTAAAGACAACCCAATGCAGTATTTAACTGCAAAGTAGGTAATATGGTTTTGTGATGTGTGAAAGTGGTCTTTGGTTATTAATGGCTCTTGTATGAGTATCCATTAACAGCTTTTTGCGTTAAAAATGTCACAGTATCCTTAAATCTGATGTGAAATCAAAAGACCCAGTAAACGTAATTCTACTATTTCCATATATCCCAATGAGGCTTTACAGACAAAATCCTATGAATCCCTTTATTTCAAATATAGGAAAGGAATCTTCAGTTTGAAAAGTTGGTTTAGCTGGCTCTTTTCAAGAGCAAGGTGTAGAAACTAGGTGGAAGCAAACAAGTATGATAGTCATAATAACAATTTTAAATCAAATTATCCACTTGATCTAAAAAGTGGAAAAGATTTATAGGATAAAATTAATGTAGAATAAATTGGAAATAAACAATAGGTTTTTTATCACATTTGGTTTTATGTTTCAGTGTAATTAGCAGACATTCTCATTAAAGAGAAGTTGCAATATACAAGGTGTTACTGGAAGAACGTTAAACATGTTGAAACTGCAAACATTTTCTTAAGGTTAGAAAATTATCCATATTCTAAACACATCTCCTTTTCAGACTTTTAGGCTGGTTCTCCTGTATGTCATGTTTCTCTTTCTCCTTTCCTCGTATTTGCTTTCATTTTTGGCAAGTCTGTAGGGCTGATTCTGTAAATTACTTTATGAATGGCCCAGGGATGCAGCCTGTTGAAGAAATAACATCAGATTAAGGCATCAGCAATTACAGCCACCATTTTGTAGCAATGATTCACACAAGTGCAACAGCTTAATTTTTTTTGCATTGTGTCCAAACTTTTGGTTATTTAGTTAATTTTATCTGAATATTAAATATTATTATAGATAGTGTTAAAGAAACACGTATGTTTTGTTAAATGAATATAGTAAATATGGTAAAAAAAGATAATATATGGCAGTGGTCACTAACCTTTATGGACCAGAGGGCACATTTCAAATTATGAGAGTGTGCTGGGGGCATTGGTCACAAAATGGCTGCCAGGGGGCACTGTATAACACAAAATGGCAGCCACAGGGACGTAGCATAACACAAAATTAGAGAGTAGTCATGGTGAAGTTTTTCCCATAATCGTATTTCCATATTAGGAAAGCTTGACCTGTTGAATTTCTGCCTGCCAAACAGCTGTTAAAGACACAACCCTGATTTTCTCTGACTCTAAAGCCTAGGCTGCTATCCTGTACCCACTTATTACCTGGAAGTAAGCCCCATTAAACACAAAGAGGCTTACTTCTGTGTAGACATGTACACCATAGTACTGTAAGTTAACTATAGAGTGAATTCTTAATGAGTCCCTGGTGTTTAGCTCCTACAAAGCAGGAGACATGCCTAAGCCTCTTTGCAAAGTTTTCACTTTTGCTTTTAGGGAGTGGGTGGGGATTCTTTAATATTCACCCACCTTATTCTGTTGCAGTAACTTATCAATCACAGTTCTGACTTTATTCATTGGCTCATAAGGCTGACAGGCAGGAAGAATCAGGCTGGGTCATTTCACAGAAATCATTTAGAAGGGTATCTGCACATTCTGGGCTACCTGCTGAGGGTGCCACTGAAGGCCTTTGTGGGCACCATGGAACCTGCAGGCAATGGATTGGTGGCCCTGATATATGGATATTATACATTGCCGTCTATGAGAATGCATGGGATCAGGAGTCATCAATAAGTGATGATTTTTAGTTTAACTGTGAAGTATGTATTTTTGTTGTTTTTTTCAAAATTACAAAAAGTTAAAGAGAAATTGACATTGTAAAACCACATTGTAGAAGTTTAATGGGAAGCTTTGCTGTAAATTGTCAATGAAAGCAAAATCTTAATTGCTCAAAATTCAGTGTCTTAAGTGAATTAAGTATAAACTGTCCATTATAATCATGAAGATGATGCAACACCCTCCTCTTGGCCCAGAACACCAACTTGCAGCCTCCAGACAATGGGAGACAAGGGACAATGCTGACTTTCTGAATGGTGCCATGAAGCTGCACTGCAATGGTCTGAATGTATAACAAGTTAGAGAATTAGTACAGGCTCTCTTCCATTTTTCACCAAATTATTTATTCTGTGGAAATAACCAATTCTTACATTTCTGCTCAATCTATTTTGTATTGACTTAGCTGTGTCATTGTTACTTGTTATGAAGACACAGAATGTTTTTCTTTTCTGTACATGAATTAGTGAAATGCTAATGAATGATGAGTTACTGACAGTTATAGATTTTATGTATTTGTGCCAAAAGAATCAGTGTTTTTAAAATATGTTGGAAAGTTTCAGGTTACTTCAACATGTAAATAGTGTTTTCCGATTTTGTTCCATTAAGATGCCAGTGGCAGTAGATACCATGCCCAGTGGTCTCCAGAGTCTTGTGTGCACAATGATACAAAAGGGCCTGAAAAATCCAGTGGTCTAACATATGTAAGTTGAACTTCAATAATCAAAAAATTGGAAATAGAAACAAGTATATGATCCTAAAATACATATGGAGGGATGGAAGCTCCCTTTTTAAAGATTCCATTGTGTCTGATTCTTATGTTTTTAGAGCAGCCATAGCAGAGTAAACCATACCTTTCCTGTTACCCCATTTTAGGTCCTATCTCTGTTCTCTCACCTATCCAGCACAGGAGCCTTGTCGTTACCTTTGAAAGCCTCTTTTGGTCCTTGCCTGTGAACTTAGCTCCAGCTCTCCCACTCTTAGCCAGCCAAAGTTCTCCTGCTATGTTAAATGACTCTGCTGTTCTTCTTGCTGTCTCTATGTCTGGGACTCCCTCCCTGATACATGATGCCACCCCCATCCCCCATATTCAAATTGCTGCTCAAAACCCATCTATTCCATGTGGCATATGACTAATCTCCATCCTTATTACCAACTACAAACCAGCTTTTTAGAACATTTAATTGCATTTCCCTGCATTCTTTCCTTCTTCTGTTGATTTCCCCATTGTCTATCTTAGTAAGTTGGTTTCTGGGGGGCAGCGTCCTGTCCATTTTGTTTCTCTATTATGATACGGCTGGTAACAGCACATGTGGTGGCACAGAAGTTCCCTCCTAACAATGGCATTGCTGCTACTTACCTGGAGTTGGTGTTAGTCCCACCTGGTGCAGTCACATCGCCCTGATCTCACTGCAGCCCAGCCCCACCCCAACCATGTCCGTGTAAGCACAAGTAATGCTGGTATCAGGAGGGCAGTTATACCACACATGCTGCTACTGTGTAAGGCACCAGAAAGGACCAGAATTGCTCATTTGTCATGGGTCTTTTCCAGTGCTTTTTTGTGATGGTACTCACCAGTACAGAGTACCATCATCTCTTTTTTTTCTGCCTATATCAACCATTTTGTGCTGGCACCCATGGCACTTTTATCAATATATGAGTACTGGGACCTCGTTTGCAGCCCATAGCTGGGAAATGAAAAGGCAAGATGAGTGTGGGTAAATCAAGGACTACGTTTATTCAAATAAAGCCAATTGAGTGCTTGATTGTATAACAAATGATCTGCAGAGAAAAGTGCGGGACTGAACTCTTACCCAATCAGGTGAGGACACCCTGCTGTGGAAAAGGAGCTGGTCCAAGCCCAATCCCCTTCCCTGGGCCCCATTCCTGCAGGGTGGTTAGGGAGGCCTTCCTGCTCCACCCCCCATCAGGGCCACACAACTCTGAGTGGGTGTTACAGGTTAGCCCTCAAAGTGAACCTTATCCTGCCAACAGGCCTCACAACCCAGAAGGCAGGCCTCAGATCTCTTAAAAGGTGCTCACCAAACCCTGCCCTGTGAAATTCCTGCACATATCCACCCCAAAAGAGGACAAACTTCAGCTTAGTCCCTCTTTCGCCACCTGTGGCAAATAATTACACGCAGGGCTCTCTGCAGATTAGTCAAAAATAGATGGTTACTCAAGTCAGACATATGAACACCGTCTGGCTGGTAAAGACCAGCCCTGTCACACTTCACCTCCAGGTGATGTATTACCTCACCCCGCCAATTGGCAAGAGCAAGCCAGACTTCCTTATTTATCTTCTTACAAGATATGTTCAGTCTCCTGGGGTCAATTCCCACCCTCCAAATTCTCCTGGGGAGGAACAAACTATCATGATCCCAGGCCACCTTCTACGTATGGCCTCAAAGTCCAGGCAAGCCTGAATGATAAGGGCTTTCCCCTTCAATATTCCCAGGTCGTTGCCTCCCAAATGAATAACCAAAACCTGTGGAGGGTGCTGCACCAATGAATCATCAAAGAGTGTTAGTAGGAGGTGTTCCCACAGCATGCCATGTCTACCCAGCTACTGGACTGAAGCGCAATGGCTGAGCCCCAACTGGGTTCTGTGCCTGGTCTGCAACACCCTCCTCTTGGCCCAAAACACCATGATGTGGCCACAAATGAGTACCTTGACTCTCTCCAGCACAAAACAAAACAAAACCCAAAACACTGGTCCTATCCATTCTAGATGGTCATTCCCAGAAAGTATTATGCGGACTACTGTTCTACTCTGTGGCCTCTGGCTTTTCGGCATCAACATGAAACGTCTTGCTGAGATCATCAAGCATTTTGGACTTGAAGTGTCATAATTATGTTGATGACATTCAGCTGTAACTTTCATTTCCATAATCTTATGCTAGGTAGGTGGTATAAACTCTGAACTGGTGTTTGGAAACTGTTCTAGTCTGGATGAGGGCAGGCAAACAAATTTCAGTTGAATAGAATAGGAGAAGGTGACTTAAGTGCACTATAAAATTATATACATTTAATTTTTGTAGTCTTGTTTTCTAAATCAGAACCACTTTGGCATAGGTTGTTTGGCATAGGGTAGAAGTAAGCATTTTATCTGAACCCAGATATGTCAAATGAAAGATAATAAACAGATGCATATGTCTTATGTATTTTTTTGTAGGAAAACTATATAATTCTTCAGAACCTGTTATTTTCATGCAAATACAAAGTTACAGTCCAGCCAGCAAGATCCAAAGGCCAATTAAAGGCTGAAAGTATTTCATTTACTACTCCACCATGTTCCGATCTTAAAGGAAAAAAACACAAGCACATTAGTTGTCCTAGTGAAGGAGGTAAGTAGAAATCTAAAAAACTTGTAGAGTAGACAAGCATTGAAAACTATTCTGAAGTATTAGAATACAATAAATAAAAAAAATAGAATTAATGAGACTTAATTGTATATAGGTGTGCCAGGAAGGGAAAAACCAGGCAACTGCAGGCATCTTGGCTCACATTCATAACTTGGCTTTATTAAGCTGGGATATGATTATCTGAACCAGTCCAATATGTATAAAGGTCAGAATAAGTTTTCACATCAGTGAAGCAATAGACTCGGGAGTAGTGGATATTGTCATGCTAACACCAGTTCATTCTGCAGATTGTGGGGAAGAAAAGAATAATGAACTTGCTCAGAATGCAGGATTGTTGACAGAGCAAGCAGTGCTGCATCAGACTGTCACTGAGCTCACTGACCAAGTTGCTGTCTCTCAGCCTAACCTACAGGTTGTTTCAGAAAGAAAACAATATGAATGTAAAGTGAATTAAGGATCACTGTAGAAAAGACTAACAGAGCAATCCAAATGCCTGGAAGCTGGCAGAGGAGGGGCTGGTGGAGGAAGAGCCAGTGGAAAGCACAGTGGGATGCTCCTCCCGCTAGGGAGCTGCCGGCCTGGCTGAACACTGGCTTTGTCGGGAGCTGTGCGCATGAGCGTGACGGAAAGTGCTGGCTCCAACAAACAGGCCTCCTGGGGAGTAAGCGCTCCCCATAGGCCACAATGGAAAATAATTAAAATTATTTTACTGGGTCGGCCTTTTGGCCAGCAGAGTTTGCAGGGGGATCGGGACTTGGGGGGGAGGGCTCTGAATGTGAGGAGGATCTTGCATTAGTCCCCCTGCAGCTTCTTTCGCACCATGCCCCCGGAATGCCTCATTTTGGGGGCTTCCACTGGGCTGGCCATCCCTGGCAGACCCGCAACAGTGCTGGCAGACTCCTGGCAGCACCATGGCTCAGCCATGGCAGAGGGCTGATGCTGACACAGGCCAGCACAGCCTGGCACAGCCAGGAATCTGCCAGTGCAGCCCAGGCCCCTTGATATCCAACTCACCTCAACCTGGCGGAAAGGTTAGTTGGATTGTGCCTTAAAGCTATTTAGATAAAAATTAAAGTTACCTTGTTTTGATCTTCAGTTGTTCTCAACTGTTGGGAAGGTAGCTTTTTTCTGTGAAAAAAAGAAGCAAGCTATCTTTTTTAAGCAATTGGTTCTACATCTGGTTCTATAAAATGTCTTGATGCTTGTTAAAATATTTGCAAGTCCCTCCATAAAAGAGATAATTATTCATTGGTTAGTGCCTAAAAGTTTACTACCTAAACCCTGAGCTTGGAAAAGTTACTTTTCTGAACTACAACTCCCATCAGCCCCAGCCAGCATGGCCACTGGATTGGGCTGATGGGAGTTGTAGTTCAAAAAAGTAACTTTTCCAAGCTCTGCCTAAACCAGGGATATGTGGCAACCTGTGGCCCTCAGTCTAATTTCATGCATGTGGGAAAAGTCCAGAAGGAGGGGGGAAATGGGGGTGAGGGAGGAAGGAACTGAAACAGGTGGAGCAATAGCAGACGGGGGGGGGAGAAGTCCTGCAAACAAGCAATTCAGAACTCTTGGAAGAATGTTCTGTCCCTCCCCTACAGCCAGCTGGGCAGGGAGGGAGGGAAAGAAACTGAGTCAGAAAAACAGAAAAGAGAGAACAGCAGAAATAGTGAAGCATTTTTAATAGTATTTATGTGGGTATATTTTTTAATGTGTTGTTTTAAGCTTGAAAGAAATGATAATATCTTGTTTCTTGTGATGTGATTCTGGTTTTTGCAGCTGCAGTTGTCCCCAAAGTACTGGCAAAGCCCGAGAATCTTTCTGCTTCTTTCATTGTCCAGGACATCAACATTACTGGCCACTTTTCCTGGAAAATATCAAAGACAAATCTTCACCTACCCATGACAGGGTTCCAAGTCACTTGGGCAGAGGTTACGACTGAGAGCAGACAAAACAGCTTACCAAACAGCATTATTTCCCAATCACAGATATTGCCAGTAGTAAGTAGTAAGATACCTCTGTGCTTTTGGGGTAGGAGGGAAGAGTTGAGGAGAAAGTAATGTATGCACAATGATAATGAGCATCTTTGATCTAACTCATATTCTTTTCCAGTTGGAATTAACTGTTTTTCTTTCCTTTTAAGGATCATTATGTACTGACAGTACCCAACCTGAGGCCATCAACTCTTTACCGTTTAGAAGTACAAGTGTTGACAACAGGGGGAGAAGGACCAGCTACAATAAAATCATTCCGAACACCTGACTTGCTGATGTCTCCACACAGTGAGTATTCACAGTCTGTGGGAAAGTATTTTGTATGGTGCATATGCATATACAAAGTAAGTAAAGTAAAAGTAAAATTTAATTTTTGTGTCGCCTATCTGGCCGAAGCCACTCTAGGCAACGTACACATTGAAACTGATAAAATACAATATAAATACAGAATAAAATACAATGCAGTCAACCATAACCATTTTAAATAGCAGCAGTATAGAACAATGTAGGGCAATCAATAAACAGTTTAAAACAATCATAGAAAAAATTAGCCCACCCCGGAAATCCCGAAGGCCTGTCCAAAGAGCCAGGTTTTTAAGGCTCGGCGAAATGTATCCAAGGAAGGGGCATGGCGCAGATCGAACGGGAGGGAGTTCCAGAGAGTGGGGGCTGCCACTGAGAATGCCCTCTCTCTAGTCCCCACCAACCTAGCTGTTTTCGTTGGTGGGACTGAGAGAAGGCCCTGTGTGGCTGATCTAGTCGGGCGGCTTAATTGGTGGTACTGGAGGTGCTCCTTCAGGTAAACTGGGCAGAGACCGTATAGGGATTTAAAGGTTAACACCAACACCTTGAATTGGGCCCGGAAAACAACTGGAAGCCAATGTAGATGAAATAACACTGGCGTGATGTGATCACGGCGGCGGCTGTTTGTAAGCAAACGAGCCGCCGCATTCTGCACCAGTTATAGTTTCCGGACTGTTTTCAAGGGTAACCCCATGTAGAGCGCATTGCAGTAGTCTAATCGAGAGGTGACCAGGGCATGTACCAGAGCTTGGAAAAGTTACTTTTTTGAACTACAACTCCCATCAGCCCAATCCAGTGGCCATGCTGGCTGGGGCTGATGGGAGTTGTAGTTCAAAAAAAGTAACTTTTCCAAGCTCTGGCATGTACTACCAGTGGGAGCTGATGAATCGGGAGGTAGGGTTGCAGCCTCCGTATGAGGTGCAGTTGATACCAAGCTGCCCGGCTCACTGCCGAAATCTGAGCCTCCATGGACAGCTTGGAATCAAGAACAACCCCGAGGCTGCGGACCTGATCTTTCAGGGGAAGTCTCACCCCATTAAGCTTCAGGTCAACAACACCCAACCTTCCCCTGTCACCCACAAGTAGTACCTCGGTTTTGTCAGGATTGAGCTTCAGCCTGTTCCTTCCCAACCACCCACTCACGGATTACAAAGACACTTTCCCCCCCTCTTTCATAAAGAATACAAAAAAAGATCGAGGATTTCTAGGTATGTTCTTCTCTGTCTGGGCCTGTCAGGCCCAGGATGTGACTCAGGAACCAGACCAACGATTGTAGTTAATTCGTGTTTTATTAGGGTAATGTCCAAACAAAGACTGCATTTTCTCATGAATCAATACAGGGATACAGGTCCTGCGGCATTGGGAGAAAGTTGACAGAGCAAGGGACTTCTTCCCGCCTGTTCTTTAAGAAGGGGCCAAACGGGCGCGCAATCTTTCGCTCCTCCTTAACTGCCCCTCAGGTACTGCCCACCTTCCCCCCCTTCTCTCCTGTCTTTTCAGCTGTCTGCGTGTGCGCGGTGAGGGGGGAAGCATCACCCCCTCCTCTTCTGACGTTTCCGATTCCAGGATGGGGGATAGGGGAGGGGCTGATGGTAAACTGCCTCCCCGCTTTTCGGCTGTGAGCAGCCCTCCCTCTTCCCCCTCTTGCTGTGAGCCTGAAAGAGGGGGAGGCGTGAGAATGTCCAGGGAGGGCTCAGGCTCCCCGTTGCTAAGCGACCTTATCACTGGCAGTTCCTCTGTTTCGTCTTCGCTCCAAAGGGGGGAAGTTCCTCCCCCTTCCCTCTGCCATCCATCCGAATACTCTTCTCCCAACTCTCCGGGATCCAGCTCCCCGGGATTGGGACCCCAGCTCTGCCTTCCGACACCATCCCCCCTCCCAGGCTGTGCCCCCCTCCCCTTGTCTGGCTTGGGACGGTGGAGAAAACGTTGATGGAAAAGTTTTACCAATTCTGGAGCATGCACATCAGCTGCATCTTCCCATGATCTGTCAGCCACCCCATAGCCTTTCCAGTGAATCAAGTACTGCAGCTTGTGGCGTCTGATCCTGGAATCTAAGATCTCCTCAACTTCAAACTCAAGCTGCTCATTTACCAGGAGTGGAGCTCCGGGAGGTTCCTCCGGCCATAACTCACTGGGAGGGGCGGCTTTCGTTAAGAGGGATCGATGGAACACAGGATGTATTTTAAACGTGTCAGGCAGCTTCAGTCGGTACGCCACGGGATTGATTTGAGTTTCTATTTCGAAAGGACCCACCCTCTTGTCTTGTAATTTTCTACATTTGCCCAGCATCTGGAGGAAGCGGGTGGACAGCCATACCTGGTCTCCCGGTTGAAGGGGGGGGCCCTCCTTCCTGTGCAGGTCAGCAACTCGCTTGTACTCCGTTTTGGCTTCGTTTAACTGCTGTTTCAGTGTCTGTTGCGCCGCTTGCAATTCCTTAAGGAAGTTCTCAGCTCCCGGTACCAGCATTCCTTCTGAGCTGCTTGGAAAGACTTTAGGATGGAATCCATAATTAGCGAAGAACAGGGTTTGTTGAGTGCTGGAGTGCAGAGAATTGTTGTAGGCGAACTCTGCAAAATGCAAATATGATACCCAGTCAGTCTGTTGATAGGACACATAACTTCGTAAATATCTTTCCAAAACGGCGTTCAAGCGTTCCGTCTGCCCATCTGTCTGGGGGTGATGGGCGGAGGAGAGTTTTAATTCCGTCTGCAACTGTTTCCACATTGCTCTCCAAAATTTGGCTGTGAACTGAGTTCCTCGGTCTGAGACTACGCTGTTTGGCAATCCATGCAGCCGGTAGACTTCTTTTATGAATAACTTGGCCGTTTCTTTAGCCTCTAAGGCCCCTGCACAAGGAAGAAAGTGTGCCATTTTGGTAAGTAGATCCACCACTACTAAGATGGCTGTCATTCCTTGGGACTTGGGTAGATCAGTTATAAAATCCATGGAAAGGTCCTTCCAGGGTTCGTGTGGGACAGGCAACGGTTGTAACAGTCCTGCTGGTGTCCCTGTTTGTGTTTTTGTCCGCAGACAGACAGAGCAGGACTTTACATAACTCTCAATATCCCGACGCATTTTAGGCCACCAGAAGTCCTTGGCCACGTTCTGAATGGTCTTGTAAATCCCAAAGTGTCCCGCTGTGATGGAATCATGACACTGGCGTAGGATTCTGAGCCTTAATTCCCCTTCTGGCACATATCTGGCGGTTTTGAACCATAACAGTCCATTTCTCCAGTGAAAGGTTACTTCTGAGTCTTGACCTTGTCCCGTCTCCTGCTGATATTTTAGCATGTCTGCATCTTCTTGTTGTGCCTTTTTGAGTTCCTCTTCCCATGAAGGCTGGCATACTCCCAACGTTAATTTCTCTGGCGGGATTATGTACTGAGGCTGGTCCTCGGATTCACTTTCTTTGTATTGTGGCTGTCTGGATAAGGCATCCGCTCTCTGGTTTTTGGCTTGGGCATGGTAAGTAATCTGGAAGTTAAACCTAGTGAAGAACTGGGACCATCTTATCTGTCTCTGGTTCAGCTTTCTGGCGGTTTGGAGGCTTTCAAGATTCTTGTGGTCGGAGCGCACTTCAATTCGATGAGAGGTCCCCTCTAGGTATTGTCTCCAGTTTTCAAAAGAGTCCTTGATGGCCAGCAGCTCCTTCTCCCAAACTGTGTAGTTCTTCTCTGCAGGCTTTAACTTCCGAGAGAAGTATGCACAGGGGTGCAGCTCCTTCCCTTCTTGGTCTAATTGTAGCAGGACCCCCCCGATGGCAAAATCTGAAGCATCTGCTTCCACTACGAAAGGGCGGTTCGGATCAGCAAAGCGCAGAATGGGCTCAGTAGCAAACCTTCTCTTCAGCTCCTCAAAGGCCTCAGTGGCGTTCTCTGTCCATTGAAACTTCTTCTTCCCCCTTAAACAGTCAGTCAGAGGAGCTGTTAATTTGGAAAACCCTGGAATGAACTTTCTGTAATAATTGGCAAACCCCAAAAACCGTTGTACATCCTTTTTGGTGACAGGTTGGCCCCAGTCCAATATGCAGCTTACTTTCCCTGGGTCCATCTCCACGCCTTCCGCTGAGATTCGATATCCAAGGAAGTCTAGAGACTTGAGGTCAAATCCACATTTCTCTAATTTAGCATACAGGTGATTTTCTCTCAGTCTCTTCAACACCATCTTCACATGCTGGTTGTGGTCTTCCTGGTTCTTTGAGAACACCAGGATATCATCTAAGTAACAGATTACATACGTGTCCAACAAGTCTCTAAACACGTCGTTCATGAATTTTTGAAAAATTCCTGACTTCCACAAAGCCCGAACGGCATGACCAGGTATTCATACTGTCCGTAAGCGGTCAAGAATCCTGTTTTCCATTCATCTCCCTCCTTCATTCTGATCAGATTGTACGCTCCTCTCAAATCCAACTTCGTGAAGATTTTTGCAGAGCGCAGTCGGTCCAGCAACTCTGAGATCAGGGGCAGCGGGTAGCTGTTGGGGATGGTGATCTGGTTCAATGCGCGATAGTCGTTACAGGGTCTGAGTTCCCCCCCTTCTTTTTCACAAACAATAGTGGCGCTCCAGCAGGGGATTGTGAGGGGCGTATGAATCCTCGCCTCAGGTTTTTATCCAGGAATTCCTTCAGGGCCTCCCTCTCATTCTCTGTGAGAGAATAGATTCTCCCTGATGGGATGCTGGCTCCTGGCACTAGATCAATCGCACAGTCGTAAGGGCGGTGGGGGGGTAAAGTCTCTGCCTCTTTTTCATCAAACACATCTTTGAATTCTTCATACTTTGGCGGCAGGGTCACTTGCTCGATCTCTTGCACTGCCCCCGCTAAGGTGTTCTTGATTCCTTCAGGTTGACAGTTCTCCTGGCAATACTGTGAGGTGAACCACACCACCGCCTCCTTCCAACTTATTTTGGGTTCATGCTTTGCTAGCCAGGGCATTCCCAGAATCACCTCAAAGTTCGAGAGATCTGACACGTATAGCGAAATGAACTCTTCGTGCCCAGGGATTTGAAGTTTCACTTCCTCCGTGGCTTGTGTCACCCCTCCTGACTTCAGGGGTCTCCCATCGATAGTCTCCACAGCTAGGGGAGCGTCCAGTTTCCACCGGGAAATTCCATGACGCTTGACTAACTTTGCATCAATAAAATTTGTGGAGGCTCCACTGTCAATTAAGGCAGTGGAATTAAACACCACTCCTCTGGAAGTTGTAATCCGAATAGGCAAGACCAACACCCCCTTTGAGGGAGGTTGGATCGTTGGGGGGCCTTTATACAACGCTGCCCCCAGTCCACTGGCCTGCACATGGACTGGGTGTTCTAGTTTCCCGACGGCTCGGCTTTCCCCCCTTTCAGTCCACAGTCTCTGGCCACATGGCCTGGCTTTGAACAATAAAAGCATAAACGTTCCCGGCGTCGTCTTTCCTTTTCTTCTTCCGACAGTCTTGGCCTAGCCCCTCCCTGTCCCTCAGTTGCATTACCTGCCATCCCTGCAGTGGGAAGGGTCTTGTTGCGGGATGCCGAGGCTGAGTATCTCGGGACCTCCTGCTTCCTTTCCAGGCGCCTTCCTTCCATCCGGTGATCTATCTGTAGGCATAGCCGGATGAGCCCTGGTAGGTCAGCGGGGGGGGAGGTCCTGGCTAACTCATCCAGGATTTCAGCATTTAATCCACTCCGGTACATAAACATCAGGGCGGCGTCATTGTAACCAGTTTCCTGGGACAGAATTTTAAAAGCGTTAGTGTACTCGGAAACAGTCCCTTTGACATCTTGTCCCAGTCAAGTGAAGAGAGCGTTGAGGGTGATTTAGGTGGCTCTGTCAAGCTGTCAGGCCCAGGATGTGACTCAGGAACCAGACCAAGGATTGTAGTTAATTCGTGTTTTATTAGGGTAATGTCCAAACAAAGACTGCGTTTTCTCATGAATCAATACAGGGATACAGGTCCTGCGGCATTGGGAGAAAGTTGACAGAGCAAGGGACTTCTTCCCACCTGTTCTTTAAGAAGGGGCCAAACGGGCGCGCAATCTTTCGCTCCTCCTTAACTGCCCCTCAGGTACTGCCCACCTTCCCCCCCTTCTCTCCTGTCTTTTCAGCTGTCTGCGTGTGCGCGGTGAGGGGGGAAGCATCACCCCCTCCTCTTCTGACGTTTCCGATTCCAGGATGGGGGATAGGGGAGGGGCTGATGGTAAACTGCCTCCCCGCTTTTTGGCTGTGAGCAGCCCTCCCTCTTCCCCCTCTTGCTCTGAGCCTGAAAGAGGGGGAGGCGTGAGAATGTCCAGGGAGGGCTCAGGCTCCCCGTCGCTAAGCGACCTTATCACTGGCAGTTCCTCTGTTTCGTCTTCGCTCCAAAGGGGGGAAGTTCCTCCCCCTTCCCTCTGCCATCCATCCGAATACTCTTCTCCCAACTCTCCGGGATCCAGCTCCCCGGGATTGGGACCCCAGCTCTGCCTTCTGACAGGGCCAAACAACCTGAGAGTAACATTGTTTTGCTATGTTATATTGTCATATAGCTTATTCTTAAAATAGGGAATGTGTCAGAAGTCAACAGCACTTTGTTAGCCATCTTGTAGTGGGCGTGGGGAGGGTGGGTGTGTTTGGAAATAAATATTTCAGTTTGGAACTCTGCAATCCCAGTCCAAATTGAACCCAAACTCCTTTTATTGGGCCCTTCCCAGTGATGCCCTTTCCATTCTCCCCCAAACTTACTTGAAAAGAACATCAAGAGAAGGAAGGCTGGTGCTGTAGCATTCATTAGATCCCAGAATGCTTCTGAGGTAGTGTCTAGGGCACCAGGAATCCTGGTAACATAGTTTCCTAGTAAGAACATAGGAATTGGAGACTTCACCAGAGATCCTGGTGTGCAATGTGCTGACCTAAAATCAAGGATCGTGCTAAATGTTGTTCCCTTGCCTGAGAGGGTTTCCAGGGTTTCTGGTACTCATTATGCTACTAATATTTGGTTATTTAGCATGCTAACGCTTCTAAGGTGTAATAGGAAGGGTAGCAGCGGAAAAGTTGGCAGGAGCTGCTCAGGCTGTCATGGAACATAGAAAGCTGCCTATATTGAGTCAGATCATTGGTCAATCCCACTCCATATTATCTACACTGATCGACCACAGCTCTCCATGCTTCACATAGGAAGTTTTTTTAAGCGCTCCATGGAGAATGCTGAGTCTGGACCTTTCTCATGCAAAGCATATGCTTTTATTTGATACAGTGCCAAATAGGGTGACTGAATGATGGCACTAGATGTGCTCAGAAACAAAGTGACCCATTTCCTCCTTTTTAAAAAAATGTTTAATTCAAGATCACTTTTAAGTCTAGTGTGTGTGTGGGGGCTGTTGTACATCACAAGTTGCGAGGCAGAGTTGTTGAGGAAAATTATTGAAATAACTAGGTTACATGAAGTTATGCAGTCTCAACCCTATTAATCAGCTATTATCTGGTTATGCAAATTGAAACTTATTAATAAACTCTGTTGTCCTGGCAGTGTCTCTGCTTACAAGAAGATGCTTCATCCTGATGAGATACAGATTACATGTTTGGTGCCTACATGTACCTTGTTGAAGTACCTACTGGAGGGTATTCTTGTTTGTTTCATTTAAATGCAGTGTAGCAGATAGAAATACGTGGATTCTGTTGTCCATGCAAACTCCTGTGTCCAGAATTCACCACACACAGTAGCCTTGATTGAGTGGCTCGGGTTTGTACACTGAGCTTTCAGGAAGCAGAGAAAATATCAGGGCATACAATGAGAAACTTGCATATGTACCACCTTTCCCTTTCGTAAAAGAGAAAATGGTACAATTGCACACAGAAGGATTGCAATTAAAAAACCTGTTGGTTTAATCTTCTGAGTAATAAAATATAATAATTCTTCCTCTGCCAACATTAATACAGATTTGTATGAATTATAGCTACTTTAACAATTTGTTCTTTTATAGGGCCTCATCTGAAGCAACATCATCCACATCACTACAAGCCACCACCTGAAAAATACTAAGCTACATTGGATTATTAACTAACCAGAAAAGAACATAAAATGAGCTCTTGCAGGAAGATCAGAAAAATGCGTCTGTACTGGAGTATGAAATGATTTTTGCTTCTAATGGATGTTCATCATTGGAATAATGTTTGTACTAATTCCAGGATGAAGTATGTCATGCAAGGATCAACTGCATTCATGTAATAGAAAACTTAAAGAGTATATGAGTATAGTGATTTACTAGCATCATAGTGTACACTGTATGACACTCAGTCTTCTCAATCTTTATAACTGTCTATGTGCATGGGGTTTTTTTTGTATTATATAGAGTTTTAAATGTGTAGATGTAAACCAACATTTCTCTGTTAAGTTATCAGTTCACAACATTAAAATATAGATATATATATATATCTGGTCCTGTAATTAGTTGTCAGAAGAAACAGAACTTGTTGACACAAATTCCATATTTTGATTGGTTTTATGAAGTCCATATTAATGCACTGCAGCAGATTAAAAAACAGCTATATTTCCTTGGCCAAATATATATGTTACAGCGAAAGTCCTAAAGTGGATGAATGTTGGCATTTACATGTAAGTGCTATCAATCCTAGATGATCTTGGCAGAAAGGTAAGTGTATTAGAAGAAATACATAAGAAGTTTAGTATCTAAGTGATAGTGAAGTTTGTGAATGCCTATTTTCCAGATATTCATATGTGAATGTCAATAATCAGGATTAGATGTAACATACATGTAGTCAAACCTCCTACAGTTTTTGAGTAGTATTTGCATTTGATTGGGAGCTATCATTTCCCAATAAAAAAGTTAGTTTTCTGGACTATTCACAGTGGGAGCTACAAATTACTTAAGCTAGTTGAAATAGTTTAAATCGCTTAGATTACACAAGTTGGAGTATTAATATTTTTCTTAAGTAGATTGTGGATCATGGCCATACATTAAATGTCATCTAGGCAAATCTATTTTAAAAAATCACATTGAACCCAAGGATGCATAGAACATAGAAAGCTGCCTTATACAGTGTAAGAACATTGGTCCATCTAGTTCAATATTGCTGATTGGCAATAGTTCTCCAAAGTTTCAGGCAGGAGTCTTTCCCAGCCCTACTTGAAGATGCCAGGAATTAAACCTTTTTACACACAAAACCGTGTTCTACCACTGAGATATGGTAACGGATCTAATTCTTAAGTAGTAGTTTATCATATAATAATAATAATAATAATTTAATTTATGTGTCGCCTATCTGGCCAATGGCCACTCTAGGCGACGTACAAATCAGTTGCAGTAAATGCAGCACAATAAAATACACATAAAATACAATATAACAAGGAAACTATAAATAGGAATGATAACAGTTCAGAGTAATAGGCAGTTAGTCCTGAAAATTAACCCTCCCTGGAAGTCCCAAAGGCCTGTCTGAAAAGCCAGGTCTTCAAGGCTTTGCGGAATACATTCAGGGAAGGGGCATGCCGAAGATCGTACGTAGATAACTAGATATGTATTCTAGTTATCCTGATAGATGTAGTCATTTACTTTCCAGTTCTTAACAACCAACAAAGGATATTCACTTGTATCCAGTAATATATGCATTGTACATCCCAGCCTGCAGAGGGTTTCCTTTTATTTTAGCTGAGGGAACCGGTTTGTGAATGCAGAAGAATGTTTGTGCAATCTGCTCTCTCAATGCAAATCGTTGGTGGGAAAACTTTGACCACATTCTCACATGCAGAACTTTCTAGGGGGCTGTATGGCAGTGGTTGGATGGGCTAGAGGCAAAAGTAGGCAGGGCATAGGTATGACTTTTACCTTTGTACAGTAGACTACAATCTTGCTATGCAAAAGTCAGAAGTCTCTCGCTTACACACACCATCTCTCCATGCAGGCAAGCAAGAGACGTGCTACATGTTTGTAGCATGTAGTTCAGAGTTACACCATCAGATTTTACAACTAAATGTTTTTCTTTTGTTCATTTTGCTTTATAAGCATGATTTAACATGCATGATGGAAGGTTTCTAGATATCCTGCTTGTTAATTAATACACAATTCTGATTTAGGTGGTAAGACCTTGGATGAAATTTCTCAGTGGAAAATTACAGGGTTATACTACTTTTCTTTATATTTTTATGACTCATCTTTTTAAAAAACTGAATGCATTGTTCATTAATGTTAAGCCGAATACATTGTTCATTAATGTTAACGTTAAGCTGTGTGTTCATAGAGAAAAATAAGAATATACTATTTTCCAATGCTTGGAAATCAAAATTCTCTGAGCTGCACCTGAAAGTAGTTCCCATAATTGCCAGGTGAATTAACTTCATTCCTATAAAGAAAGTTAGAAAGCAAAACATGGAGGCAATGTTCTAAGGCTTATTAGACAGATATAGAGGCTGAGGATGTTTGGTTACTTAATCATTGTTGCTATGCAATCAGAGGGAAGAAATGTGAGGCATTTCTTGTATCTTCCCTGCTGAGGAGATTCATTCTCTTCCAATAGGAGCAACTTATAGTGAGAAATACAGGAACAAAGCAAATGATGCCTTGTGCTTTTAACAGCTCTGTGGCTGTCAGAAATTAAACAAGGTAAGCTTTTCTAATATGGAAATAAAATAATGAAGAAAGGATCACCTGTTGACATTCTGTGTGTCAGACATCTTTTTACTTGTCTGTGGCCCTGAATTACTTTTGGACCTTATGCTTCAGCACAGCAGCTTGTAATGTTCTGAATGCTCACAAAAATTTGCGGAGGATGAACTTTTTATGAACTAAAAGTTCATTTGGATGAACTTGAACTGAACCAGTTCATTTTGTAAAAGGATGAAGAACTTGAACTAGTTCATTTTTGGACAGAATTAACAAGAATTAATTCCTTTTTAAGATCAACTTTATAAGTGCTGCCTCTTTCTTAAAGGACGATAGAGGCCATACTAATATGACTACACATGTTAGTGAGTCAAGAAAGCAGAGGCAGAGAGTTGTCCTTGAATTATTCCATAAGCATTTATGGCCTTTGTGAGCAATTATTCCATAGCTGGTGTTGCAGGCATAATTTATTGCTTCAGAGGGTTGCATGTGTTCATCACTTCACTACAGTATCAAGTAAAGACTTACATGCATGAAATAGTCATTACATTTCAAGTACTATAGGCATATATAGCTTTTGTGTCAGCTGATATCACTCAAATGGTGGAGACAAGTCATATGGAGACAGTGCACAGGCTCAGCTTCAAAGTTCTGAGACTCTGAGAACAGTTTCTATGCATTTAGTTTTCATATAATAATTTTTCTTTCTTTCTGATTTCAAGGGAAATAGAGCAGAGACCCACATGCATCTTGAGTTCTCCAGTTTGGATTTTAGTGCTAAATTATAGTATAGCATTGTATGTGAATTTGGCCAATGCTGTTCAGTGGAGTTGGCTAATGCAGCCAGTTTGCAAGTAATCAACTTATACACTTGTATCTGTGAACATCCCTGACCATAGGGAGTGAAACTCCCATTGATATCTGTGTCATTTTGAAAAGGGTTAAATTAATGCTTAAACTGCATTGAAATCACCCTGATATATCACTATGCCAGTGCTTGTCTATATGAGAATGGGTTTAGTTACAAGAATACCAGCTGCCTTCAGTCAGAGTTCAAAGAATTATAGGATCAGAGCCCAAATAGTTTCATTCAGATGTATTGCCTTTTAAAAAAAGGGGTGGGGTATAATAGCAGTTGTGATACTAACTTATTTATTTTTGAAATACAAAACTTTTTTTAAAAATCCCTTTGTTAAGATGTGTTACGTATTCTTAAATCTTTGATCAATACCTGTGGAGATGCAAGTTGCTATAAATGTCATATACTCCTGCACATTGTAACTGGGAATATGATACTTATGTTGCTGCATGTTTTTTAAAAAATAAATAAAACTTTATTTAAAAATAAATTAATACCTACAGGTGTTGATGGATTTATATGGTTTGCATGTCAAAACTCATAATTCAGTTACAGACATGAAGTCTATGACTGTATTACCTTGCTTGAATATGTTGGTAAGGTACAATTTGCAAAGTAATTAACAGAGGTACTATATTTAAAAATATTTTATGTGATTATATTGTAGTGTGGAGATAACAAAACTACTTATCTGTTAATTAAATTGGCTGTGGAAATCACATTCTTAGAACAGTCATTTGAAAACCAGTATTTATTTATATGTTTTACAAAAGATGGTTCATTTGTGTGTGTGTCAATGTTAGAATAATTCTTGTAAAAATATTTTGTAAAAAAAATTGTAAATAGGCTGCTCTGTTTCTCATTATTTTGATGTTTAGATTTTGTACATATGTTTAAGTAATAAACTACCCTTCCATATAGAAATTAAGTCTCATGAAAATTCATTAATTGAAGGTGGCATCCTATAACTGCCGTTTTCCATAGAGAGTGGCTCCAATCCAAAGCTATATGTGTGCAGGGCTAAGGTTGGTTGTTCATGTTCTTGGTTAGATACTCTAGTGGAAATCAGCTATTCGGTGAGAAGGGTAGAGAGGGAGGACTAAATCTATCTACTCTCCCTCCACTCTGCTCTAAACAGCTTGATCGACTCTAGTCAGAAAGTGTCGTGCCCGGGTTGGGACTCAAGAACAGAATCACTTGATGAAAGCAAATCAGTTTTTATTAGAGTAATTTCCAGACATAGGCTTCTCCGCCTCATGAACTCTTAACATGAACCAAAACCCGCGGCATGGAAGAGAGTTGATAGAATAAAGTTTCAAGCATTCCCCATCCCTTATCAAGGGGGCTTTCGGGCCCGGATCCTCTCACTCCGCCTCAAACTGCCCACATCTACGCCCCTTCCCACCTCTTTTCTTTGGCGCATTTTTAACTGCCTTCGGGTGCGGGGTGATGGGGGGGCGGCTGCCTCCTCCCCTTCAGATTCGGAAAGGATGGTAGGAAGTGGGGGGGATTGGCCCAACACCTCAGGCGATTTCTCTCTACCCTTCTCTGCAGCCGAACGACCTTGGTCCTCCTCCTCCCTCTCTGTCTGTAACTGCAGCACATTCCTAGGGGGGGGAGTGCGTGAGAACCGAGTCTGTTGTCTGTTCAATATTTCTCCCCTCTATCTGGGAAGCTTCCCCCTCCCCTTCAGATGCCTCAGCCCAGCTGCCCCCCTCTCCTAGCTCATTCTCAGAAACATCCGAACTCCAACCATACGTCCTGACAGAAAGCATCCTTGCTCTTACTTGGTTTAATCTGTTCTTAAAGGATCGGAAAATGTCTTAAATAGTACTGGGGGGCATTTGCTGAAATTAGAAGTTAGGAAGATTTGTATTTTACTTTATGCTGATGATGCAATCATTGTCTCCTTCTCCAGACTGGAGCTTAGGTATTTGCTACGTTTTTTTTTCTTGTAAGTTTGTCTAAAGATCGACATGGGGAAATTCAAGTAAACACTGCTGTGTAGGTGTTTTCTGGATGATCAAATTATGGAACTGGTTAAAAGTTTCTTGTTCTAATATTTACAGGTGGTATTTCGTCATTCTATCTCTTGGGCTACACATAGCTCCCTTGCTTCTCAGAAAGCTTCAGCTATCCAGTCTGCTATATTACATTTCTTTTAATCAACTTCAAAGGGAGTCAGTATATTCCTGAAGCTATTAGAGTTCCCAATGCTAATATAACTTTTCATCTCCTTTATGGAGCTGCTATTTGAATTAAGGGAGGGTCTTTGGATCTAAATGGTGTTCATGCTAGTTTCTTATGTGCCATTTTACATATTCCAAGATAGGTTTTTCATGCAACTATACTATTGGAAACAGGGCTGTGTCCCTTTGAAGAGCCTGGCAGCAGAGCTTGGAAAAGTTACTTTTTTGAACTACAACTCCCATCAGCCCAGTCCAGTGGCCATGCTGGCTGGGGCTGATGGGAGTTGTAGTTCAAAAAAAGTAATTTTTCCAAGCTCTGCCTGGCAGGCAACCCTGCTTAACATTTATATCTTAAACAGGATGGTAGGAAGGTTGCTATTGCATCTTCCAGGTGATAGCCACTGCAGTGTTTGAACAAAATCTGTTGCCCAAAAAGCTTGTTGCATGGGAATGCCACCCTCTTTCCTCCTTCAGGTGGAATTTGACTCTGCATTGGCTTTGGTAAAGCAAAGCCTATGGAATATTTCTTTTCAGGACCTTTTGGCCCACTCATGCACAATCAGCTCACCTTGTACCTTAGTCATTTCTTATGTTGATCATTTTCAGTTCCTGGCTTATTTAAGGATTTGCCTATAGTTAAAACATCATAGGGCAATTTACTTCAGCCAGGTTTAACATGTTGCCTTCTCACTTGCTTTTAGGTAGATATGCTTTTAGCTGTTCCCCTCTCCTTGAGAGTTTGTCCTTGTAATAACTGGGAGGTGGAATCTATTATATATTCAGTAATTTTTATGCTGGAGTTTGTCAGCAAATGATTGCCCCTTTATTGGCCAAACTACCAGGAAGGTCAGCTCAATTGTATGTTAAATACATTGCTAGGAGATAAAATCCTGTGGGTATCGTTGACAGTGGCCAAATTTGAATCAGTGGCTGTGCAACCAGGAAGGTAATTAACCATCTGAAGTTGGAAGGATCATTTTTTGGTGAGGGGGTACTTAGTCATTTGTTATCTTGTATGTATCTGTACCTGAGCCACTGGCATTGATATTATACCTTCTTTTGTACTTTCCTCTGTATTGAGCAAATATTACACTATTTGGGTTATGATTGATATATAGCACCAAATGAAAATGAGTCTGATTCAGTGATGGTTTTATGTATTGCTCCTCAAATATACTACTGGTATTGCACCATTCAGGGTGTATGGGGGTGGGGAGAGGAATTTTTAGTTCTTTTGTTGCTCTAATTTTATTACCTGGAATAAACCCAGTCTCCTCATGAAAGGCCTAAAGCCAAAATATTGGCTTTTTTCCAGTGATAATACAACATAAGGGAAATCAAAGGAACCAGATTGCATTGCAGACAGACATTAATTTTGGAAATGTACGATGCTAGGTGATGTTCTTGCTAACAAGTAACACTTCTTGATGTCATCTTTACGTTAGGTGGTAGTTTGTAGCCACCATTCTTGACTTTGCAGAAGTGACGGTCCGTTGGGGAGACTGAAAAAAGCAGGTTGACTCTGCATCTATGTTTCACAGATGATGATGATGATAAGGGACATAACTTTGCTGGGTAATAACAGGGGAGAAAGGGTAGAATTTATGAAGTGACATATTTTTATCTGGCCTAATCTCTACACTCAACTTGGAAAGAAGTGGAACCCCCATGGAATGGAAATGGACTGTCTTCAAGTCGATTCTGACTCATGGCGACCCTATGAATAGGGTTTTCATGGTAGGCAGTATTCAGAGGTGGTTTACCATTGCATTCCTCTGAAGCTGAGAGGAAGTGACTGGCCCAAGGTCACGCATTGAGCTTCATGGCTGTGTACGGATTCGAACCCTGGTCTCCCAGGTCGTAGTCCAACACTCTAACCACCATGCCACACCGGCTTTGAGTCTAATTTAAGTTATATATGAGCTGTATCTCTCTTCTAATAGAGCACTTGCTTTTCAAAGTCTAGTAGCCCATTTGAAGCCTCTTCGAAATTAAAATCTCGCTGTGCAGTCATCGGGATGACTAAAGCCAGTTACCCTCTGGGGGTAATAACACAAAACAAACGGCATGACACCCTGAAAAGAAGCAAAGGTGTCCTACCTAATTGGAATAGAAGATATGTTATCAGCAATTAAAGTTTGCAGAAACAAAAGCGCACTGCTTAAGGCTGTAATTCTGTACACACATACTTGGGAGTACATCTCAATGAACTCACTGGAACTGAATGTTTTTGTGCAAACCTGTTTTGTACATTGCAAAAGTGAGGCCCAACAGCCCTGGCTGGTTCTCAGTGTGGCCCAAGTATACATCCTTGAATGCTTCCCAGGATGTCCAGGGCACGCCAAATGTGCAGAGTTCATCAGCAGTTACAACAGTGCTGATGAGTTTCCCAAAGATAGAACATTTATAAACTACTTTTATAGAGGACAAGATTGGTAAGTGACTCCTACACTTTATTTGTAGTCAGAGCTATAGGTTGTATCTGACTTTATACTTAAATACTTCAGCTCTGAGATCATTCCAATAGTGGGAAGCACAATGTGACATTTTACACAAATGTGGGTTGCGATGTCTATGCACCTGCATTGTGAATTTATCTTAGTCATATAGAAAGAAAAGAACAGCCCATTCCTAGTTTTAATAATCTTGGCTGTGATTAATTAGATGCCTTCCCAACAGTAAATTCCTACTGGATTACTCTTGGGATTTTTGTTGTCCATTTTAAATATATATCATCTTTTGAAATGCTTGGCTGTAATGATCTCAAGAAGGACAATAATTTATATGTTATTCAATAGAACTATTTATCAGTTACTTCAGACTGCCTTGTCGCTTTTTGAATATTGGTTCAAACTTGTTTGCTGAATACTTTTGCAGGAAAAAAGCTTAATTGTCACCTATAGCTTGGCAAATGCTGCAAGGCCTACAAATTATGCTTGGTTACATTATCTAGATTGTGGAAGAACCCATTGTCTCTTAGTTGACTTAAACAGATGTACATGAATAACAGAGGTAGTCCGATAACCGGATAGCCAGAAAGAGCAATTTAAGTTTCCTATGTCTGGATAATATCAAGCAACACAAAGCTGACACTACTTTAAATCTTTCCTGTATGTTTGTCCCTCAGGAATTAACAAATGTGTATCCATTTCATATCTTTATTGCGGGGGTGAGGATGTCTTACTTGAATGATTTGCATTTTGTTTTCATACATAGCTTCTACAGTGCAAAAAGAAACTTTTGTTTCAGAGTTTTCTGATAATAATTATTCTAAAATCAGCTAGGGAACTGAGCCAATAGCAAGGGTGCGTGCTAAATACCAAATGCTTCTTAAAAGGGAGGACATTTTAGATTGTATTTAGTTTACTTTGCCTTGAGATTCTTTCTGCTCCTGAAATCCAAGCTAAGGCTTCAGCCTAAATAGCACATTTCTGTTCTTGGAACTACAAGAACATTTTTTTTACAGTCATGGTTTCTTGAAGCCTTATTAGATTATTTCAGTCAGTATATTTTTTTGTAGATAGTTCTTGACAAGCTTCTTTGAGGGTATTTTTTTTGTATACTAGTTTATCTACATAGTTGTTAAATTATTTCTCACCCACAAATATTACCATATTTGTGATTTTTTTTTTTTAAAAAGCTACTTACAAAATAAAATCTCCACATTTAAAATAAATGTTTCGTTATGGGATAATTAAACATTCATTCTGGCATTAACTGGCTAATAAAAACCTCATGTGAAAAATGTGTTGGAATACCATGGATAATTTAGTTAGACAAATCAAATCACACAGAAGTCAAAGCAATTGCTTTTGCACAAAGATTAAGGGTTCTCTTGCTCCCAAAATGAACTTGAACGGTAACAAATTTAGCAGGGATTTGTTCCCTCTGAATGCAGCCTGCAATGGTATTTGTGTTTTTTCATAACTTGCAGTGTATATGCTACTAGACATCCTGATCTTCACAGGAGCAAGGATGAATTCATGTAAATGTGGCTAGTAACAATTCAAATTTTAGACTGTCCTATCAGCAGGGCCTTAATCCAGCTTAGGAACTAAGCAAAAATTAAGAATTGCAATATGACATGGAAGGGCAATCGAAAGCACTAATAGGAACAACGGACCTCATTGGCCAAATTTGTTGTGATTTGTGGATGGTAATGGAGCTGCCAAAGATTCTGTGGAAGAGCTCTGCTGACTCTTATTTTTGCTTCAGTAGCTGGGCTTTTGACTTTTTGCAAAGGATTTACCTATGCTTACTCCAAGGCAATTTGTTTGGCTTAGAGCAGGGTTTCCTGTAGTGGTCAGTATTGATCCCCTGAGGTTGATGGGACTCTGAAGAAAGGTCTAGGGGTTGAGATTGTCAGCTCTGCACCGAGACAGCAGTGCAGGCAGAGGCTGGAAATTCCTGGGTATTTACCGGGGCGGGAAAGTCCTTAGCTGGCAACTTGGTCGTAAATCTGCCAGGCTAACAAGGATGAAGCGTGATAAGGGCAAGGCCCTTTCCAAGCTTACGTGCCAAGCCAGAAGTCCAGAAGCAAGGTCAGTAGAGGTCCGGGTTCAATTGCCAAGGAGTCAGTCCAAGATAAGGTTCAGGCAATCTGGAAACACATGAAGCCACGCCTGACATTGTAGTCAGCAACAAGCTGAACCCAAGGTTTGACTTTTAAGGAGCAGGTTTGTCAGCAGGTGTGAGCCCTCAGCGTTTTGGCCTTAAGTGGACAGGCCTGCCCCTCTTCTGCCTGACCTTCTGCTGTCTACGTTCTGCAGGTGAGGGGGGAGTATCCTGTTCACTGGCTGCGTCTGGCTGAGGGGCTTCAGCTGTGTCTGGGGTGCTCTGCAGCTGAGGGGGAGAATGAGCTGGGTTCTCAGGAGTTTCCTCCGTTTCTCCTTCTGGGTCTGCTGCTGTTACTCCCCAGTCATCCTCGTCTGATGAGTCCTCCGACGGGGCCATGACAGAGATGGGGTGAAAAAACAGCCTAAGGGCTAAAAAGAAGTTCACAAGGTATAGTGTGAAAAAATGAATTAGGAATGATGAGCCTCAGAAATAAAGGACATGGGCATGAACAGAGTGCACTTCTCTTCCCAATGAGGAACCTCTGTATTGAATAAGATGATCCCACAATGCAATATAATTCCTTATTTTTTACATTTTATCATTTCTAGTAATGGTGATTGGTGACAGATTCATGTTGTTTATATACTGCGGTTTTTTTTAAAAAAAATGATTTATTTTCCAAAGAATTTTGATTGGGGTCAATGACAACTTTTTAAGCTCATCAAAGGATCAATGAACTCAGAAATCCTGGTTCAGAAGTCTGCATGTGGAACTCAGAAGCCTTAGCCTGCTGCTGAAGTTGCAGTGCTACTTGAACCTTACCACTTGAAGAAGGGAGTGAGCTCTCATAGTGGGAACTAACCCTATTGAAGTCACGCTTCAACCCATTATAATTATCCTAAGTCAGTTGGTATCAAAGAACTATTAACCAGCCATTTAAATAATACTTTATTAATCAAGAAGTAATTTGAACCTTGAAATTAATGTTTGATTAGAAGAACCTACTGAAATGGAGATCAGAAATGGATTACATTTAATGACATAAATCTAAAGAGAGTCCCTTCAGCCCCATCAGAAATGTTAATCAAAATGTATCTGCATCCAGACTTGAAGTTTTTGCCATGCCTCAAATTAAAACTTAAATGTATGCAGCTAAAGCACGTTGTTACCTTAGCACAGCAGGGGAGTGGGGACCTCTGCTTTGTTAGTTCAGTTTAATATCAATCACACAGTCAACTAAATACAAACAGATAAAGAATAACTAGAACTGGACCTATCAATTGTCATTGGGGAATGGTGAAAAATTGAAAAGTGAGTTTCAAACACCTAGAGGTGATAAATTCAAGATGGAATTGCAAAATAGTGGTATCATTTAGGCATATATTTTGTGCTTTACTTCTCTTTTGGTGCATCTGAGGAAGAAATGTGATCTGAAGCATATGTTTGTGTGCATATATGTTTGTCTGTGTGTATCAGTCAGTCATACAGATATTCTTGCTTTTCTAAATGGCACCCATGGGATGATATCTTGTTCCAAGACCTTGCTGCTTCATGGTACAGAGCAGATGTTCTGTTTTTTAAAACTCAGAGGTGTAATAAAGTTCCATACTTTTGAAATGTTGATGCTACATCACCTCATCCAAAAGGCCACTTATAATGGAGGATGACAGAGTATTACATACTGATTTGGCAGAGCAGCCATCGTGCAAAAAACAGTGATTCCATTGGTTGTTGATGGCGCAACAGTACTACTTCAGATGTCTGTTGAGGGAGCAAGGTTCATGGCAAGTAAGAGAGGCTTCTTCTTAGATATATTCAACATTAAATTGCTGAAAACCAATGCATTTTAAGCCAATTGTTGTCATAACCTGAAATATTGGTATATCTGAGGAATAATCATAATGGTCTGATATTCAGATATATCATCTGCACCAAATCACAGATTTCTTGGAGACAACTTTACAGGAATATCTGAGTGAGCCTCTATCCTTCTAGGGCATTTCTCAGCAAAATCTGGAACACAGAAATCATAAAGTCTAATGTTCTCTTTTATTTATATGACTTGAGAAGTGGGCTGGGGTGAAGACTGCAATTTATATGCTGCTTACCCTGGAGCAATCTTATTTATTTTATTTTTTTAAAAGAAACAACTTAGCTGAGGCTCAGGTGGATATATATCAGGTTGCTAAATCTGTGCCTACCATTACAGATGTGTCTTTGGACTAGACTCCTTTCTTATCCCCATGTCAGTGAAGAACTGATTCATATATATGGGGGGGGGAAGAGGTGAATAAGTTTGAAATAATTGTCCTTGCTTGTGGGACTCTAAGTCTAAGAGGCAAGAAATCCGAGAGGAAGGAGGTGGGAAGGAAAGAAAATAGTCTACCTAGGACCAGGTTCCTCATTATATCCACCAGTCTATCTCATCACTTAACTTATAACTGGATGTGTAAGCTCCCTCAGTTGAAAAGTGATATGAAAACTCTGTTTTGTTTGATCCACAATGGCTGTTTTACATATGCAAGTTATTACATGAGGATGCCATCATGAAGGGATGAACAAGCATTTTGACATCACCTATAAAATAGTGCTACAGAAGAAGCTGTACCTATTGACAGACATTCCTCCATCAATGCATGCTATGTAGATCTTGAAACTACTGAGATATGAGCTCACTCACCATCACTCACATGTGATGCCCATTATATAAGAAAAGATCAGCCATGCCACACACTCAGGATCTGAACATAAAAAACTGCTTTATCAGGCCATTCATTTATCTACCTCAGTGTTGTCTGGCATGGACTGGCAGTGACTCCCCAAGGTTTCAGACAGAAGTCCTGCTTGAAGATGCCAGTGATTGAACTTGGCACCTTTGGCATGCAAAACACATTTTCTGCCACTTAGCACCAGCAAACAGCTGTTGTGATGTCTAACATTTATAAGTTCTTTGAAATGTATGCATCACCAGAAAAGGGCACAAATTTGTGTAAAATTTGCATATGCTAATTTATACGTATAGATGTAAATTTACATTCACATTATGGTAATTAATTCTAAATACAATAGCTATCACTATATAGTGGGAAGGAATGTGGCCAGGTAACCTGAGTGCCTTCTCAGTCCACTATCCAGGTGCTGTTTGCAGACAACTTTAAGACCCTTGCGATCGCTTCCAGTGGCCCTTTCTCTAAACTGGAGTGTACAGCCCAACAGGGGATCCCTTCAAATAGAAGACTGCACTATGGCAGCACTTCAAACACAGGACTGTCCTTGATAAAGTAGGACATATGGACACCCTGCTTGTGAGTAGTAGGAAGTAGCAGAACACCTCTTGTGATTTGTGATCCTGGAATCAGAATCCCTGATTGATCACCAGACATTCCCACAAGCTGGAGCTTTGGTTAAGGTGAGCACATTGTCAAGCACCACACCTTGTCTTGGAAAGGCAGAGTTCTATTCTTTGAATAATACAGTTGTAGACTCCCTTTATACCAAATATCTTTTGACACAATTTGCAAATAAAAAAAATCAGGGAATAATCAGTTTGGTACTATTATCACACCATTTCAATGCTACATACTTTCATAAATAACTTTCTACTCTCTTATCAGAGTACTATCTTAAACAGCTGGTATAGAATTTAAGTCAACTTCAGTAGTTTTGAAATTATTTAAAAACAAAGCTTTTGGAAAATTACCTATTACAAAGCATTGCACTGTGAACTGCTTCTAAAATGGATCTAAATTGCATTGTTGTAATCAATTTTCTATCATTAAGGTAAGTAAATGTTTAAGCATAAGACTAATAACATCCTAATGTACATCAATACCAGCAACTTCATGTACACCTATGATATAGCATGATCCTCTTGAGGGAAACATTTCCCATTTTCTCTAATAATGTCCCATATGTCTGCAAATCTCTCTTTATTCCCTCCCTTCTTGAACTGCTTTGACATTTGTGAAGGATAATTACTACTTAGATCTTAGAAGGAGGGAATGGTTAATAAACAGAGTAAGAACTTCTTGAGGAGAACTTCCCATGTCCATTCTTTTTCAGGAATTACATAGGGTTTTGGCATGATTTTCCTGCTTAGGGATGCATCAGTGCCTTTGTAACAATGCAGTTATTATACCAGTTCCTACTTCTGGCTTAGTCCTATCTGCATGCCTAGCAACCATACACAACACATTAAGGAAAGTGAATATTAAGATGGATGCAAGAATGAACATGGGTATACTAACTCCACACACTGGGTTGTATGCAAAGTAGCACTAAGATAAACAGTTTATTTAAATTAATATGCCACTGTTCCATATAAATATGCTCAAAGAGGCTCACAACAGAACAAACATGCAAATCACTACATCTGTCAAATACTAAATCATTCCAAAACGTAACAGTCCAAACTTAAAACAAACTATAAATCAATTAAAACATATCAATTAATAACAAACATATTAAACATAATATATGTACACATGCAGCAAAAGGGTATAATTTCTGTACAGGGTAAGCAGTAAATAACACAACTCAAAGCTTATATCCAATATTTGATGAAGCTGTTGACAAGAACATAATAAGAGTCTTTCAATAATTTGTTATAAAGTAATCCAAAATGAAAAGGATACTTTTATTTAAAAATGTGTTCTGAGTAAGAATGGAGTTTTTTAAACAGCGTTTTAAAAATACTTAGTGGTATACCTGCTCCGCTGACAAAATGTTTTGCACCAGCAGAATGTTGTTTCCCAAAAGAATGCATAAGCAGGTTGCTGGTAACTTTGTTGCACAACAGATAGCACAGTCTGTTGAGCAATGAGTTCTTGCTAGCACAACTGTTGAAGTCGAGGGGCGAAATAAAACACAGACACATCAGCTTGGGTTGAACAAGGGCCACTTTATTAAATTAAGCAAACAAACCCATTTAAAAAAAGTGACCTGCAGAGGTGAATGACCACAACCTGTGGAACTGCCTGCACTAAACCATGCTGGAACAAAGCGGGTAGGAGCCCATCCCAGCGCATTCCCCTCTGGCCAAGCCACTGTACTGCAGCCCATCAACTGAGGCCCAACTGTGAGCCCATGCTTGACTTCGCTGCACCGGGCTGCCTAGAAGACCATGCTGTGGCCGCATATTAGGATGTGCGTCTGCTCCATCCCCGTCCAGCAACCTGTCAAAACAAATGAAACTTGTTAGGCATCCGAATTCCCAAGCCCTCTAAAAGGGCGAATATAGCCCTTATATGCTCCAGAGGACCAACGGCCAACGGCCTGTACTTTTGCCTGGGAAAACCCAAACCTGCTGCCGTAGAAGCAGCTCCAATTTTAAAAGAGTGGGTCCCAAACTCTGAGGAGTCATGCCCTAGACCCTGTAATGACCGCTTTGTTAGAGCCCAAAACTGGTATTTCGTGAGGCGATCCTCACTTGCATGGGTGAATAAATATCTTGCCACAGATCCCCTGGCCCTTAGGAAAATTTGCAAGCCCCACACAGGGCAAAGGTTAGGCACAGCGGACAGGGCCAAATGTACGGTCCTTCCCTTATACCTCTGGTCCATTTTAGACCTTCTCAATTTTATACAAGCACAACCCCCCTCTATAGAGGCATCAGAAAGCTGAAGGGCATGTCGAGACTGGTCTTGCGTAGAGCCAGCTACCACCTCTCCCATCCTAAAAGCTCCAAAAATCAGCATAAGGGGCACTGCCTGGAAAAGTTTGGCTTCATAGCTGGATGAGCAGATTGTTTCCCACTGACTAAACATGCCCAGTAAAATGCCCAGTGATACAGGTTGCCGATAATCCGGTGTGGCAGGGTTTTCTCTAGCTCACCCAGCTAGCATACGGCATACCCTAAAGTCCCTGGTATGATCTAAAAAAACCCCAGCCTTCGCTAAGAAGGAAAGCCCTGCCAGCTTACCTTGGAGTGCCCTGACTAACAGGCCCCATCTCCTGCCATCCACCAGGAATTCCAGTAGGTGACTCACTGGAATAGGCCATTCAGATGGATAACCCTTGTCGACCCAGCATTCCTGAATCACCCTACCTGCTGTCTGGTAACTGGTGAGCGTGCTGGGGGCAATGGAAAGGCTTATGGTCCTCTCCGACTCTGCTCTCCCATCTCCCAAATTGCAGGGGGCATGGCTTCCAGCTAAGCCCTGGCCAGCAGTGCCAGCCGACGGAAACTGTCCATCTGGTTCCGTGACAGAGCATCAGAAACAGTATTGTCAATGCCAGGAACATGCTGTGCCCAGAAAAGAACATTAAAATGCAGGCATTGGAGAACAAAAAAGCGGACAAGGCCCATAACCTTGGCATTCCTGGATGTAAGGGAGTTAATAACATGGACTGTGGCCATGTTATCACACAAAAAATGGACCCTAGAGTTCTTCAGCCTCTCGGCCCATAAATAGACTGCTGCTACGATCGGGAAAAATTCCAGAAAGGTCAGCTCCTTGTCTAAACCTTCCTGAATCCATGCCCATGGCCATTGTCCGTTACACCAGGAAGACCCAAAGACTACCCCAAATCCAAAACCTCCAGACGCGTCAGATTGAACTTGTAACTCAGCCTCCAAGAGATGGTCCTGCCTCCAGAAGGATATTCCTGCAGGAAGGAGGACCACACAGCCAGGTCGGTGCGCAGTGCAGCCGTCACCCTGAATCTATGGTGTGGCCGTAAAAGCCCAACCATAGCATCAGAGACTTGCCTCAAAAAGGCTCGGCCTGGCGCTACCACTCTACAAGCAAAATTTAGGTGCCCAGCCAGTTCCTGGAGGGTGGAAAGGAAAACCCTTTTACCCTCTGCAACTTCTTAAGTTTGAGGACCTCAAGTTTTTCCTTGGGGAGCCTACAATACTGCCTCTCTGAATCAATTTCTATACCCAGGAATGTTAAAATAGAGGCTGGGCCCTCTGTCTTTTCTTTAGCGAGAGGGACCCCAAGTTCCCTTGCCATGTCCTCGAACTGTGATATAAGGTGCTGGCATTCACCTGAGCCAGTCCCACCCGCAAACAGGAAGTAATCCAGATAATGCACCACTGCATTCAGACCCGTCCGTCTCTTGATTGCCCACTACAAAAAGGTGCTAAAACGTTCAAACACCGCACAAGAGATTGAGCATCCCATAGGCAATGCTCGATCCATATAAAATTTGTTAGCGAAAACAAAACCCAGCAGCTCAAAATCTGCAGGGTGGACGGGCAGGAGGCGGAAAGCTGACTTAATGTCGCACTTACCCATAAATGCACCTTGGCCACAAGTCGTCGCCATGAGGACTGCAGCATCCAGGAAGGTATAGTGGACTGTACATAGACTGTCCAGAATGAAATCATTAACTGACTGTCCTCACGGGTAGGATAGGTGGTGAATCAGCCTAAACTCCCCTGCTGCCTCCTTGGGCACAATACCCAGCGGGGATACCCTAAGGGTAGGCAATGGGGGTGAGGGGAACAGACCCAGCACTCGCCCTGCCTGTACCTCCTTGTCAATTTTCATTTGTACAATCACCTCCATGCCCACTATGGATCTTAGATTACACAACATGAAGGCGACCCGTGGGCCGCCATAAGGAATTCGGAAGCCTAACAAAAAGACCTTGAAACAGAAAATGTGCGTCCCCAACTGCTGGGTAACCAGTAAGCAGGGTCTGCAAAACTTGCAACTTAACTGGGGAGGGGCTCTTTTCCTTGAGTGGCACCAGGTGGGGGCTGTTTTCTGCCCCCTTGCTGGTCGCTGCCACCTCCTCTATATAACCTGCCCCTGGGGCAGGCAGTGCAAGGGTGTGCTGCTCCACAAATGGAACACTCATGTCGATCCAGCCCAACAGGTGATGTGGCTGATGTCACCACCTGTCCATTGCCTGCATGCTGCCATACTTGGTTACATGCAGCCTGGAGTGGTGGTTGTGATATGCCACTCGCTTCCGTTCTGGAAGGAGTAGCGAATGCTGTCCCTGGTCCTGAGGCCCACGCCCCCCAAGGAGGCCACCCCCAACCTGGCCACCCAGGTGCCTGAGCAGGCCTGGCAGACTCACCTGCTCCCACCAGTGGCCCAGTCACATCAGCAACCTGGCCATCCCCTGCTGTTGCTGGTATCGTGCCAGCCTCAGGTGTAGTCACCCCGCTTCAAGTCCCCGCTGCCGCTGCTGGTGCACAAGGAGTCACTGGCCTCTCACTCACCATCTGGGTGGAGTCAGGGCGGGTCTCTAGTGCATCAAGTTGTGCTAAAATCAATGTAAGAACATCTTTGTTAGTCCAATAAGCCCCGAAACCCCATCCCTCCACGCTGCACGTCGCGCTCGCATAATGTCTGCGATGCACGACGCTGCTCCATTCAAAGATGGCGACGGCAGCTTTGCCCCCATCTGCAACTTTGCCCCGCTCGCCAGGCTACGTAGGTGAGCGGGGCGCTATTTGTATTGGATTCCTCTGTTGTGCAACGTTAAAACTCATTGGTCGGCTAATACAAGAGCCTTTGTGCTTGCAGACAGAGAACACTGGAAACAATTCTCACAATTTACTGTTAGCTCTAATTCAGCAGCAGAAATCTGTATTCCTTCTACTGCACTTATGTTGAGTTATAACTCACAGTGCTAATCAGTTTCCAGGTGGGGAAGATAGTCAGGAAAGGAAGGCCCAAATACAGGCTTGGTGCCCTCTGTTTCAGAGGTACATTACACTTCTAAGAAATGCTTTCCCTTAGCAAACATGAAAGTATGTCAAAGGTACATAAATTCAAGGCCAATTAATTAGCGCATTCATTCCAAGAGCAGAACAGAAAGCTGCTCCTACCTGTTGTCAAACTAAATGGAAAACTTTGGCAGTCTGACCCAACAAAGACCCTCTTTTCATACCCCCTGTGATGTCTTGTGTATCACATGTACCATAATCTTGTTTCTTTTGACATTTTTCACACCCACTAATCCTATTCACCCTGTGGCATGCAAACCTTTCTAATATGCACTGTGATACAAAAATATGAGAGACTTCAGTTTCAGTCACTTACGTTTGCCACTGCAGTTAAGCCATTGGCACTAGGACAAGGAATATGGGATGACTGAAGGAGGTTATAGACGTGTAAAATACATACACATTTCAGATATTTGTGTACATATGTTAAAAAAACTGGTCCTTAAGATGTCAAAACCTCATGAAATATTAGTGTGCTATGCATTTGACATGGAAAATTCCATGTGAAAAATGACAATGGATGGTATTCAATGCTAGTCCTACTCTGAGGAGACCCATTAAAGTTAAAAGACATGACTAACTTAGGATCAATCAGTTTGGTGGGTCTACTGTGAGTAGGACTTAGCTGAATCCAATCCAATTTCAGAGAAAGTACTTGTGTAAGCTTGAGCTCCTTTCAAGAAGTCCCCATTGTGTGAGGAGGAAGAGCAGGGACATGTTTATTATTGCCCTGTCCATCATGTTCCTAATGTCTCAGCCTCATAGCCTTCCATACATTTGGGCTGAACTTCTATAACGGGGAGCCTGCTCTACTCATGCCATGTGATTTAGATCATACACAGTTCTAAACAGTGTAGGGACCCTCCACACATACAGCAGGTTCTTCATGGAAGGTGTTCAGACCCAATGTATGAAAGGTTGGAGGCCCAGGCTATAAAAAATGTGGCAGAGTATGACCAATTAGTGCATCCTCCTCTGCCCTCATGCAAAGGGGAACATGTGAGGGGGAACACCTAAAAATGACTTTGGTACAACAGTTATGTGGTTGGTGAAGATAAGACCTGCTCCATGTGTGATGCAGCCTTAGCAAAATGCCTATTTGTGGGTCCTCTCTCACTTGAGTAGAACACAGAACTCTCTTTACATGCTTACCTGGAGACAATAGCAGCAGGCAGCAACAGTGTTCTAACAGAATTATCCTTCTAATTTCCCCAAATGCCCTGATGTAGTGTTGCTGTAGGGCATTCTAGAAAATAGTAAGTAGTTTGTCCTAATGGAGGCTGTTGGGAAAAAGAGGGGAAAACACAGCAGGCACTGCTGGGGCACTGGGACTTCAGCAACTCCTGACAATATAAGCCAATGCTGAGCTTACATGTGTGTGAATGCAGGCAACCATTTACCAAATGGCAACTTGCAACAATGTGCAGGTAATCACTCAATATTGTTGTTATTTACCCACCCATCACCAGCAATGGTGAATTTTCCTGACATTTTTATTTTCCTGACAAGTTCTGAGGTAAATTTCTCTAATACTCTTCCCTGCTCCTCCAGATTTCTTATAAACTTGAGGTAATGTTTTCTCCTGTCACGGGACAATGATACCCACCACCCGATTATCAGTGGTTATATATGCTCCAAAGTACATTAGTAAGTGGGTAAATGGCCATCTATCTTCACATGCAAATGGAAACTGTGTATTATTATTATGGCTTATTTATATAATGCTTTTTGTCCCAAAGGCCCTCAAAGCCATTAGCGGCTTGGTTACCTAGTGGTGAGGGAAAAACAGTTTCAGGTATTACAAGCTCTTTTATCAACCAACTCTACCACCATCTATATAGCTATATAGCTAGGAAATCACATTTAACTCCAGATACTATGTCTAAATGATGGGATGACATTATTATTATTTATTATTTATTTAATTTATTAGTCACCCATCTGGCTGGTTGTCCAGCCACTCTGGGCGACGTACAAGATAAAACAATACATTAAAACATTAAAATTTAAAACCATAACAGTAAGAAACCTAACCCACCCCAAAAGCCTGCCTGAAGAGCCAGGTCTTCAAGGCCCGGCGGAAGCTTATCATAGAAGGGGCATGGTGGAGATCATTTGGGAGAGAGTTCCACAGGGTGGGGGCCACTATTGAAAAAGCCCTCTCTCTAGTCCTCACCAGTCTAGCTGTTTTAACCGGTGGGATCGAGAGAAGGTCTTCTGAGGCTGATCTTGTTGAGCGGCATCCCTGACGATGCTGGAGGCGCTCCTTCAGATAGACTGGGCTAAAACTGTATAGGGATTTAAAGGTCAAAACCAACACCTTGAATTGGGCCCGGTAAACAACCGGTAGCCAGTGCAACTCCTTCAGCACTGGAGTGATGTGATCTTGCCGGCGGCTGCCTTTAATCAGACGAGCCGCCGCATTCTGTACCAGTTGCAGCTTCCGGACCGTTTTCAAGGGTAACCCCACGTAGACCGCATTACAGTAGTCTAGGCGAGAGGTGACCAGGGCATGCACTACCGGTGGGAGCAGATGGTTGGGAAGGTAGGGGCGCAGCCTCCGTATCAGATGGAGTTGATACAGCGCCGCCCGGCTCACAGCCGAGACTTGAGCCTCCATGGTCAGCTGGGAGTCAAGAATGACCCCCAGGTTGCGGACCTGGTCTTTCAGGGGCAATCGTACCCCATTGAGCACCAGGTCCATATCCCCCAGCCTTCCCTTGTCTCCCACAAACAGTACCTCGGTTTTGTCAGGGTTCAGCTTCAGCTTATTCCTTCCCATCCAGCCACTCACCGACTCCAGGCACTTGGACAGGGTTTCTACAGCCAACCTCGGTGAAGATTTAAATGAGAGATAGAGCTGCGTGTCATCCGCATACTGATGACATTGCAGCCCAAATCTCCTGATGATTGCCCCCAGCGGCTTTATATAGATGTTGAACAGCATTGGGGAGAGGATGGAACCCTGTGGCACCCCACAAGTGAGAGGCCAAGGATCCGAAACCTCATCCTCCAATGCCACTCTTTGGTACCTACCAGAGAGGAAGGAATGGAACCACTGCAATACAGTGCCCCCCATGCCTAACCTCTTCAGGCAGTCCAGGAGGATAACGTGGTCAACGGTATCGAAAGCCACTGAGAGATTAAGGAGGACAAGGAAGGTGCATTCGCCCCTATCCCACGCCCTCCTCATATCATCTACCAAGGCGACCAAGGCTGTTTCAGTCCCATGTCCAGGCCTGAAGCCCAATTGAATTGGATCCAGATAATCTGCTTCCTCCAAGTGCGCTTGCAACTGTTTTGCCACCACCCGCTCAATCGCCTTGCCTAAGAATGGTAAATTTGAGACTGGGTGAAAGTTGTTCAGATCTTGGGGATCCAAGGAGGGCTTCTTTAAGATTGGTTTTATTACTGCCTCCTTGAGCGATGATGGCATTACTCCCTCTTCAAGAGATATATTTACCACCATCTTGATCCCCTCACCCAGTCTATCTTTGCAGCTCATAATGAGCCACAATGGGCAAGGATCGAGTAAGCAAGTGGTTGGCTTTAAGGTTGAAAGCACCTTGTCCACTTCATCAGATGGAAGAAGCTGGAACCAATCCCACACCACCAGAGCACCACTGGTCACCTCTGGCTCGCTCACTGTGTCCATAGCGCACGGAATAGCACTGTTAATACGATCCATTTTCTCCGCAAAGTGTTTAGCAAACTCGTCACAGGAGGCCTTAGCATGTTCCATTGGTTCCGGAGCAACTGGACCGACCAGGCTCCGGACCACTTGGAACAGTCTCCTGGGACAGCACTCTGCAGATGCAATAGAGGCAGCATAAAAATCTTTTTTTGCTGCCCTTATTGCCACATGATAGGCTGCCACGGCCGCTCTAACATGTGTCCGATCATCGTCAGAGTGAAATTTCCGCCACCGGCGCTCTAGCCGTCTCACCTTCCGCCTCAGAGTTCGCAACCATGGGGTGAACCACGGTGCCGTCTGAGTTCTATTCAGGGGGAGAGGGCATTTCGGAGCCACCTGGTCTAATGCCCTGGCGATTGCGGCATTCCACCCCTCCACCAGGGTCTCAGCCGAGTGGCTGTGTGCATGCTCCAGAGAATCCCCAAGCGCATTCAGGAATCCATCAGGATCCATCAAACGCCTGGGGCAGACCATTTTAATAGGTCCTCCACCCCCATGGAGGGTTTGTGGCACTGAAAGGTCCAACCTCACCAAGTAGTGGTCTGACCATGATAAGGGGGTGATGGATGTACCCCCAATTTTCAGATCACTCCCCTCCTCTCCTGAGACAAACACAAGGTCGAGTGCATGACCGGCTACATGGGTGGGCCCCATTGTAATAAGGTGCAGCTCCCAGGAAGCCATGGTTTCCATGAAGGCCCGAGGCGCCTCAGTAAGGATGGCCTCTGAATGTACATTGAAGTCCCCCAATACCAGCAGGTTTGGGGACTGTACACGCACAGCCGAGACCACCTCCAGCACCTCGGCCAGGGAGTCCGTCGTGCAGCGGGGTGGGCGGTACATGAGCAGAATCCCTAGACTGCCCTTTGGGCCCAACCTCCAGTACATGCAATCTGCCACCTTGGTCTCACAGAGAGGAGGTCTGGTGAGAACCAGGGACCTTCGGTAAATAACCGCCACTCCCCCTCCCCGACTACTGACCCTCGGCTGCTGTGCATACGAGAACCCAGCCGGACACATGGCCGCAAGGATAGGAGCAGCAGCCTCATCCAGCCAGGTTTCTGTAATACATGCCAGGTCTGCACCCTCATCCAATATCATATCATGGATGAGGGATGTTTTTTGGGCAACAGACCTGGCATTGCACAGCAGCAGTCGAAGGCCAGAATGTGGAGTCAAGCATCCCCCAGCTGTCTGTTGGCTCTGGACAGGCCCGGAACAGGGGACAGATATTATACATCTCTCCCTAGTTCCTCTTACCTGACGTGACCTGCCCCTAGCTTTCCACCAGCATCTGCCACCCAGCTGCAAGTCTTGGCGAGCTTTTTATGAAAAAAAACTGGCAATAATAAAACCCAATAACCTTATGGTTGTTTCTTTCTCACCAGCATAGGACAAGTAGCTTTCTGGTGTTGCACTAATGCCTCAGTAGCTTAGCAATGCAATCACAAATGAGCAAACTGAACAAACAAATCTTGTGCATGTCTACCCTGAAGTAAGTCCCATTGAGGTTAATGGGATTGATTCCCAGGTCAGCATTATATTACATTAGTCTGCTGTCCACGCATGTTCTCTGGTTGGTTTACATAAATAATAAAATTCAGAATACAATTCACTATAAAAACAGTAAAACTAAAACTTCTTGTAATAGAGGCATCCCAAATAACTCTATCCATTATTATTTACTTAGAAAGATTTATAAAATGCTTAATCAAAGGGGCCTCTAAGTGGTATACATAATAAAACTAGGTAAAACAGTTAAAATCCACAAAACTAAAACAAATATACATAAAATAATTATCACTAAAACACAGTTAAAACTGGTAAAAATTTAAAAACAAGTATAGGTAACTAAAGGGTAAGTTTGCTAAAATAAAAACATTTTCAGCAGGTGTCTAAAGCAATATAGCGACAGCACCTGCCTAATGCAGGGTAAACATTACCCCCCTCCCCACACACACACAAAAGGAATGGGCAAATTGGTCAAGTCTGATTTCTCTGTTTCTCATTTTTCCAATCTTAACTCTAGTTCTCCACGTTTTCAAAACAGTTTCTGAACTCTTTTTAAAAAAAGTCTCACAAAAATTCATCAGTATCTTAGTGTGAATTCCTTCTAATATACACATTTTTGTTTGCAATTTTGCCTAATATACACAGTTTTGCAAACAATTTCCCCTTATATAATGATTTTTTGTATGTTATTTGTACTAATGGATACATTTTCATGCATACTTTAGATCTATTTTTGAACACATTCCTTGGTTGGAGAACTGCACTGTAAAATTAGGAGATGTGCGCATTTGAAAGGATGACTGTGTTTCCGTTCACATATTGTTTCAGAAAGTGTGAATTAGATAGCTTCACCTTTAAATGCAACTGAACAAAATTTCCCCCCCATTCCTACCCAACCCCAAGTAGCTCACCTGGATGCTAACCTTCTCCAGCTTTTCCTGCTGCAGGTTTCTATCCATGTCTCTTTTCCAAATGTATACTTCAGGGAGAGAGGAAAACTAGTAGCAGGAAAGGTTGGGGAAGGTGGATGGCTAGTTGGGAGCACTTTTGGTCATCTTTTCCCCTAAGCTTTCTCCACAAGTCTAAACTTTTTCCACAAGTTATCTGGGAAAGCACAAAAATATTGGGACAATTCCAAATGGTAATTGTGGTGGGGTTTGCCCATTATTACCGGTAATGCAGGGAACAGCTCAGTGGTAAATTATAGGCATTTGCATGTAGAAGACCCCAGGTTTAATCCCTGGCATCTCTTGAATACTACGGCTTTAAAAAATGCCCACCCAAGTCTTTGGATAGTTGTTTCTAAATGGAGGAGTAGGCAGCAGTGGGCTAGGCAGTCCAGTGGTCCAACTCAGTATAAGTTCCACATGTTCAATGAGCTGATGGATGGTATTTTCAGAGAAAAACATCACAACCATTGCCGGCATGCTTGCTGTAAGTAGGCCACACAAACAGTGTATTATTATTTGCTTTCGAGCTTTATGTCCTTTCTCCTTCTTCGAAATTCTTCTGAGTCTCAAAATACCTTTATTAGAGTGTGTTGCAGTGCTACTGAAATGCAGCTTTCTCTGACACAATTATCTATAGACTAACATTTCACATAACACGTCACAATTTTCCATAGATATCTACTATCCGCCAGACCCACAAATGCGGTTTTTGGAAGGTTTCTTTGAAGGTTTGGCACTTTGGGAAGTCTGTATTGACCCACCATTGCTGCCACGCGTGTGCCTGATTGTTTCCAGAAAGAAAGAAAAAACATAGCATCATTAAGCTGCCTAGATGTGAAGCACGTTCCAAACAGTGGACTTGTTTTCATAAATCAGCTAAATGGTTTCCAGAGAATTATGTGCTCACCTAAAAAAAAAAAAGTGTTTGTGCCACACTCATAAAGAAATAAAGATGAAAAGAATCTCATAGTCCTTCCAAATGGGCCCTATTGGTTCCAATTAAAAAGAGAAAGGTAGAGTGGTTATCTGGACAATGTCTGCAGAAATGAGAAAGTGGCAAAGCATAAGGAACTTATATAGTATTCAGCCACTTTTAATCACTTGCAAGTTGTTTTAACAGTAATGTAACAAGCTGCCTATTGAATATTGGAAAAATATTAAAAAGTAGCATATAGTAAGTACGTCATCATATACTATACACTACTTGTTAAGAATTTATTTCAATATTCAATAGGCAGCATGTTACATTACTGTTAAAACAACTTGCTAGTGATCAAAAGTGGCTGAATAATATATAAATTCCTTATGCTTTGCCACTGTATTACTCATTAGTTCCCATAACTTACTGTAACTAAGCCCGACATTGCAATCCAAGGTATTAGTCAGAAGTAGTGATGAGGGAGAAATTGGATTGCTTTGCATTTTAACACAAACCTACTTAATTTGCATTTCCCCAAACAATACACAAACTAAAACACACATCCATGGAAATTTGCACTTCTTCACATTTTGTCATGTAGTTGTCCAATCCCTTAAAAAGTGTTTAAATGCACATATTAGGGGAATGTAAATCTAACAATGCATATATTAGTGAAAAAAACCTACAAAAATACATTCTATTAGAGGACATTGCTTGCAAAATGTGTACATTAGGCAAATTGCATGCAAAAATGTGTATATAAGGAGAAATGTGCCCTAAAATATTGAGGAATTTCCAGGACTTTAAAAAAATGTAAACTGATGCAGAAATGTAGTGAACTGATCTTAAGAAATAAGAAAAACAAAAACTGACAGGTTGATCCATTCCTACTCAGAAGTACATTTCAATGAGTGCAGCTTTAGGGCGCAATCCAACTTGCATTTATGCCAGGCTGAGGCGACTTGGATGCAGCAGATCTCCAGTTGAGCTGATTGGGTCCCAGCAGGGTAAGTCCCTCAGTTCAGCTCAGCCAGGGCTCAGCCAGGCCAGTCTGGCTCAGCTGGGACCCAGCTGGCTCAGCTGAGACAGGTGCAAGTGGAGACATGTTGGGGGCATGTTGGGGGTGTGTCTGGGGAGGTGCCAAGGTGAGGAGACTTAGGCCACATTTAACTTGTGTTCAGAGTGCTCCTGCAGGTCCCTACGCACATGCAGGGCTGCCATCAACCAAGATGGTGGCAGATGCTTCAGCCTCTTAGGGAAACCTCAGCTGCCATCTTGGTTAAGGGCAGCGCTGCACGCGCAGCCACAAAACACAGGAAAGGTGGGCAGAGGGAGGGAATGGGGGCGGTGCTATCTGCAGCAGCGATTCTGCTGCAGATCATGGAAGGGGAGCACTACTCCCCCACCCTAAAGAGGCCCCTCTGGGCCATAAGGCCCTCAGCCAGGCCCCAACCTTGCCGCCTTTTAGAGCTGGCCCTGGAGAGGACTTTCTGTCTACCACCTTTTCTGGCAACATAAAATAATCCACTCCCATTAATGTATAGATCAGGGGTTCCCAAACTGTGGTCCGTAAATTTCATTCAGTTGAAGGCACATTACACACACAGTCCACAGTGTGTCTGTGGATTTGTGGTTGAAGACAGGAGATGGCACATCCTTTGCATTAAATATTCATATTGTTTTTAAATTGTACTTGTATTGCTTCTTTTATTTCTTATATTGTGTTTTATTGTATCACAATCAAAATTCCGTGGAATATATTAGAAATATACAATATATAATAAATAAAAGAAGGAATAAAAATGCCATTAAAAAACATACAACATTGAACACAATGCACTACAGTTGCTACATCAGGCAGAGAAATTAGGTGGTCTGCCAAGACATCAGCAGTTTTCGAGTGGTCCATGGGGGGAAAACCCACTGGTATAGATAGTACACTCATCATCTTGATGTCATCTTTGCAGGGGGGTGATGGTGGACATTAGAAGTTTTTCTAATGGTATAGGAGTTTTCATATTTGACTGCTTACAGCAGCTTCCTGCTGACACAAATGAGTTCTCTCTTCATGTATAAATAATGGCTTTTTAAAGATGTTTTATATATATGATAGTTTTTAATTTGTTTATTATGGTAAACACCAAACAAACTTAATGAACTTTATTTGTAAAATTTTCCTCATGTGTTTATATTTATAATACTTTGTGGTGATATTTCTTTGTTGTATTTATATGACTTTGTTGTTGTTGGAGGGAGGTGACTGTTCTATATATTGAGCCAGTTCATACATACTACTAAACCAAAACATTGCTTAGTATGAATGTGTGGGCTCCCTGAGAGGTCAGAGCTGCTCTGCTCTGGTCCTTCTCTAGTCCTGCAGCTGTCGCACTGCTGTGAGCTAAGCCATGATTTGGTTTAGCATCTTAGCCAAATCCAGGCTCATGGTTTGTCTCCTCCAGACAAACCACGAGCTGTAAACCTATAGCATACCTATCCTGATTACAGCTTGTAACAGCCTAAAGTTTTCTGTTGGAAGAATCTACCTCAAAGTGGTTGCTTGATTGCTGGGCACACACATTATGGTACACACTAGGACAGAGATAGAACATTTTGAGCAATCCCCAAACGTATCACGTTGACCATTTTTTGGCACTTCTTGCAAAATTATTCCTTTTTTTGGCCCTCATTTGCTCTTAGTGAAGTTTTCATGTAGTGAGTTTTGTTGACATAAAATATTTTATTTACGAATATCCAAGGATGGATTATGTTACAGGTAACATTGAGACATCATTCTATTCCTTACACAATCCCTGGTTCAACAGGAATACCAGCAGGAACAACTAATTCAGGAAGAAGCTGCAACCAGGATGGTCTTAACTTGGTTCATAAAGGTTGGAAGGAGTCTTATGAATACATCTGAATTGCTTTTCCATGGGAAAACTGCTTTAGATGCAACATCCAAGAACAGATAGTAGAGGACTTTGCTGTGGGAAATCTCATCTTGTCAGGGCTCAGCAGGGATCTGTTTCTCGGTGTCAGATGCCAAGACCCTATGAACCAGACTATCAGCCCAGGGGGAAGAGACAAATGGATTGTCAAAGCTGGACCAAAGGCCATGTTCCTGGAAAGTCAGATAAGAACTCATTGAAAAGGTTATTTCTCTGCTCATTATCCATCTAATCTCTATCAATGGGAGCACCTGGAAAAAGCCATCAGATAATGGTTTTACATGTGAGAAAAGGCATTATTTTACTACCTAGGCCTCAAGCCATATAGGGCTTCAGAGTACTGATTTTACTCTTTAAATTTTGAACTGTGCTTGCCAATGGACAGAAATTGAGTTGTTTTAAAGCTGGAAAGATGTGTTGCATTGGTCCAGTGCCTGTCAACACACATATATATCGTTTGGATCAATTGCAGTCTCCAGGTAGTCTTCAAAGTAAGATAGTGAAGGAATAAAATGTCCCACCATTTTGTGTTCTGTTTAGCTGTTATAAAACTGATTTTTTTGTTTTAGATGCTCTCCTGCACAAGAGGTTCATAAGAAGGTTAAAAGTACACTGGTGGAAGATTTCCTCAGGAGGGTCAAAGATTAATACTTATAACTTAGTGATTAAAGAGAAATATAAATCACTATTCTTCTAATTGGTTACAATGCTGGGATGAGGAGCAAAAATATTGTATATAAGTCAAGCTAGAAAATAAGGTTATTAGCTGAGAAGAATTAGAAACCTGAGGAGCTGAATAACTGAAGAGATGCAAGAGAGAGAGAAAGGGCTGAAACTCTTGGAGAGTTAGAACACAAAAAGTGTTAGTGATGTGACTGAAAGAGAAAAGAAAAACCACAAATGGATCCAGAAGCTGAATGGAGGGAGGCAAATTGATAAGCATTGGTTTGGTCAGAAATGAGTAGAGAATAAGTATAGCCGAATGGGTTTATCTCTGTTTATTTTTTATGTGCTCTTATGGGTAACTGCTAAAAATAATTTATTTTTAAAAAAACTGTTTAATGTTAATTGTTTTATATATGGAACTGTTTTTAATTGTTTTAACACTTTTTTGTTTTGTGGTTATAACTGTTTTATTTATTTTATAATTTTATATTTTGTTGTTGTGACCCACCCTGGGACCTTGTGGTGGGGAGTGGATAAGAAATCTAATCAACCAATCAGAAAAACTTGCTGCCTTACTAAAACTCTAATTAAAAACATAGTTGTTTTGGAAAACGTTGGTCTGAGGTCTTGTTATTCACCCCATAGCCAAGTGTTATGCCACGCCACCCAGTATAGAGAGTATGTTGAGCCAGTAAAGGCCAAAAGGTTAAAGGGTCTAACATCTGTCCCAGGAGAACTGAAATATTGTTAAAGATAAAATAACCAAGCAAATAAATATGCAAGCCTTGCTCAAGTAGCATGACCTGAAAGGGAAAGTCCTGTCTCACTAATCTATTAGAATTCTTTGAGAGTGTTAAGAAGCATACAGATAGGAGTGATCCAGTTGACATAGTGTACTTGGATGTTCAAAACACAATGATCAGTACCGGGACCTGTGCTTTTTAACTTGCTCATAAATGAACTAAAGTTAGGGGTGAGCACTGAGGTGGCCAAGTTTGCTGATAATACTAAATTGTTCAGGGTTCTTAAAACAAAAAAGGTTTGCAAAGAGCTCCAAAAGGACCTCTCCAAACTGAGTGAACAGTCAGTAAAATGGCAAATGCAATTCAATGTAAACAAGTATAAAGTTATGTATATTGGAGCAAATAGTCTTAATTTCACATATACGCTCATGGCGTCTGAACTGGTAGTGACTGACCAGGAATGAGACTTTTGGGTTATAATGGATAGCTCAATGAAGATGTCAACCCAGTGTGCGGCATCTGTGAAAAAGGCAAATTCCATGCTAGGGATCATTAGGAAAGGTTCTGAAAACAAAACTGCTGATATCATAAAGCTGTTACATAAATCAATGGTGACGCCTCATTTGGAATATTGTGTACAGTCTGGTCACCTTACCTCAAAATTGGAAAAGGTTCAGAAAAGGGCAACTTAAATGATCAAAGGGATAAAGTGACTCACCTATGAGGAAAGGCTGCAGCATTTGGGACTTTTTAGCTTTTGAGTTTAGAGAAAAGGATAGTAAGTGGTGACATGATAGAAGTGTATAAAATATGCATGGCATGGAGAAAGTGGCTAGAGAAAAGCTTCCCCCCCCCTCATAGCACTAAAACTCATGGACATCCCACGAAGCTGAATGTTGCAAGATTCAAGACAGACAAAAAGAAAGTACCTCTTCACACAGTGCTTAGTTAAACTGTGGAATTCGCTTCCGTAAGAGGCAGTGGTGTCCACCAATTTGGATGACTTCAAAAGAGGATTAGACAAATTCATGGAGGATAAGGCTACCAATGGCTACTAGCCATGATGTCTTTACTCTGCCTCCATAGGTGAAGGCAGTGTGCTTTCCACATATCAGTTGCTGGAAACCACAGGTCCTGCCTGCGGGTTTCCCATGGGCAACTGGTAGGCCACTGTGAGAGCAGGATACTGGACTAGATTGGCCTGATCCAGCAGGCTCTTCTTATGTTATGTTAGAGGAGGCAGCCAGGAAAAAAGATACCCCCTTGGTGGCAGCAGTGAGAAAAGGGAAAAGGGGTTGGCTTGGCTGGTTCCTTTGCCTCCCTTCCCTCTCACAGTTCAGGTACAGTCACGCAGCCCCACATGCCAGACATTGCAGTAGTCTACGCTGGATTTGATCAGAACATGGATAACAGGTCATCTCTGTCCAGGAGGGGTTGCAGCTGCCCCTTCTTTAATTCGTGGGAATGACGCATAGGAAAACCAATGAAATTACATTAAGTATCTAGGATGTTATATATACTGTTTTAAACTTTGCAACTGTTGTTGATGTGAACATTTTACTTGGAACCACAACAATAATTCAGACTTGATCAGTCTGCCAGCAGGATTCCATAGAGGAAATGACCTGATTGCTGTGATTGATCTTAGCCATGAGTCTGAACAAAGAAAGGATCAAAACAGTACGTTATGAATGAGTACAAAATGTGTGTAAAATATGCCAAGACGCATGATTTAAATGAACTGACACAGCAGCATACCAGCCTTCAGAAAACACAACCTCCAACCCCCACCCATTTTAGCAGTGTAGGAGGTCTTAAAGCTTTCAACAAATATTATTGCTGAAAATCTACTTCCTAATTTAAAGTGAAGAGACAGTAATGAGATAAATGGATCCTCATTTGATCTCAGGGAGGAAACCTTCCACACATTCATTTTAGAACCCAATTCTTTAGGGAATTGTTGGTGTCACTGCAAACAGCCTTAGGTTGTAGGCTAAAAGTGCAAAGTGCCAACTCTAGAAAATGTAGCTGTGTACATAAAGATAGTTAAGGCTGCATTCCTGCACACACTTACTCCCATATAAGTTCCATTGAACTCAGTGGGACTTATTTCTGAATAGGCATGCACAGAATTATGCTTTAATTTGCTTTTGCATTTGGAGGTTTTGCTATATGTATTGCAACACCATGTATGGCACTTGCAAAGCAACTAATGCTCAAATTACTGGGAGGAAGGTGAGGGGGTCGGCCTCCCTTATCTTTTAGTGTGAAGGCCCCCTTAACTAATGTTTTAGAAGGCTGTTAGGAGGAACTACAATTTGGCTTAAATTGGATGGAACTAGAGGGTGTGGAAAGCTTGTGGCCTTCATTAAGCCCCCCCCCATATATCTTCCCATCCAATAATCTGAGCTCTGAAGGCAACAAGTCATCAAATCTATTCATGTCAGCAGTCTTACCGGCAAAGCTATTCCTACACCAAACAATACTCCAGAGAAGGAAAATGTCCAGCACACCACCATTTGATCACTTTTTTTAAAATGTGTTTGAGTTCATTTTATGAGTGCATGATTTGCATGCACATTTTATCACCCCAATACATTTTTTCTACTTGAGGCCAAAATGGTACACACATACCCATTCTACATACAGAATCTAACCATACTGCCAGTTAAATTTTATATCTGCACTGCTGATGGGACAGGATCATCCACTGCATCTGAGGATTTCCCTGCTTTTTAATTCGGGAGGTAAGAAATAGGATCCTGTGCAAGCTTGCTGAGTATGGATTGATCATTTGCATGCTTATTGAGTTCAGTGGGATTTACTCTCCTGCAATCATGCTTAGGATAGGTAAAACTGACCAAAGGGGATGGGGAGGAGAACAGGAGGAGGAGGAGGAGGAGGGAGGGGAGGAAACGCAGAGGGGAGGACTGGGATGGGAGCAGGCAGGAGGGGGAGGGGAGGAGAAGGACAGGTTTGATCATTTGCATATTTATTGAATTCAGTGCCTCTTACTCCCGTGCAATCAAGCTTAGGATAGGTAAAACTAACCAGGGGGGAGGGAGGGAGGGAGGGCTGGAGTGGGCAGGGGAGGAGGAAGAAGGAAGAAGGAAGAAGGGAGGGGAGGAGGGAGAGGAGAGAGGAGGGAGGGAGAAAGCAGGTCTGATCATCTGCATGCTTATTTTCAGTGGGATTTACTCCTATGCAATCATGGTTAGGAAAGGAAAAACTGACCATGGGGGAGGAAGAAAGGGAGGGGGAAGGGGAAGGAGCATTTTGGAGGGAGGCAAAGGGAGGGAGAAGGGAGGGCAGGTTTGATTATTTGCATGCTTATAGAGTTCAATGGTATTTACTTCCGTGGAATCATGCTTAAGATAGGTAAAACTGACCATGGGGAGGAGGGAGGGGGAGGAAGGGGAAGGGGAGGAGGAGATTGGAAGGGGATGGGGATGGGGAGGGAGGGAGGGGCAAAGGAAGGGGGAGGGAAGGGGCAAGTGGGAGGGGATAGGAGGGAGGAGAAGGGAAGGTGGGTTTGATTATTTGCATACTTTTTGAGTTCAATGGGATTTATTTCTGTGCAATCACGTTTGAAAATGGAAATGGAGTGCCTTCAAGTCGATCTCGACTTGTGGTGACCCTATAAATAGGGTTTTCATGGTAAACAATATTCAGAGGTGGTTTTACCATTGCCTTTCTCTGAGGCTGAGAGGCAGTGACTGGCCCAAGGTCACCAGTAAGCTTCCTGGCTGTGTGGGGATGAGAACCCTGGTGTCCCAGGTTGTAGTACAACACTGACCTGGGGGAGGAGCAGTGAGGGGAGGGGGAGGGGAGGAGATTGGGTGGGTGGACACTGGGCAGAAGGGAAGCCCCTTTCTTTTCCAAAAGGAAAACATTGTGAACAGTATCATTGCTTTTCAGTGTTTCCACCACCTTTTTATTCTACAGCAGGCACATGTAGCTTCCCACCCAAATTTAAACCAAAGCTGTCCCTGGCCACATCCACACCGTGCCTTTATTTCACTTTGGAGAGTCATGGCTTCTCTCAAAGAATCCTGGGAAGTGTAGTTAGTGAAGGGTGCTGAGAGTTGCTAGGAGAGGCCCTGTTCCCCTCACAGACCTTCAATCAGAGTGGCTGACTGTTAAACAACTCTGGCCACTGAAGCTCTGTCAGTGGAATAGGAGTCTCCTCTCAGCACCCTTCACAAACTACACTTCCCAGGATTCTCTGAGGGAAGGCATGACTGTCTCAAATGAAATCAAAGTCTGGTGTGGATGTGGCCCCCTGATTAGGCAAGCCAAGCATCTGTGAGTCTAGCTTTTAGAACACTGACAGTTGGTTCTTACTGAGCATGCCTGACATTATCATTCAGTTCAATGTAAAATTTATTAAATTAATTAAAAATCAGCCAGGCATTTAAAAAAAAATGTTTAAACTGCAGAAGATGAAGGTCAGAGTATGGGGCAAGGTCAGTAACAGGATTACAGGTCCTCTGTGAACACGGCTGATTTTTAATGAATTTCAACAGATTATGAGAACTCTGACAGAAAAAAATCCAAAAGGAGTCTGGTTTTTTTCTCTCTCTCTTTAGAGTTTGAACTCTCGATTCTTTCTGACTGTTTTGTTTATTGCTATGAAAATTGAGAGTGTTGTTAAGCAAGCGTTTCTGAGTTCAGGACTATACATTTTGTAAGATTTTATTTTGAAATGAGCTTATGGGAAGGATCAGAATGGCATGGGGGTATTTTCAATTTAACATTGTGGAATGTGAAAAATCCACGCTGGCTATAGTATACAGCCACTCTTTTGGCTGTATAATTACCTGATTCATAGAATCTTTGTCTTGTACACCATATTGATTTAGCTATTTTTATTGAAACAAGCGCCTCTAATTCTTTCCTTTTTCTATTTAATTTAGTAAATCCTTTCTTACTACCATCTTTTTTATGTTTCTTTTCCAGATCTTTTATTTCTGAAATCAATTGACTCCTAACAGGGTCTACCCTTTTTTTTATGTTTCACTGATTCTACAATACACTGCCCTCTAATTGTAGCTTTCATAGCGTCTCATATTATTGTATAATTCCCCCTGTTAAAGACCTTACATTGGAAGACAATCTTACTTGGCCATGAGTGATCGCTAATGAATGAATAATTCATTCCTGATGTAACATTAATTGCAACATATTCTGTTAACACATTAGTTAAACTCTGAGAAGCCAATTGGCCTGTTAACAAAAAAGTATCCAATCTCCACATAGGACTAAACACATTACTAACATTTGACTTTCTCACTGATACCTTCACTGCTGTGTTATCTGACAGTATCCTAGGAAGAATATTAGCCTTACTTATATTTCCTACCAGGAGCCAGTGAATAATACATAATCTATCCTTGAAAATGAACAAAAATGAGATGAAAAAAATGAGTAATCTCTGACCCCCTGATTTATCTGATGCCATGTGTCCGCCAAATTAAATTGTTTTAATATATCTGCTATACCTCTCCTTCATCTGGAGGTACCCAAAGAACATACTACCTTCTTATCCATTGCTAAATCACCAGCAGCATTAACATCCCCCCTAAAATGAGCTCCCCACTTGCAAACTTAGCAAGCCTTTTCAATGTTTTAACAACAAAAAAATGCTGATTAGCACTTGGAGCATAAATAGAGGTAGGTGTAACCTGTTTGTTTTCCATAATACCTGAAACAAACATAAACCTCCAATCTTTATCTTCCTTAATCTTTTCTAATTGAAAATTCACTGATTTAGCCAATATTACCCCTACACCCCTTGAATGGGAGGTGCCTGGGGCTGCAAATTGTGGACCATAATATGAGTGAGTGGGAATCTTACTGGAGGTACCCACTTTATAAATTTCCTGTAAAAAAAAATGGAAGGCCTCCAAGAACGAATATAGTCAGAGACCCTCCACCACTTCACATCTCCCATGAAGCGTTAATGTATTAAATTCTGTCATAATAAAGAAACTATATTAATCCTTGCTGTGCCACCTTACAATATTTCCTCTTGCTGCCATACCTTCCATTTAAGTAATTCAACATGCTGCCTTTACTAAACAAGCTATATTGTTGTATTTATCCTACTCCACCCCTCCACCCACTAACCCACCATGCCCAACTATTAAACAATTTATTTATTTATTTTTATTTATTTATTAAATTTATATACCGCCCGACTAGCAATAGCTCTCTGGGCGGTGAACATAAAAATACAATAACATAGGAAATACAATAAATGACACAATATAATACAAAATAATACAGTCTAAAACCAATACAATAACATTTTTAAAATTAAATCAATTTAGATTAAAACAATGAGAACTTCTTCCGTGTCTTCAGTTAGAACCAAAGGTAATCCCGCCTTTAGTGAAGCCAAACCAAATAAAGGATACATAGCATGCCACCATTTTAAGCAATAAACAAACTTGAATTAAACTTTGATTCACCTCCACCTTCCTGAATTATTATTTTACCCTTGCATACCTTTTGCATATTTTACAACCCATATTCGTTTTATTATTTATTTATTTATTTAATTACATTTCTAGACCGCCCTATAGCAGAAAGCTCTCAGGGCGGTGTACAACAAATAAAATCACAATTAAAATATGAGCAAGTGTGGAAAAAAATATATATATAGTACAATTATAAAACATTAATAAAATTGCCATTGAGATTTAAATTAAGATCATATTAAGTTTAAAATGTTAAATTAAAATATTTAAAAATTTACAAAATTTAAAAAGCCTGGGCGAAAAGGTAAGTTTTTTACCTGGCGCCGAAAAGATAACAGAGAAGGCGCCAGGCGTATCTCATCTGGGAGGGCATTCCATAGTTCGGGGGCCACCACCGAGAAGGCCCTAGATCTAGTTGTTGATCTCCGGGCCTCTTTATGGGTTGGAACCCGGAGAAGGGCCTTCGACGTCGAGCGTAGTGAACGGGTAGGTACATAGCGAGAGAGCGAGAGAGGCGCTCCATCAGGTATTGCGGTCCGATGCCGTTTAGGGCTTTATAGGTAAGAACCAACACTTTGAATCTGGCCCGGAAACATATTGGTAGCCAGTGCAGCTGCGCCAGGACAGGTGTTATATGGTCAAATTTCTTTGTCCCAGTGAGAACTCTGGCCGCAGCATTTTGCACTAGCTGAAGTTTCCGAACCGTCTTCATAGGTAGCCCCACGTAGAGTGCATTACAGTAGTCCAATCTAGAGGTTACCATAGCATGGATAACTGAGGCAAGATGCTCCTTGCTCAAATAGGGTCGTAGTTGGGCTACCAGCCGGAGCTGGTAGAATGCATTCCGTGCCACCGAGGCTACCTGAGCCTCAAGTGACAGGAGCGGATCTAATAAGACCCCCAAACTACGTACCTGTTCCTTTAGGGGGAGTGTAACCCCATCTAGGACAGGTCGAACATCAACCATCTAGGCAGAGGGTCCTCCCACCAACAGCATCTCAGTCTTGTTAGGATTGAGTTTCAGTTTATTAGCTCTCATCCAGCCCATTATCGCAGCCAGGCAGTGGTCTAGTACATCAACAGCCTCACCTGAGGAAGATGAAAAGGAGTAGTAGAGCTGCGTATCATCAGCATATTGCTGGAAACGCACTCCAAAACTCCTGATGACCTCACCCAGCGGCTTCATATAGATATTAAAAAGCATGGGGGACAGAACTGAACCCTGCGGGACCCCATATTGGAGTACCCAGGGACTCGAGTAATGTTCCCCCAGCATCACCTTCTGGAGACGATTCCCGAGATAGGAGCAGAGCCACCGCCAAGCAGTGCCTCCCACTCCTAAATCCGTAAGTCGCTCCAGAAGGATACCATGGTCGATGGTATCAAACGCCGCTGAGAGATCAAGGAGAACCAACAGAGTTACACTCCCTCTGTCTTTCTCCCGACAGAGGTCATCATACAGGGCGACCAAGGCCGTTTCTGTACCAAACCCCGGCCGAAAGCCCGATTGAAATGGGTCTAGATAATCAGTTTCATCCAAGAGAGCCTGGAGTTGGCGAGCGACCACACGCTCTAGAACCTTGCCCAGGAATGGGACATTTGCTACTGGCCTATAGTTGTCCAAATTATCAGGGTCCAAGGAGGATTTTTTTAGGAGCGGTCTCACCACCGCCTGTTTCAGGCAGGGTGGGACCACTCCCTCTCGTAAAGAGGCATTAATCACCTCCTTGGCCCAGCCGGCTGTTCCATTCCTGCTAGCTTTTATTAGCCATGAGGGGCAAGGATCCAGAGCAGAAGTGGTCGCCCGCACCTGTCCAAGCACCTTGTCCACATCCTCGAGCTGTACCAACTGAAACTCATCCAATAAAACAGGACAAGACTGTGCTCTGGATACCTCATTAGGATCAACTGCTACAATAATGGAGTCAAGGTCCCGGCGGATGTTCATGATCTTATCACGAAAGTGTCGCGCAAACTCATTACAGCGGGCAATTGATGGTGTTATTGCGTCCTGGGGACCAGAGTGTAAAAGTCCCCGGACAACTTTATAAAGTTCCGCTGGGCGGTTAAGGGATGACTGAATAGAGACAGCAAAGTATTGCTTCTTTGCTGCTCTCACTGCCTTCACATAGAGTTTGGTAGAGAGCTTCACAAGTGCATGATTACAGCCGTCGGGAGTTCGCCTCCATTTGCACTCAAGCCGTCTCCTTTCTTGCTTCATCACTCTTAGCTCCGGAGTAAACCAGGGAGCCAATTGAGCTCTGCAATGGAGAGGGCGCACCGGGGCGATCGTGTCAACTGCCCGGGCCATTTCCGTATTCCACAGCATGGCCAGGGTTTCGACAAGACCGTCAATTCTATCAGCCGGAAAATTCCCTAGAGCCATCAGAAAACCCTCAGGATTCATTAGTCTCCGGGGACGGACCATCTTAATTGGTCCTCCACCCTTGCAGAGGGGAGAAAACAGTGTAAGTCTAAACCTTAATAGGCGGTGATCTGACCATGACAAAGGAATAGATGAAAAATCCCTCACTCTCAGATCACCATCCCCTAATCCAGTGGCAAAAATCAAGTCCAGAGTGTGCCCCAACACATGCGTAGGGCCAGTAACAAATTGAGACAGCCCCATGGCTGTCATGGAGGTCATGAAGTCCTGAGCTGCTCCAGATAAAGCGGCCTCAGCATGAATGTTGAGATCCCCCAATACCAAAAGTTTGGGGGAACGCAACAATAGATCCGAGACCACCTCTGTCAGCTCAGTTAGGGAGGCTGTTGGGCAGCAGGGTGGACGGTACACCAACAGAATTCCCAGTCTGTCTCGCTGACCCAACATTATGTGCAGACACTCTAGACCATTAGCCATCTGGATAGGGTGCCTAACAAGAGGGATGGAACTTCTATAGACCACAGCGATTCCCCCTCCCCGACCCTCGGATCTACCCAGATGCTGAACCGAATACCCAGGTGGGCACAACTGGGAGAGATTAATACCTCCCAGATCGCTCACCCAGATCTCGGTAATACATGCCAAATCGGCCGCCTCATCCACAATTAGGTCATGGATGAGGGAGGTTTTATTATTTACCGATCTGGCATTAAAAAGCAGCAACTGGAGATCCGAGGGTTGGCTGATAGAACTACCAGCAATCCTGTGGGTGTTAGGAGGACCGGAACACGTCACAGCCACCAGTTGTCTGGGGCGAGTTCCCCTTAACTGGCATGTCCTACTCACAGCGCCATACCTCCCATTACCCGTCACTACACTAATAGGGGCCCCCTTTGGTCCTCCCTCCCACAACACTGTCCTCTCACCCAGGCACATAATAAAAATAAAATAAACAATAAAACTCATGGCATATACACACAATCACACACTCACTCATACAACCCACTCATACATTCAGACAACACAGCAGCATCCGAGGAGCTTCAGCAGCCAATAATCCGTAGTAGCTGATGTTTTACCAGTTCCCTCATTCCCAGACCCTTTAACCCTTTTTTATCTTCCCTTTTCATTTTGTTTTAAACTACTAAAACTGATAGTTATTTTTACTTTGCAGCATTCGAGTGTGTATTCCTCTGTGGCAACAGTGCTGGGGGGACAAGGTACACTTTCTGACGTTGACAATGCTTTTATGCTTGTAGAAATGTCTTTCAGTCCTCCCCTGCTAGAACCATATGTCTTAAGTCATCAGACTCCACATCTTCCTCCCATGGTGAGGCAAGGTTAAACGGCAACAGAAGACAAACTATTTCCTTTTTATTTGTAGCTTTTTGTATAGAAGCATCTGCTTCTAGCAATAAAGCAAAGGGAAATCTTCATCTATATCGTATCCCAGCTTCATGCAATAGGTGGGTTTGAATGATTTGCGTCTTCTCAGTGTTTCTGTGCTAAGATCTTGCAAAAATAATATTGATTGACCCTCATATTCTATTTGTCCTTTAGTGTGACGTTCTTTAATCAGTTTCCTTTGTCACAAACTTATGAAAAGTGACCAAACTATGGTGGGCTCTATCAATGTCCAAGTGAGACAGAGTCACTTCTGGGACCAGTTCTTTCCGCCAGTCTAATTGAAATTATACTGCATCTACTGGTTCCATCCATTCTTTCAGACCACGGATGCAGAGGTTTCTTCTATGCCCAAGGTTTTCCTGATCATCCTGTTGATTTTGTAGGTATCTCTGGCTTTTAATAACATGTTTAAGTGTTTCTGCATGTTGAATACCAATATCTAATGCCTCCTCCACTGTTTTAGCTATCTCCTCCACTTTGCTGTTCAAAGACATTATTTTATCTTCCAACATTTTAAAACTCACACCCCACTTCTTTCCTAATTCTGTGTTCAGGGAGGTTATTTATGTAGCTATAGCCACTTTTAAGTCTTCCAATATAATAAACTGGTCCTCTTTGTTTTAGATGCTTTAGCCGCCATATTAATTATATCCTGCTTGCTGTTTTCACCAGAATTTTGCTTTGTTACATGTTTAAGAAAAATTGTAATTGTATATTGCCTCCCCTTTGTATGCCCGAACCCATACTACTCCAACCTATTAATCTTCCAGAAGTTTTCAAGGTCTCTGTCTTTTGCAAAAGGTGATTTATCAGGAGAGCCTAAGAGGAATGCCAAAACTATCCTGTTGCTCCTTCCCTTGCGTGCAGGTTCCCCTGTACCTCACAGGTTGTAGTAAGGATAAAATGGAACTGAGGAAGAGGTTGCCTTGAGGTCCTTGGACAAAAGATGCAATAAGCCATTCTGATGCTGAAGAGAATAGGGCAACTCCTATTGTGCAGAGCTCTGGGGCTCAGTTAACATATTATTTTTGTGGAAGGGTTGTAACTACATGGTTGAGGTCAGTTCTGCATCATAAGACAGCTTAAATGAATGAGGGTTGCCCTCTTCATGGATACTACTGATGGTATGGGGAGTACCCATGTGATCTGATGTGGAACACCCATCCATTACCAAGGTGGGATGGAAGGGAAGCTCTGAAAAGCAGTTTAATGGATGCAACTATGGCTGGAATCCAATGCCATTTACCTGGGAGTAGGGATGGGGACAAATTCAATTCAGTTTGAATTTAAAGCTGAGTCTATCATATTTGCACTTTCCAAAACAGTATGTGAGCCAAAACACAGCCACTCTTCGAAATTTACACTTATCTGAATTTTGCAGTGTAGTTCTCCAACCAATGTTTACAAAACTGCACATATTTGGGGAAAGTGTGTGTTAAAATGCATATATTAGTAAAAATAATATACAAAAATACATATTAGAAATTGTTTGACAAAATAATAATAATAATAATAATAATAATAATAATAAATTTTATTTGTTGGTCGCCTATCTGTCCAGGTTAGTGTTCATTAGTCAAAACCTCATACAAAAGTATGTTTATGGGGAGAAAGGTGCACTAAAATCTGAAGAATTTTCATGAGGATGTTTTTTAAAAAAATCACGAATTGCTGCAGAACTGAATTTAACATTGGAAACAGAGAGGACTGAAATTGATAGTTCCTTCCAACTCAGTGAGATTTACTACTGCATAGGCATGTATGGGATAGTCCTATGTACCACAAAGGTCACCAATGTGAAAAGTAGGCCTTGGTGTACACTGGGATCCTCACTGAAATCACTGTAAAGGAGTGAAACATGTTTCCAGCAAAATATGTTGATTGATGCTCTTGTCGTATAGTTACTCTTGCTTTCATCTCAATAAGGATTAATTCTGAGATTGCCTCCCTTCTCCGGTGCCCAGATGGTACTCTGAGACAATAGCAATGTAGTTCATTTTGAGAAGATTAATCAGATCTAATGGACTGAGATGTGAAAATGAATACAGTTTTAATGTTTAATTTCATTTTTGTTCTTACCTGATATGTAGGCATAATGCTGTCCATGAACATGTAGGTCATGTAATAGTTGAGGTTTTCCAGAAGACTAAAGCCCATGGAACTAAAATATGTACATTCACAGTCAAAGACCTCAATTTTATTATAATTTCCCTATCTCTCATGAAAATAAATATACTGAATTGAATATATACACTGAGTTTGCAAAGAAAACTGTTTAGGAGCTTGAAATAAACTCTGTAATAGTTTGGACCTTCTATTGAAAACCAGCACATATTTCCACTATCATTTTCTTTTTGTTGTTAATTTGAACACTTGTGATGTGCAAGATCATCCAACAAATGTTTTAACATTTTGATGTATAAGGCAAAGAGTATTTTGTTGTCATATCCAAAATATGTCTTTGAAATTCTTTGCCTTTGAAGACTTTATCTGTTGGCCAGATATCATTGAGGACTTGATTCTGAATGAAGGGAATGACTTGGTCTGCATCCCTAAGCCCTGGGTGGGCAAGCAGAAAGCTGATCTTTCACAGCCATGGCCACCCATCTTCACAGTGCTGTTTCAACATGGCATGATGGCCAGGGGAAGGTGAGGAAAAGGCCGTAGCTTGGTGGTAGAGCACATTATGTGCATGTAAAGGGTCCCAGGTTCAACCCCTGGTATCTCCAAGTAGGGTTAGGAAATCATGCTTGAAATCCTGAAAGGTTGCTGTTAGTTGCTGTAGATCAGCCTTTGGGTCTCCAGATGTTGCTGGACTACAACTCCCATCAGCCCCAGCCAGCATGGTCAGTGGTCAGGAATTATGGAAACTGTAGTCCAGCAACATTGAGGGACCCAAAGGTTGGGAAAGTCTAGGCATACAATACTGAATTAGATAAAGCAGTGGCCTAACTCAGTATAAGGCATCTTCCTCTTTTCCTAGGGATTCAGTCATCCTCTCCAGGATCCCTGACCAGATGCATCCCACATTTTTATCAGTTGTTGAACAAATAGGGTAGAGTGGAGATTTTGATGGGGTAGCAACCATCTTCAACAGTCTCCCTGCCTGAGTTGATAAAGGTGATTTCAGATCTGATGATGAAGAACCCTACACTTCTAGGGCGCAGATGTTGAGGTTACTTTCTGCGGGGTTCCTCAGTGCCCAAGGTGGCTTTCAAAAAAACTGACAATCAATAAAGCATTCAAATAACAACAGACTGAAAACAGAGAATCTAAAAGAGCTTAAAATACCTTCAGCAGAAATAAAGACAAATTAGATTCAAAAGCCTGAGAAGAGAGCCTTTTTTAAATTCAGGTCTTTGCCTGGCACTGTAATGACATTGAAGTAGGGAGCAAAGGACAAGCAGAGAGCAAAAGACAACCCAAAAGCTCATTTAATATATAGCATGATTTCCCTTAATAAATTATAGGTGCAGGAAAGCACCATCACTGAGAAGATTCTTTTTCTAGTAATCACTCACCACAGCCTCAGCTAAAGATCTTAGTGTGTGGGCAGGTAAACATGGAGAGAGGTACTCTTAGTCCTAAACTATGAGCTTTAAAGATCAATACTAGCCCTTTAAATTCAGTCTGGAAACAAACTGGGAGTCAGTACAGTTGGTAAACCACTAGTGTCAAAAAATTATAATGGCACTCCCAGTTAGCAATATTGCAGCTGTATTTTGGATTAACTACAGTTTCCAATCTGTCTTCAAAGGGAGGTCTACATGTAATGCCTTGTAATAGTCTAATCTGAAGGTTATCAGATAATGAATAACCAAGCCAGGCTCTTTCTATTCAGGTCGCAGCTGACACACCAACCAAATTTGGTGCAAGACACTCCATGCCACAGAGGCAACCTGAGTCTCCAGTAATAAACAGATTGAGAGGACCACTGGATTGCGAGTCTATTATGTCCAAAACTGGAGAGGCATTGCAAGTTGAAAAACTGACCAACAGCACCACCGTATTTGATATGATTGAGGGGGGAAATTTAGTTTTCTTCCCATTTTGCCAAAGTGCCTCCAAGTCTCCTTTAATTTACTCCCCTTTTCTCTCTTGTGCGATCAGAGCACCATTGGCAGAGGGAGAATGGCAGGGGAGGTTTCTGCCACCCCCCTCTCTCCCCATGGCCCTCCCTATATGCCTGTAGAGAGGGAGGTCCACAATATTCTATGTCCTCTGGGATGCCCTTAAACTCTTCCCATAGTGCCATGAGAAGATTCCATATGGAAGCGACTCCTATTTCACTAGTGCTGTGTGAACAAAACTTTAGCCATCACTAACTTTTACTGAAACACTTCGGACAACTAAGTTGAAAATTTGGCCTTTTCTCATATACTTGGTGAAATTGGGTCACAGTATGTAGTTACATGCACTGACCTCAGTAGCCAGGTAAGGTAAAATAAACTTAGAATTGGCTGAACTTTATATCTGCTGTTTCTGTTGCATGCAGTTGGAAAAAAATAGTTTTAGCAAAACTGTAAATTAACTAAGGGTAGAGACACAGTTACTGTTGTGCCTGTTCCAGTGTGTCTCTACTTCTCTTTTCTCAAAATGGGAGCACACAATGCTAGTCAAACTCCACCCCTTTCTACTCTTAAAACCTTGTCAGATCCGCTCCAGGGGTTCCCCCCCCCAAATTCACCTTCAGGAAGGTTCTGCAACTGATTGGTAGATTGATCCCTTTGTCATCCAGGTGTGGCCAATCAAAACACTTTGCTGTGGGCTCAGGCAGAGACAGTGAGTGACCCAATGCTTTGCTATAGGTGGTCCTGAAGGGTCTGAAGGCAGCAGTGGGGAAGGGAGGTGTGGTCAGCAGAGACTAGTGTCGCTTCAAAATGCAGCCAGAAAAACCATTCTGGCTACTGTTGAAGTGACAAGTGTGCCCACAGCCTAATTTTATCCAACTATTTGTATCATAAATATACTTTCAAAATTAAAAAAAAAATACCTGGGAGTTTAGGGGAAGTGTAGAGTATCTCATTACCTATATCTGTATAAACTGTATTTCAGCACTACGTCTTTTAACTTGGGATAATTATGCTCTCAATATTTTAGCCATTTTCATTTAAACTTAAACTTAAATTATAACTTATTTCCCACTGAGGGATTTAGGACTGCTGTCTTGAGAATTATATGTATGCAGGTTAATACTTAAAGTAGATGAGAGCTTAATAAGACAGGAAATCTGAAATATTTAGATAGGAATTAAATTGATTAACTGTCCAAAGATAATTAGCTGTTGATAGATTTACTAGGATTATTTTACAACACTTGGAGGCTTTAGAACTTCAACATTCCCTGGCAGATGGATTTTTGACTAAGACTGTAATCCAAACTATAGGAAACCAGCATAAATTCTGCTGGGGTAAATTATGCCAATGTAATTTATCCCTATTTCAAACTCCATTCAGGAATGGGGTACTGCTGGCTAAACTGGCCCAAGCTTGACAGAAGGAAAACAAACCTTTGAAATATAGTTTGACTTACACCACCCTTTTTGCTAGTGAAACTTCCTCTGGGTTGCTAAGGGTAGTCATACTCAGAGTAGACCTATTGAAATTAATAGACATGACTAAGTTCCGTTCATTAATTTCAGTGGGTCTGCTGTAAGTGGGACTTAGCTGAATACAACCCAAAGTCCCATAAATGCACTGCATGGAGTTTGGAATAGGATCTAATCTCCCACTGCCTCATCCCCCCCATCCCCATCACTCCCCTGGAACATCACTTTTTTGGGACTTACCTTGGCTGAGCCGCAGCTGAGTCAGGATGGAGGATTTACACCAGCATAACTCTGAGTGAGCCAGAATGAGGGTCTTCAGCCAGCGTAGAGGCTCAGCCGGCTCAGCCGGAGATCTGCCTATTCCAAACTCTGTTCATCCAAGAGGATGTTGGGTTTGGATTGTTCCCTAAAGCTGTAATCCTAACCATGTCTACTATTGAATTCAGCAGGGTTTACCTCCACTTGAGTGGGTTTAGGATTGCAGCCCAAACGATCAACTCATCATTGCTGTATCTATTTAATGACAAAATTATGGGCTTGTTCTCATGTAATTTATATTGTTATACAACCAGTGCTTGTGAGGAGACCATTCTTCCAGTAATGTTTTTTTTTAAACATTCCAAAGATAACTATTGTGGGAGATCTAGATGTCATCTGTCCTGTTAATGTGGCCACTACAGGGATCTAGATGGCTTTCTTGTAGTTTATATGTCGGTTTCTAGGGAATGACCTTTTTTTCAATTAGTTGTGGCTGGGAAGACTCACTTTCCTTACAGGTAATTTTCCTTCATCCACTCAGCTTGATAGGAGACACTACAGCAGGGGAAGAATAGCTGATGGTACTTTTTTTGCTTGTTGTAAACCACTTTGATGTTTTTGAATGAATTAGTGGTATACAAATATATTATAAATAATAATAAAACAATAAGAATCAGTTTTTTTGACCTTGCAAACTCTCAGTATCTAAAGTAGTTTCTGGTCTTTTAAATCTAGCTGTTGCTTGTGATGACTTTTTAATTTTAATTTAAAGAAAACTTTTCATGAGGATTTTTTTAAAAAAAAACAAATTGCTGCAGAAATTGTGGAGAACTGAATTTAAGATTGGAAAAATTAAAAACTGAGAGATCCAAAATTAACACATCCTTCCATCCCTGCTTCCGGATGTGAGGCAGAGTCCTAGCAAAAGAGTCCACTGCCTTGTATCCATGTGGGCTTGCTGCCATCCAAACTCTTAGCAAGTTCTTAATCCACCCTTTCCCAGTGTGGTACCCTCCAGCTGTTATGGACAACTCCCATAATCCTTGATCATTGGCCATGCTGGCTGGGGCTGAGGGGAATTGTAGTCCAAAGCATGTGGAGAACACCAGATTGGGGAAGGCTGCCTTAACGGGGAAGGTTTCAGTGGGAAAATGATTGATAAGAGAAGATTAATTTTCTTCCCTCCTGTCCCTTCTTTGATCTCAGATGAAACTTTGCAAAGAAGGAGCTGTAGGGTCTTTGCAACACATCTGGTTTTTTCTAGATTTCTGTTACTTGTTTAATTGTTATTGTTATGTGCCTTCAAGTAGATTACGACTTATGGCAACCCTATGAATCAGTGACCTCCAAGAGCATCTGTCGTGAACTGCCCTGTTCAGATATTGTAAGTTCAGGTCTGTGGCTTCCTTGATGAAATCAATCCATCTCTTCTTTGGCATTCCTCTTTTTCTACTCCCTTCTGTTTTTCCCAGCATTATTCTCTTTTCTAGTGAATCATGTCTTCTCATGATGTGTCCAAAGTATGATAACCTCAGTTTCATAATTTTAGCTTCTAGTGACAATTCTGGTTTAATTTGTTCTAACAACCAATTGTTTGTCTTTTTTTCAGTCCATGGTATGCGCAAAGCTCTCCTCCAACACCACATTTCAAATGAGTTGATTTTTCTCTTACCCACTTTTTTCACTTTCCAACTTTCACATCCATACACAGAGATCGGGAATACCATGGTCTGAATGATCCTGTCTTTGGTGTTCAGTGATACATCTTTGCATTTGAGGACCTTTTCTAGTTTTCTCATAGCTGTCCTCCCCAGTCCTAACCTTCTTCTGATTTCTTGACTATTGTCTCCATTTTGGTTAATGACTGTGCCGAGGTATTGATAATCCTTGACAAGTTCAATGTCCTCATTGTCGACTGTAAAGTGGCATAAATCTTCTGTTGTCATTACTTTAGTCTTTCTGACGTTCAGCTGTAGTCCTGCTTTTGTGATTTCCTCTTTAACATTCATCAGCATTCATTTTAAATTGGTACTGGTTTCTGCTAGCAGTGTGGTATCATCTGCATATCTTAAATTATTGATATTTCTCCCTCCAATTTTCACACCTCCTTCATTTTGGTCCAATCCTGCTTTCCGTATGATATGTTCTGCGTACAGATTAAACTAGAGAGAGGGTATTCTCAGTGGCGGCCCCCACCCTCTGGAACTCCCTCCCACAAGATCTCCGGCACGCCTCTTCCCTAAATGCATTTCGGAAAGCCTTAAAGACCTGGCTCTTTCAACAGGCCTTCGGGATCTCCGGGGAGGGTTAATTGCTATGATTCAAATGCCTCCTGCCCTGTTTTAATATTGTTGTTCCAGCTGTATTGCTTTTATACTGTTTTATATTGTATTACTGTATTTTATCATATTGTGTTTTAACGATTTTGTACGTCGCCTAGAGTGGCCATTGGCCAGATAGGCGACACAGAAATTAAATTTATTATTATTTATTTATTTATTAAATAGGGTGATAAAATGCATCCCTGTCTCACACCCTTTCTGATGGGGAACCAATCGGTTTCTTCATATTCTGTCCTTACAGTAGCCTCTTGTCCAGAGTACAGGTTGCGCATCAGGACAATCAGATGCTGTGGCACCCCCATTTCTTTTAAAGCATTCCATAGTTTTTCATGATCTACACAGTCAAAGGCTTTGCTGTAATCTATACAGCACAGGGTGATTTTCTTCTGAAATTCCTTGCTCCATTCCATTATCCAGTGTATGTTTGTGATATGATCTCTGGTACCTCTTCCCTTTCTAAATCCAGCTTGGACGTCTGGCATTTCTCACTCCATGTATGGTAAGCGCCTTTGTTGTAGAATCTTGAGCATTACTTTACTTGCATGGGATATTAAGGCAATAGTTCGATAATTACTGCATTCCCTGGGATCCCCTTTCTTTGGAATTGGGATATATATTGAACGCTTCCAGTCTGTGAGCCATTGTTTAGTTTTCCATATTTCTTGACAAATTCTTGTCAAGATTTGGACAGATTCAGTCTCAGTAACTTGTACCAACTCTATTGGTATGCCATCTATTCCTTGTGATTTGTTTCTTCCAAGTATTTTAAGAGCAGCTTTTACCTTACATTCTAAAATTTCTGGTTCTTCATGATATGGTCCTTCCGTGAATGGATCTGTCCTCCTTGCATCTCTTTTATAGAGTTCTTCAGTGTAGTGCTTCCATCTCCCTTTTATTTCATCTCGGTCAGTCAGTGTGTTCCCCTGTTGATTATTCAACATCCCTACTCATGGTTTAAATTTCCCTTTCATTTCTCTAATCTTTTGGAATAGGGCTCTTGTTCTTCCCTTTTTGTTGTCCTCTTCTATTTCTATACAATAACTATTGTAATAGTTCTCTTTGTCCCTATGTATTAGTCGCTGTATTGTTGCATTTAGGGTTCTGACCATGTTCTATCTCCTTTTGCTTTTGCTTTTCTTCTCTCTTTAACCATTTGAAGAGTTTCTTCAGTCATCCATTGAGGTCTTTCTCTCTTTTTAACGAGAGGTATTGTCTTTTTGCATTCTTCCCTGATAATGTCTCTTGCTTCGCTCCATAGTTCTTCTGGTTCTCTGTCAACTAAGTTTAAACCTCAAATCTGTTCCTTATTTGATCTTTATATTCTTCTGGGATGTTATTTAAATTGTATTTTGGCATTATGATTGCTTTGTTGTTCTTCTTTAGCTTTACTCCGATTTTCGATACGACCAGTTCATGATCTGTACCGCAGTCTGCTTCTGGTCTTGTTTTCGCGGAAAGTATGGAACTTCTCCATCTTCAGCTGCCAATGATATAATCAATTTGATTCCTATATTGACCGTCTGGTGATATCCACGTGTACAGTCATCTTTTTGGTTGCTCAAAAAATGTGTTTGCAAGAAACAAATTATTGGCTTCACAGAGTTCAATAAGTCTTTCTCCTGCTTCATTTCCTAAGCCCCATTTCCCCACAACTCCTAGTTCTTCTCTGTTCCCTACTTTTGCATTCCAGTCCCCCATGATTATCAGAACATCTTGTTTTGGTGTGTGATCAATTTCCTCCTGTACTTCTGCGTAAAATCTCTCCAATTCTTCTTCTTCTGCGTTTGCCATTGGAGCGTAGACTTGGATGATGGTTATGTTAATAGGTTTCCCGTTTAATCTCATTGATATCACTCACTCAGGCCTTGCGTTGTAGCTCCTAATTGCTTTTGCTACATCACTTCTCACTATTAAAGCTACCCCGTTTCTTCTTGATTTCTCATTTCCTGCATAAAATATTAATAAAACTGGGAATAAAGCATTAAATAGTGTCATAGGGAGTGAATACTTGTATTTGCCAATATCAGACCTACCAGCTAACTTGAGATCCACTAAGCTGAACCGACCCCTTTAACCATTATCATTAGACCAGCTGTTTTTGCTGTTTTTCTAAAACTGCTACAGAAATAGCCAAGTTGTCAAACAATTAGAAGGTCTCCATATATAGCGAGTGGGCTTCATTCAAACTCATGGATCACCACAGATCTGATCTATTCAGGAGTTATATTCACACACACAACACATGAGTGCTATGTGTGACTAGAGATCTCCCTGTCCCATCACTAGCCCCATTGTCCACCATGAGATATAGGGTGGCTCTCCGTAGCCAGTAGCCTCCTGATTCTCTAGGGTTCAGCATTGTTCAGGGACTATTCATGATTCAAAGAGGTTTCCAGCTGAAGATGGTTACCATCCAACTTGTGGAGGGTGACAGTAATGGTGGAAGACAGCACATTGATCCCTGCCCTCCTTTCTCATGAGTTGAATGCAGGAGTGGGGAATGGAGTCACCCCCCTGTTGACCAGCTGATGTCATATGACACCAGGCATCAAACTCCAAAGGAAGAATCAGAAACACAGTCTAAGTCTTCATTTCTTGAAAAATGGAAATAGACTGCTTTCAAGTTGATCCTGACTTATGGTGACCCTATGAATAGGGTTTTCATGGTAAGCAGTATTCAGAGGTTGTTTACCATTGCCGTCCTCTGAGGCTGAGAGGCAGTGACTGGCCCAAGGTCACCCAGTGAGCTTCATGGCTATGTGGGGATTCAAACCCTGGTCTCCCAGGTAATAGTCCAGCACCTTAACCACTACATCACACTGGCTCTCTTCCTTTCTTACTATTACATTATTCATTGGTAATAAAAGAGAAGGAAGATGCACTGGGCACTCTACATATTTGAATAAACACAATTCATTACTCTAACATACTACTTCCACTCTCTGTAGCAATACAATAACCACAATACACGCTCTATTCAGAACCTCTGGTCCACAGGCCAAATTAGGTCCTTCTGGGATTGGCTTTACTCTGAAGCGCCTGATTGGAGCTACTGAGTAGAGCTGATCCTCGCAAAAGCTGGGCTCTAATTTAAAATGGGACTGCAAAGGGAGAATTTTGACAGCCATTGCTTAAATCCAAGCAGGAGCTGCAAAGATTCCTACCACAAACAGGATTTCTGAGTGGAGCCAATCCCAGCAGGCCTAATTTGGCCCATAGGTCAGAGGTTCCTCATGTCTGGTATAATGCCTGAATATTGCTTACATTGTGGTTATTTTGCTACAGAGTGGAAATGGTATGTTAGAGTAATAAACTGTGTTTATTTCAACTATGTAGAGCCCCAAAAATGTATCCACATTCTTCCACTTTTATTGCTTATTAGTAATGTAATTTATCAAATATTGTTAATAAATAGGATGCTATTGGAACATTAAATAAAATGCACATTCTATAAACTTCCAGTTAAATTGTAAGTATAGTCTTTTTAAAAAAATGGGTGTTAGCATGGACTAAGATAAGTTTTAGAGTTAAATTGCATGGTGATATGGCAGTTTACTAATATAATCTCTCACTGATTAAAATTATTAAGACCTCCACTTCAGACAAGCAAAACATACACTCCGCAATATTCTTATCACAAATACCGATAATTCAATTCATGTCTCATCCAATCTGATGATTAAACACTGTATCCCAATTTGGCACCATCTCAAAAGCTTGCACAGTGTTAACTAGTCTATAAAGTTGGAGCTGAGTTGTATAAAATCATAGCACTCAATCACAGTAAAAAGACATGGATTTTGGTGTGCATGTGGAACTTAAATAGATAACCTACGTATTGCAACCCTGTACATACATACTCAGAAGTAATTCCCCTCCTTTTAAATGGGCTTACTGCTCATAAGAGTACTAACAACAATGTTTTAAAACAATGATTCATCATCCCAACACCTATGCACTAAATTAAGAGTGATAAAATGGTTGGAATTTTGTACTGTGGTTTTCAACACTTTGAATATTTTGGTGTTTTTCATAAATGGGGCAGTTTGGTGTGGTGTAGTGGTTAAGGTGTTGGACTACGACCTGGGAGACCAGGGTTCAAATCCCCACATAGCCATGAAGCTCACTGGGTGACCTTGGGCCAGTCACTGCCTCTCAGCCTCAGAGGAAGGCAATGGTAAACCTCCTCTGAGTACTGCTTACCATGGAAACCCTATTCATAGGGTTGCCATAAGTTGGAATCGACTTGAAGGCAGTCCATTTTTTCATTTTTGGGGCAGCCATGTAAAAAGGTAGGGAAGGGGATTGCCAACCCTGCTTGGATATGGGTATCTCTGCAGAGGATCCCTAGTCAAGCTTTACCAACTGCACAATCTAAACCTTATCTATACAGAAGTTAGTCCTATTGAGTTCTATGGGGCTTAGTAAGTGTGCTTAGAATTGCAACCTTCAGGGGCATCCATCTTTACTCTTTGAATGCTCCCATCTAACACCTCCAGGACACTAGGCTCCTTTCTTCTTACAATGGCCTTCTGTTGACTGGCCTGGTCTTAGGGCACTTAAACTCTTCTTGCCAGAAGCAAGTAGGCTAGATTAAATGTTCCCTACCCAGACTGCATCTTTTAGCTAAGATTCCTTAATTTCCAATCAGAGAAATGTTTTTGTGTGAATTGTATGCTCCACTGTGGTTGATGCTTAATGTATCATGCTTAATGACATCATTTGAGCCCACCCCTGTGACATCACTTGGGCCCACCCCTGTGACATCACTTGGGCCCACCCCTGAAATCTCAGGGTTTGGGATGCTTCTGACCTGGCAACCCTAAAGGTGGGCTGAATGGAACAACTATCAGGTGGAACCACAGTTGGCTATAGAATCATATTCAAAGAGTGTGATCTTAATGGTTCCTTCTTAAACTGGGGGGTGGTAATGAGCAGGTACTACAGGACTCGGTCATGGGCCCAGTGCTCTTCAACATTTTTTATTAATGACTTGGATGCGGAGGTGCAGGGAATCCTTAAAAAAATTTCAGATTACACAAAATTGGGAGGCATAGCCAATATGCTTGAGGACAGAAACAAAATTTAGTTATAGTTCCCACCACAGTTAACAAACTACAGTTCCTATGATTCTGTGGTGTGATTCATGTGCTTCAAATGTGTGTTGAATTTCTGGAAAAGACTCAGGCCATTTGGTACTATCTAGCTCAGAACTGATGACATGGACTAGCATTGGCCCTCCGTGATTCCAGGCAATAGTCTTTTCCAGAAATTGAATTTTGGACCTTTGCATGCAAAGCATATGGCCTACCACTGAGCTACAGCCCTTCCCCTGCTTAAAAAAAGTATCTTTTAAAATCATTCTTTCAATTCACGAACGAATGCATATCATACCATTCAGAACCATACCGTTCATGTAAAGCACATTCAACACACATTTGATGCACATGAATCCCACCACAGAATCATGGGAACTGTAGCTTTTTTGTTGCTTTTAGCATGTTTCACTAACCTCAGCTCATTCTCAGCTTTAGCCTTCCTGACTCCATCCCTGCAATTCTGTGCTACCTGTCTGTACTCTTCCTTTGTGGCCTGGCCTTCCTTCACTTCCTGTATGTGTCCTTTTTTGTTTTCAAGTCATGACTAAGCTTTTTATGAAGCCACATTGGCTTCTTCTGCTGTCTTCAGGCAGTAAATTTAGTAATCTTGGCTTTTGAAAGTAACATATTTGAAAGAATTTCAAGTGAACAGTTCATCTCCAAGTTTGCAGAGAAATCACGGCACATTAGACTTTATTAGACTTTCGGATCATTATGGTAGGTTGACTTGCACAGTATACATTTACTTCCTAGTCACTGTTATTTAGTTTACATACCTATTTTGCATGCGGAAAATATTGTATTTTAATTTGATTTGCTTGTTTGTAAACTTCACAAAATATAGTTCCTAATTGAAATGCATAAATTGGGGTTTATTTTTTTCATTACCTAAGAAAATGTTCAACCCCGGAAACCTTTTTTGTAGTGACCAGTGCCCCAACCCTTCTGCCCCTCCAATTTTTGTCTCTGCCCACCCAATTAAAATGGTCTCGCTACACTCCTGATGGAGGAGCCTTTCTGTTGAGCCTCAGCTCTCTCAAGGGGGCCAGGGAGGGGAAAGACATGAGTTTCAGGTTTCTCAGCTGTCAGAAGACGTGGAGGATCCAGGAGTTGTTGAGTCTCCGCAAGACCTTGGGAGGGGGAGCAAGGTTGAGATCGGGCCAATTCCCACGGACAGTGCTGTCTCTGTAGGGCAGTTGGACGATGTGTCGGAGCGTGCTTTGACTCCCCCTCTACCAAGCAGCTCTCGGGATACTTCAAACACTTCCCTGCCCCCTGACCTCGAGCCCGTTGCTATGGAGCCGGTTCTCTCTGATGAGGTGGGGGAAGCACGCCCCCCCTTCACCTCGCTCTCGACGCCATGAGAAACGGACAGGACAGAGGCCGGACTTATGAAAGAGTCAGAGATTACGATTCAAAATGTTCCCTACTTAAGACTGCAGCCCTCAGGTTCGAGCTACTGAGTCAACTTTCTTCATATGTTGCAGAGCATGTCTAGAGTGCAGTTAGGGAATTCTAGTGAGATAGCTTAGGGGTTTCTATGAAGCACACTGCTTTTGATGTATCCATTACTTTAATAAAACAAGATTTAATTGCACCAGCATCTCAGTCACGTGGGACCCACTCTGAACAGGACACTTTCACATCACATAATGAATGAATAAAGATGAGGCATGTGCAATCTCATGCACTTTTCTTCAACCCAATCAATGGACAATGGTCTTATTTAGGGTCAGACCAAAAGTTGCTGCAATTGAGCTTTCAGTGAATGGGAGGATTTCAGGCCCTGAAACTGGTGTATGTTTGTAATTTTGGAAGTGAAGACCTGAAAAATAATTTAAATTGTTTTAGTGAGAGTGTTTGTGTTATTCATCTACCATAGCAACAACTAAAAGAGGCCAATTGGCAGGACAAGGAGGACACCATCACCCATTGCCATGATAAGCACTCTTTGTAGCAAAACTATTCAAACTATTCAACCAGCCCCTTCACCTCCATAGGATTCCCACTTGTAAATGAGATGGTAAATTTTGGGGACTCCTTTCAAAATTAGTTATATGAAAGCAAAGTATTTTTTGTATAAAAGTGACACAAGAAAAATCACCTAGTGGTTACTTTTTTCTGTTTAAACCTAATGTGAACATTAGCTGGATAGCTAATTTTGCGTTTTGTGAATATGGTAACATTTACCATTGGACTTATAGCTCGCTTGCATCCACTGATGGGTGTTATGCTTTTTTGCGATATGGATGAAGGCTAGTTGTTTCATACAGCCAAGCTGTCTCACAATAGTTATGGTTCTTGAACTCAATTCAGAGAATCAATCCTGAGGAAAACACTAGATTCTTTAGGGTCACGTAAAATGACACACCTCTGCCAGCCTGAAGCCAAAACCTCATCTTTTTGTACTTGCAGGTTTCTGCAGATTTTGAAAGCAGAAAAATAATGAGATTCCGTGGATGATGTGTCCTTCCCCTGTTGCTGCAGTTCTTCATCGTCTGGTGGCTACAAATCAGATTGTGTGTACATTATTGATGAGACACCTGCTAATATTTCATTTGTGAGATGTGTTGCTTTTGTGGCATTGGAGTGAAAACCTGGCTCCCATTTCTCATCCCTGTCAGCAATTGGAGATGCTTTCATGGCATTTTCTGATTATTATTCATAAAACAATTCATAAAGTTATCATAAACACCACAAAAGAATACGTGCACAAGGTAACTAAATCTTGACTCCTCAGCTACAGGAAAAGAAAACCATTTCTTACATGATGCAATTGGGCATGTCGGCTGTAATCCTCTCTCTCTCTCTCTCTCTCTCTCTGTGTGTGTGTGTGTGTGTGTGCATGCGTGCATGAGCATTGAGGAATTCCCAAGCAGCCTCTCCAGAGATCTCGACTTACATTGGGGCGGTTCATGTAGTCCAAAGCTGTTATGTTTGATATGTTTCGGCACTGAGACAGCCTTGGTCGCCCTGTATGATGACCTATGTCGGGAGAGGGACGGAGGGAGTGTAACTCTGTTGATCCTCCTTGATCTCTTGGCGGCTTTTGATACCATCGACCATGGTATCCTTCTGGAGAGGCTTGGGGAGCTGGGAGTTGGGGGTACTGTTTGGCAGTGGTTCCGCTCAGAGCTTGGAAAAGTTACTTTTTTGAACTACAACTCCCATCAGCCCCAGCCAGCATGGTGCTGGCTGGGGCTGATGGGAGCTGTAGTTCAAAAAAGTAACTTTTCCAAGCTCTGGTTCCGCTCCTACTTAGCGGGTCGTCTCCAGAGGGTTGTGCTTGGGGAACATTGCTCGACACCGTGGGCTCTGCAATGTGGAGTCCCGCAGGGTTCGGTTATGTCTCCCATGCTTTTCAACATCTATATGAAGCCGTTGAGTGCGGTCATCAGGAGCTATGGAGTGCGTTGCCACCAGTACGCTGATGACACGCAGCTCTATTTCTCCTTTTCATCCTCTTCAGGCGAGGCTGTCAATGTGCTGAACCGTTGCCTGGCTGCGATAATGGACTGGATGAGAGCTGCTGGTGAACGGCTTCCCTGATCGGATGGTGGATATACACCCTGTCCTGGATGGGGTTACACTCCCCCTAAAGGACCGGGTTTGTAGTCTGGGAGTCTTTTTAGATCCTTCCCTGTCACTTGAGGCCCAAGTGGCATCGGTGGCACAGAATGCTTTCTACCAGCTTTGGCTGGTGGCCCAGCTACGTCCCTATCTGAGCAGGGAGGACCTAACATCAGTCGTACATGCTCTGGTAACCTCGCGACTGGATTACTGCAATGCGGTCTAGGTAGGGCTGCCTTTGAAGACAGTTCGGAAGCTACAGCTTGTCCAAAATGCGGCGGCCAGATTAATAACGGGGACACATAACACCTGTTCTGGCTCGCTTGCACTGGCTGCCAATATGCTTCCGGGCTAGATTCAAAGTGTTGGTTCTAACCTATAAAGCCCTATATGGCGCGGGACCACAATACTTATCGGAATGCCTCTCCCGATATGAACCTGCCCGTACACTACGGTCTACATCGAAGGCCCTCCTCCAAGTTCCGTCTCATAAGGAGGCTCGGAGGGTGGTGACAAGATCTAGGGCCTTCTCAGTGGTGGCCCCCGAATTGTGGAACAGTCTCCCCGAAGAGGTGCGTATGGCGCCGACATTGTTGTCCTTTCGGCGCCAGGTTAAGACCTTCCTCTTTGCTATGGCGTTTTAATATGTAACTTGTTTTAGTTTTAAATTTTGTTGTAATTGTTTCTGATTTCTTGTTTTTACATATGTTTATGCTATTTTATTATGAGATTTTGAGATGTTTTTGTATTTTTATATTTTGTTGTACACCGCCCAGAGAGCTAATGCTAGTCGGGCGGTATAAAAATCTAATAAAATAAATAAATAAATATGACTTTGGCATGCAGTGTTGTAAAGAACATAATGCTTGGCATGGCATATTTCCAGATGCAGAGGAAGAGTCTTGTCCAAATGCAACCATGGTTGGCTGCTGGGGAAAATTTTTCAAACAGCTTCTCACCAGACTTATATAGAATCAAAATATTTAGCAACTGCTCTTCCTTCCCTGTTGCCCTATCCCAATAGGAGAGCCTTTGGTGCATCAATTGTAGTCAGGGATCATGGGGCTCAGGGCCAGCCAGCCCAAAACATTTTGTTGCCTGAGGCAAAAGACGGCACTCCCTATCATTCCATGTACAAAAGCTGAGCAGACTGGCAACTGATCTTACACCTGAGAGCAACAAGCTGGCTTAGGGGGACCAGGTCACGTCAGGGAATGCATACAGCTCTGTCCTCAAAATCTTGCTGCTATTTTCCACCCACCAGCATCTACTACCAGAAGCAACATCACTTTGCCAAATAGTAGGGCTGGCCCTGGTGGGGCTTGCAGTTGATTGAGCCCTCTGATCTCTGGCTGCAAACTACACTCTGTACATACAGTACCTCTGTGGGACCTCTACTATTGGTATGGGAGATCTCTGCTGCCCATTACCCCCTTCTCCCAGTCATGGTATGGTTTTCTGAAAGGGGGGCTTGTGAAAACCTGTGGACGGGGATAGAGGGAAGATCAAGGGGGTGGAAGGCATAGTAGAATGAGGTGCAAGTTCCAGTTTGAGTTGAGCCAGTTGTGATGGGGACTTTATCCCACTCAAACTGGGGTTACTTTCGGAGTTCACATTTCAAGCTCATACTCTTAAATGCCTGTTGGATCCCTAAAAGTTACAGCTGGGGTGGAGGAGTTACATACTGGAAGGTGCCAGGTCTCACTTTACACGTTCCCTCATATGATGGTGATCTTCAGTCATGGCTTGGTACCATTCAGGACACATTACATAAAGGTGCTGTAGGTCCTGTAAACTGAGCCTAAAGGTTATTTGGGAGACAGAATTCAGAGTTCTAAGCTGTGGGAAGAAAGCAAAGCTCTTGGGAAGAAATAAGTTATCAACCAGGAAACTGTCAGCGACAATATATCAGTTAGCTTTCCTCTAACTCCCTCTTACCTTCCCCCTCATTTGCAAAGATTTGAACTGAGCAGTGATTAGCACAGTGACCCTGAAAGGTGATTACTCCAGTGCAGCACTAAACTGCATTGTTTAAGCATGCGGTGTGATATATGCTTGAGCCAAGGCCTGCCTTTTAAAGTTTGGAAAGGAGCAAATTTAAGAGACGCATGACTTTATTTTAGCACTTGTCATAGCTACCAGATTGGCTGGCACCAGTGTGCGTATGTGCCTCAGACAGGTCCCAGCACTTGAATGCTATAAAAAGAAGAAAACACAGGAGACATGACCAGGTGTTTGTTACCTGATCACTCTCCAGCAATGGGTGGAATGAACTGCATATCTCACTTTACTACATGCTTGCATTCACTCTCTGATCTGTTTCCATAAGACAGTGTGCACTCCTGTCAGCTCCCTCTCTTGCTCTCTCTGTTTTTGTCATCTTGTTTTGTATTGTGTATATTGACTGTAAATTGTGCAGTCACCAAGTTATAGCTTGTACAGCTTTAAACAGTATTTTTAGGTGCTCCTGATGAATAATCACATGTGAAAAATTGAAGCCAGGAGGAAACTGGAACCCTGGAACCAACACCACAGTGACTTACAGTTGTCAACTTGACATCATTAGCATCCATCTCATAAGAACATAAGAACATAAGAAGAGCCTGCTGGATCAGGCCAGTGGCCCATCTAGTCCAGCATCCTGTTCTCACAGTGGCCAACCAGGTGCCTGCACAGATCCATCCGTCTTTTATAAACTAGTAATAGTTGAAAAGCTTCTGGTCATAATCAGTTTCGATATGATTCTGTTGGGTAACCTAGTTTGGCCCTGAATTAGATGGATGCAATAATTTAATATTTTTAAAAAGTTGCAGAGTTCATTCAACTACAGCTGAAAGGCAACTGTGGCTTATTTTCAAAGTATATTTTAAAGACATACTTCAAATTCAGTTGTATGTTCATCACCTAAAGTGGAAATGTTATTTTTGATTATGGTTTCTGAGAATCCACTCCTAAATTAATAAAAAAGTGAGTAAAAAGTAGGGATGGAAAGATCTGCCAATTTCGGTTCTCTCAGTTCCTCATTTTCCCAATCTTAAATTGTTCTCCACATTCTTGCAGTGATTTACAATTTTTTTAAAAAGAAAATCTTCATGAAAATACTTCAGCATTTTAGTGCAAATTGCTCCTGATAAATACATTTTGTAGACAGTTTTGGCTCATATACACTTTTGCAAGCCATTTCTTGTCATATAGTGCATTTTTGCATGGTGTTTTCACTCATATATTCATTTTTTACATATTTCCCTAATATATGCATTTTTGTAAACACTGTTTAAAGAATGCATTGCAAAATTCAATTAAATGAAAATGTCAAAGGATGACTGTGTTTTGGCTCTCATATTATTTTGGAAAGTGCTAATTTGATAAATTTGGCTTTAAAATAAGAACTGAATCAAATTCTCATCCATCCCTAGTAAAAGCTGGCATGCTAACACATGCTAAGGTCAGCTATCCAAATATTCTCATGGATAAAAATGTTAAAGGCTGTCTATAACATTAGGCAGAGTCTCTAACATTAGGCAGATGCTGGGGTGGTGAGACAGCAGCAATTGCACCTAGATGTTCCTTCTAAGCACCTCATCTATTCCCCTCTGTTGCTACACAGATTGTCCTGGGCCCCCAAATCTGGCTTCTTGCCTCAGGTGTGGTTAAGGCTATCCTGTCACCAGTGTTGAAATAATATGCAGTTGCCAGTCAAGTCAGCTTATGTACATGGAATGGGAAAGGGACACTATCTTGTCCTTCACCCCAGGCAGCAAAATGTTTTGGACCAGTTCCGTCAATTACATGACAACATGAAAGTAATTTTTCACTCTGAATGATAGTACAAGAAACGTCTGCTACAGAATTAAATTAGCTTTGTCCCTGAATCACACACTCCCCAAATATTTGGCTATAACTAAGGATTTGTGAGAATGAGTGGTTTGGGAGGAAAATGAATATTTTTGACTTATTTTATCCAAATTTACCACCTAATCCAACAATCCCACAAATAAAAGGAAAGAATGTTTTAGTGCTGGACCAACATGTATGAATAAAAGACATGCCTAATTAAAAAAAAATTACTTGAAATATATTTCTTTTTGTTCTTTTTCTAGTGACCTGGACAGGTATTGCTCTGTTATATAAGAAGACAGAAAGTCTTAAATATCTGTGAAATTCCTATAGGTTAAAATGGGATTTTCCAAATTTTGACCTTGCTTATGCTAGGGCTTTTAAAAAATATATAATTCTTAGAATTTTTTAAAAGGACTTTTCTGTGCAAATTCTTTCAGGCATCATTTTGTACCTTATTGTTCACTTTGACATCACTTTAACATAGGAACATACAGTATTTCATGGTTCTGATGAATAGGGTTGATTTGCTGAACAAAGGTTTCCTGTAAACCTTGGCAGGTTTCTGCATTCTGCGGATGGTACTTTCCAGACCAATATTCTTTGTAGGTGGAAGGTGGGAGGCAAAAATCAAAACCACAGTCTTTCAAGATGGAGGGAAAAACCACATCCTGTTAATGCTATGAAGATGAATGGTAACCTAATGATCAGTAGAAATGCTTTAATCTTTTTGCATATAAGAATAGTAGCATAAACCACTTCCTGTACTAATAAAATGGTCTCTGTGTTGCTAGAGCCAATAGAAAGGAAAATTATTATGGAGCCAAAATATCTAAGGAAGCAGACTTAAAGGAGACAGCTAAAATCTAAGCTAGATTTAGTAAAATATAACACTATACTACAAGTTGAAATAATTATTTAGTTTATTCCATATGACTATCTGAAAGACTTTCTTAATTACCTGTGGCATTACAGGCTGATTGATATTCTAGAATCAAAAGTCTAAGAAGAGTAAAGTAAATTTCAGATTCATTCATACTCCAAAAAGTGTGATCATTATTAGTTCCCTGGCTTAATTTTTAAACCATATAAATAGTAAAGAGGTTGAACAGGCTCACATATTGCTCTTACAGCTTGGCTCCTATGCACCCATACTTTGTCTCAATCTTCCTTTGCTAGTTGGGGAACACTGAAGAAGAAGATAGCACTGAGTGCCCATTGAGTCCATGTTTTTCTTCCTTATATGCTTATATGGGTTGGAGAGAATGGTACACACAATTCATCGATACTAAATGTAGAGAAGGAAACTAGAGTAGGAGCCACGAGGCTTTGTGACAAGTGATAGATAGTTTCCGGTTTCTCTATGCCCGAATCCCATGCTAGATCATTCCAGAGAAGAGAACTAAAGAGTAGGGAATTTCCAAAGCATCTTCTCTGAACCTATGTGGACCAGCCCTGTAGTCAGCCTCCTTGTTAGGTGGGGCAGCCACCTTTCTAGTTTGGGCATTAGGGGGGAGAGATGCATAGTGCCAGCCAATCCCCCTCTCACTGGTGGAGATGACATCAGGTCCACGCCAGGAAAAGGGAAAGACTGTGACCCCCCACACACACTCACTGTTCCTCTATCCAGAGAGGGTGTTAACTTACATGAATAAGTTTCATCTGTTGAATTGTCTCATTCCTGAGATACCCAGGAATATCAAACTCAAATATTGACTTTGCCTATACATATAGTCCTCTTTCACATGTGGTCTGTCCCTGTGTTCTGATTTTTCATAAACTGAACTACTTTGATAATGACAGTGAGCTCCAGAACTCAGCTTTGATGCTACATTAGGTATACATTAGTTTTAGATTCCACCTGAAAAACTTGTCCATACTACAAGTTTAAGGAATGGCAGAGAGAAAAGAAATATGGTAGGGTATGTTTGTTAATGCCTCCTTCATAATCCCCCCTTCTAGTCTTGTTCCTGACCTTTAGCTTTTCCTTCCTGTTGGAAAATCAGAGGGAAGCTTTTTAACTGGCTGCTATATAAACAACTAACAAAGCAATTGGAGGATTTTTTTTAATTGGTTGGTGGGTTGATTGTTCTGTCCAGAAACTCTGAAAAGTCCTCATACTGAGCTGAACATATTGGGAAAATCAGAAATTAGGCCTGAGTTGTAGCCTAGGTGGCCAGCCAGCCAGCCAGCTAACTGTAGTGTACACTACAATATTTCTATTCCTCCAGGGCTGTTTTTATCCTATTCCATCAAGTACAGAAAAAGAAGAAAAATAGCCACTATGATTGTGTATATAGTGAGTGCTTGAAAACAGTAAAGGTTAACTTAGGGTAGCCATTTTTTCCCAGGTCACTTTAACTTATCTGTTTATTTCACCCTTTAACAATAAGCACCCAATTCTTCCCTTAATCATCTTCATAACTGCAGAATAAGCAAACTGTTACTCCTTACTGCAGGCAAACAAACATGCTTCTTCATTGATGCCTGGGTAGAGAACACAACTGAAATTAAAACTGAAAAGCAGAGCAAAGGAAAGGCAAAGGAGTGGAGTCTATCTCAAGCCTATAATACAAAGTTCTAATATTTAACTCTTGAAGGTTTATTTGTACTATACAGGCTGTTTTTTTCAGGGTCACTCAAGTAATTATAGGGTCATTGTGATCATGAAATATCCACCCTCAGTCAGGGAAAGTCTTGAGTGAGCAGACTTTTGGGGGCCCTTCCAGATGAGGTTTTTGTTGTGCATTTGCCCTGCCTTATTTCCTGAGTATGTCAGAAGGTCCTATTCTTAAATTCTTCCTGTACTTAAAACAAGCTAACATTTTTAAAAAAGATTATCATTGTCTGTCATGTCACAAAAAGAAGACAATTTCCCCAAAAATCCTGACAAGGGGTAAACCATAGCTCTGGGGGGGGTGCTTTTATTCCCCCCCCCCGCTACAGGGCTGTCCAGACCCTGCATTTTTCATCTGAGGTTCTTTTTCATATGCCCCCTCTGAGGGAGGTGCAGAGGCGGCAACATGAGATTGGGCCTTCTCAGTGGTGGCTCCTAACTGTGGAATGGTCTCTCCAGACAGATGCACCTAGTACCATTGCTATCAATTTTCAGTTGCCAAGTGACATCATTTTTATTCACCAGGGATTTTGCTCTTATTATTATTATTATTATCTTTATTTATACCCCGCCCTTTTTTCCAAACTGGAACTCAAGGCGGCTTCTAGATAAAAATAGCACATATCATTAAGAACCTATAAAAATATAAAACATATAAACATATAAAATCAGCATTAAAACAGGATTAAACTATTAAGATGTTAAAACCAGTTACTCTTAAAAAACTGCAGCCCAGTTTAGGAGCATACAAGTAAAACAATAACATACAGCATCCTCTTCAGTCACTACCCTTAAAACCTTCAGTTCCAAAGGCCTGCCGGAAGAAAAAAGTCTTTAGCTGTCGGCGGAAAGACTGCACAGAGGAGGCCATTCTTTCCTCCCTAGGGAGGGAGTTCCAGAGCCTAGGGGCAGCCACCAAAAAGGCCCTATCTCGTGTCCCCACCAGTCGCACTTGTGAAGGTGTTGGGATCATGAGAAGGGTCTCTGCTGAATATCTCAGGGCCCGGGCAGGTTCATATAGGGAGATACGGTCTGACAAATAGCCTGGACCTAAGCCGTATAGGGCTTTATAGGTCATAGCCAGCACTTTGAATTGTGTCTGGAAACAGACTGGCAGCCAGTGGAGCTGTTGCAGCAGGAGAGTTGTATGGTCCCTGTAACCAGCCCCAGTTAACATTCTGGCTGCAGCTCGTTGCACCAACTGAAGTTTCTGAACAGTCTTCAAAGGCAGCCCCACGTAGAGCGTGTTACAGTAGTCTGAGCGGGATGTAACTAAGGCATGTGTCACCATAGCCAAATCAACCGACTCCAGGAACGGGCACAGTTGGCGCAATAGTCTTAACTGTGCAAAAACATTCCTGGCCACCGCAGAAACCTGGGCCTCCAGGTTTAAGGCTGAGTCCAGGAGCACACCCAAACTGCGAACTTGCGTCTTCAGGGGGAGTGTAACCCCATCCAGCACAGGCTGAACCCCTATTCCCTGATCCGCCTTTTGACTGACTAGGAGCACTTCTGTCTTGTCTGGATTAAGCTTCAGCTTGTTCACCCTCATCCAGTCCACCACTGCTATCAGACACTGGTTTAGAACCGAGACAGTTTCCTTGGAATTAGGTGGAAAGGAGAAGTAGAGTTGGGTGTCATCTGCATACTGATGGCACCGAACCCCAAACCTCCGGACAACCTCTCCCAGCGGTTTCATGTAGATATTAAATAGCATGGGGGACAAAACTGAACCCTGAGGGACCCCACAGGCCAACGGCCAAGGAGTCGAACAGGAATCCCCCAGCACCACCTTCTGGGTTCGACCCTCCAGGAAGGAACGGAGCCATCTTAAAACGGTGCCCCCAAGTCCCATCCCGGTAAGGCAACCCAGAAGGATACCATGGTCGATGGTATCGAAAGCCGCTGAGAGGTCCAACAGAACCAACAGGGACACACTCCCCCTGTCCAGTTCTCTGCGTAGGTCATCTACCAAGGTGACCAAAGCTGTCTCCGTCCCATAGCCAGGCCCGAAACCAGACTGAAATGGATCCAGATAATCTGTTTCATCCAGGAATCCCTGTAGATGGGAGGCCACCACACACTCTATTACCTTGCCCAGGAATGGGATATTAGACACTGGCCGATATTTATCCATAATAGAGGGGTCAAGGGAGGGCTTTTTCAACAAAGGCCTTACAACTGCCTCCTTGGAACTCTGCCTTGTTGTAGGGAGGCATTGACCACTTCCTTCACCCATTCGGCTAGGCCCCCTCCGGCACTTTTAATAAGCCAGGAAGGGCAAGGGTCTAACAGACATGTGGTGGGCCTCACCTCTCCAAGGATCCTGTCCACATCCTCTGGTTTTACAAGTTGAAAAGAATCCATTATTATTGGACAAGCAGGAGCCAAAGTTACATCCACTGAGCCTGTATCAACCATAGCATCCAAGTCAGAACGAATCTGAACGATTTTGTCTGCGAAGTGTCGTGCAAATTCTTGACAGCGGGCTGATGAGTGGTCTAAATTACCCTCTCGGGGGCCAGAATGTAGGAGACCCCTGACCACTCGAAACAACTCTGCAGGTTGGCTTCCCGCAGACACAATGGTGGCTGAAAAGAATAATTTCTTTGCTGCCCGCACTGCTATGGAGTAGGCCTTCAGATAGGCTCTAGCCCCTGTTCGGTCAGACTCACTCCGAGTCTTCCGCCAACGTCGCTGTAGTCTCCGTCTCATTTGTTTCATCACCATCAGCTCCCTGGTAAACCAGGGGGCTGGTTTGGCTCCATTCCGTGAGAGGGGACGCTCAGGAGCGATCATGTCCACCTCCCTGGCCATTTCCCCATTCCAGAGGTCAGCCACAGCTTCGACAGAATCACCTGCCGACGTGACAGGAAAAACCCCAAGAGCTCTCAGGAAACCATCCGGATCCATCAGCCTCCTGGGGCGGACCATCCTAATCGGTCCCCCACCCCTGCAGAGGTTTTGAGTCCCGGTGAGTCTGAACCCAACCAGGTAGTGATCTGTTCATGACAACGGAACTACAGAGAGTTCCTCCACACCAAGATCACCATCATCTCATCCAGCACAGAACACAAGGTCCAGAGTGTGGCCAGCAGCATGAGTAGAACCAGATATTACTTGGGACTGACCCATGGTTGTCATGGAGGCCATGAAATCCTGAGCCACTCCCGCCAGAGCGGTCTCGGCATGGATGTTGAAGTCACCCAGTACAACAAACCTAGGTGATTCCAACACCAACCTCGAGACCACCCCGGCTAGCTCAGGAAGGGAGTTCATCTTTTAGTTGGGTGGGCATGTCCTTTTTGTGTTATTGCACAATGAACACTTTTAGTTAATAATGTTCTTTTATCTTTTGTTGTATTTTAAATTTGGTATTATTTGCTTTTTTTAAAAAAAAAATTGCTTTGAGACAAAAAATGTTGTAGTAAATGACAAATTAACAACAATAACAATGCAGGGGAAGGGATCTGTGGTTCTCCAGATATCGTTGGACTCCAATTCCCATCAGCTCCAGCCAGCATGACCAGAAGTCAGGGATGAGAGGAGTTGTAGTCCAGCAATATCTGGAGGACAATATGTTTACTACCCATGATATACTTCTGGAGTGGTTAACTTGTGACCCTCCAGAGGCTGCTAAATAACATTTTCCCTGACTAATGACCACGCTGGCTTGGGCTGATGGGTGATGGAGTCCAGCAACATCTGGAGGGTCAGAGGTAAGCTACCCTGATCTACTGAGTCCCTAGTACTTATCAGGCTAGCTCTTGAACGCTGGAAAGGAGCCATGGGCTCCTTCTGGGAGGAAAGGTGGGTTATAAATTTAAGAAAGAAAGAAAGAAAGAAAGAAAGAAAGAAAGAAAGAAAGCTAGGTAAAGGATATGGTTGTCACATGCTTCTGTCCCCATTGAAATGTTTTCTTAAAAGTCCACACTATGGGTGTTGTCATGTTTGATGACACTGGTATGAATGCACCCAGTGAGATGCACAGGCATTGGAAAAACTTAAAAGCATTGATATTTGAGTACTATTCATCAAACTGTTCTGCATCATTACACACATATATATTAAGGTGAAAAAACTGTGAATATGTCAGTCTTAATTTAATTTGAATATGTACTTGGTTTTGTACACATTATTTGCAGCTTTTATTAAAATTTGATTTTTTAATTTATTATTAATTCTAGAAATCCAACTAACTGTGCAATCCTAACCAAGTCCACTCAGAAGTAATTCCTATTATAGTCAATGGTGCTTAATCCCAGGTAGGGATATAAGGAGGCAGCACTTTCCATCCAGTCCTGTGTTCATTGCTATCAGTGCTGTTTCCATTCCACTACAGTTTGGTTTCCACTAAAATCTACATTGCTCATATTGCTATCCACTATGGCTGAAACTAATGTAATTAATTACATAATTAATTTCAAAGCATTTCAATGGAAGGGAAATGTAAAAAATATGCAAAAATGCAGAAAATAATGTAATGATTTACATAATGTTTGTGGACAAAAACCCCCAATAGTGAATATCATGTCTATTCAGTTGCATGATTTCCGTTCCTGACCTCCAATGAACATGAGAACCGTAGCAATTTCCGCTCTTGTTACCAATGCAATTCTCCAACATCCTTACTCCCAGATAAGTGGGGATAAGATTGCAAAGTAATCTAAACACCACCATATCAAAATTTGAGGTGTACCTATATATACCAACAAGATTGGGTCACTAAACCTACAGTCCTTATACAGGAATAAGCACCACTAATTCAATAGCTCTTCCTTCTGAGTAAATGTGTAGGATTGCACTGTCGCATTTCTTGCAGCGGCTGATCTACCACATTCAAGGCTAATACAAGTATTAATGATACGGCTGTATACTAGAGCCAGTATGGATTTTTTGTGTTCCACTATGTTAAATTGAAAATACCCTCCCACACCATTCTGCTCAAAGGCACATGTCACCAAATTCTTCTAAGCCACACGGTAAGTGTGACAGACCAAGCCAAATTGTGTTTGCATTTTTACAAATTTGTAGGGCAGTTCAATATCTCAGAGAGGAGGTCAGGTCTCCTGCTTCCCTGGTGCATTCACTATAGCTGCCCAATTTCCCTGCTTTTTAAATATATGCAGCTATAGGTACATTCTTAAACCTCAAGGTGTTTTGCCTATTAGTGAATATAATTAGGGACATAATCCTATATGAAGACCTGCCAGCTAGGGAATGGGATTCAGCAGAATCCTTGCCACTTTGATGAAACTCCAGATGCACTGCCGCCATGATAGAGACAATGGAACACCTTAGATACACTGGCAGAAGGGTCAGCCGGCAGATAAGTACAAAGCTGAGTCATGTGGGGGACATATGCAGCACAGGAGAGGAGCACACTTACATCATATCCTACACTGCTTCAATCCATACTCATGTTTCCAATGAAGGTGTAAATTTGCACCAACATCAGATTTCAATGGGAGAGAGAAATTTTTAAAAATGGTAACCCTTAACTCAAGGAAAAGCACCACATAGTAAGATTCAAATTAGATGACTACTGCATGGCTGAAGAATCTCAGGATGGCTGCAGGTAATCTGGATGAGGTAAACAGGATTCAAGCAGGAATATGAATACTGATTTTGTAATATGATTTCATCTGTCTGACATTTTTCCCCAAGCAGAAAAATGCCAAACAGTCTTGTTTTGAGGTGTGATTAATTATTTCATGGTGCTCCTTGGTAATACAAGAAATATTTTTGGGGTTCTCTTTAAGTTTATTCAAAACAGCTTTTCAACAAGAACATCAAGATTTGGCAAGCATGTGTCATGCAACACTTCACAATGAAAATTATTATAACAGCTCTAATTTAATTGAAATTTACTGACAAGCATGGGTTCATATCAGTGCAGTGCTTTGAGGAGCATAGAAAATGCTTTTTTGAAAAAGAGATGTCACACAATGTAAAAATGTGTTCATTATGTTCAGTTTCAGAGAACACGTGTCATAATGGAAAGCACATGTCCTGTTCATTTTGCTTATCAAAATGTCATAGTCAAGTCCACACTAGATAAACCATTAAGAAGTCCACCCACTGGGGATAAATTATGAGAAACATATCTGGGCCTCCTGCAACAGTGAAGTAGATTTATTTATGCTGTGATCCTAAAGTGCACTTGGAAGTAAGTACCATTGAAGCCATCCAAACAATTGTGAGGTTTGATGAAACAGTGGTAATTTGACAACATTAGCACTAGCAACAAATGATGTTCTCTGCTGAAAAATCATTTATGTCATATGCTGTGCTCAGGACCTAAGTACATGTGACTTCAATGACATTAACAATAAAATAATGTATTTTAAAAGACTAAATACTACTCTGTGAGCAAGTGAGATCAAGATCAAAACTCCAGCTGTAGCTTTTCCCCTAATGCTAGCTGTTGCTACAACAAGGGGATGGGAGGATTGTAGCTGGGGAAGGAAGGCTTAACCCTCCCCTAAACTGTGATCTTGATAACAATCCTCCCAATACTGAATTTTGAAACTTTATTTTTACCCCGCCCTTTTTCCAAACTGGAACTCATATCCCTGCTATTCACTTTAAAATGCATGATGTGTATGCTAATTACATTGTTAATGTAATATATAGTGAGACCCTCAGAAACAATGGATTCTTGGATAAGCTGAGGTTCCATAAACAATCTTTACATTCTTAAAGAGGTCCCTTTTGACTCTAATGTTTATTGTTCCAACTGTTGCTTCTGCAGGGATTGAAAGTTTAGGAAATATTTAAATGTGAGCTACTGTCAGTTGCCATTAGGAGTGGAAAGATCTGTCTGTTCTGCTCTCTGTTTCTCATTTTTCCAATGTTACATTCAGTTCTCTACATTTCTGCAGCAATCTGCAATTTTTTAAAAAATCCTCATGAAAATTCTCCACCATTTCAGTGTGAATTTCTCCAAATAAACACATTTTTGTAGGCAGTTTTGACAAAGGTACAGATTTTTGCAAGCCATTTCTCATCATTTCATGCCTTTTTGCATGTTATTTTCACTCATGCAATCATTTTTCTGCACACTTTCCCCTAACATATGCATTTTTGTAAATGTTGTTTAGTTGGCGAACTGCATCCCAAAATTCTAATAAATGTGAATTTCAAAGGATGGCTCTGTTTTGGTTCTCATATTGTTTTAGAAATTGCAAATTTGGTAAATTCAAAATTTGAAATTGAAATCTGAAATGCAAACTGAATCAAAATTCTCACCCATCCCTAATTGTCATAGGGCTTAAATGAAGAACATGCAGTGTGTGCACTGGTTCTTTTAACCACCAGGGCTGTTGGTTGGAGGACAAAAACATGCTGGGACACTATAACACAGGGTGGGGATGGGGAAACTGTGGCCCTCTAGCTGTTTTGTACTCTAGCTCCCATCAGCTCCAGCCAGCAGGGTCAATGGTCAGGCATTATGGAAGTTGTAGTCCAACAACAGTTGGAGAGCCACCGGCTCCCCACCTTTGTTCTAACAAGTTTGAATCCTAAGTTAGATCAGATGACACCAGAGGACAATCTGCTGCAACTGTCTGACGAAAAGATCCCAGAACTGCTACTTTCACTCACCAAGGCAGACCAGTAGGATCTCTCTCTCCCCCTGCCAGACAGCTGAGCTTTGGCTTGACCAAGCTATTTGCCCATCTTTACATCTAAATGCCTAAGTCCTTTGGAGTAAAAAAGCACTTGAGGCTTAGGCAGTTTTACAAATTAACAACAACAGCAATAATAATGATGATGATGTCACAAGTGTATAGCCTCCGGGGCTTTAATAATGCAGGAGTAGTACCTAGAACATGGGAATCTGTGGCCCTTCAGATGTCGTTGGACTACAACTTCCATCGTCCCTGACCTCTGGCCATGCTGTCTGAGAAGGATCAGAGCTGGAGAGCCAGAGATTTCCCACTTCTGATCTAGAGAGTACTATTAGTCAAGAAAGCAACATAGTTTAAAATACAACCAGCTGTGTTGTAAGTAGGGTGGTCAGGTAAAAAAGAAGATAGGGCTCCTGAGCTTTTAACAGTTGTGCTAAAGAGAGGATTTCAGGAGGTGTAGCTTGAAGCCAAAGCAAGTTCTTAATTTCCAGGTCCCCCTCCCCCGACACTAAGGTCAGGTTTGTGTACATTTGACATGGGCAATCTATCTATGTGACGTCACTTGCTATGTGGACTGACTGATTATAACCATACCAAGTCACACTCTCATTTTTGGAGGGGTATGTTTGTGATTGAAATCAGCCAAAATGTAAGGAGAACTAATGGATACAAATAGTTCCCACACATGGTGCATGAAATCCATGAAGGTGGCTGCTTGCTTGAACTGGGCTTCTCCAGATACTGCCAAAATCCTTCCCTTTTCTGGTTCCTATTCATTTGCCACCAAGAAAGAAAGCAACTCCTCCAACCTTTGCATGCCAGAAAATGACTATAGTTACACAACAAATAGGACATTTTCAAAGCAGAGTATTGAATTTCTGCATAGCTAATACACAACATGAAACAATAACCCTTTAATCAGACATTTGCCCATTCAGTGGAAGTATTGGATCATTGTTCTGTTTCAATGAGCAATCTGTACCTAAGGGTGTGGTGTGTTTGCACCAGCTGTTGTGCATCAGATTTCCCAGAACATACCTCAGGCAGCTGGATAAATCTGCAGCACCTCATTCTTTGTGCTGTTCCAGATGGGTGGCTCCTTTCTGGATTTTATTTCAAGTAAGTTAATACCACAATAAAGTGGTACTAATTTCCTGAAATGTTCTGCATATATTTGGAGACTAATCATATTTTGCTAGTTGGAACTGCATGCTGATGTGCTTACCCACAAGTAATTTTACTTGCAAATAGGCTTTCTAGCAGGTAATTTACTTATGAATGGACACTCTGACTTACATGAAGTTCCAGACCTGTTCATTTCAATGGAGTTTTATTCCCAAGTAAGTGTGTGTAGGATTGTAACTGGCTGTTCAAAGAGGCCCATTTGATACGTCTTTGACCAGTATCTTATGGTTTCCTTTCTGAATTTAGGACTTCCAAAGAGCAGTCCAGTGTATACAATGCAGTTGAAGAACAAGTGAAGGGTAAATCAAACCAGAACTTTTGTTTTGTTTAAATCATGAAAGAAAAATTAGATACCATAACATACATCATAGAGGAACTAGTCATCTGATTTCTTCTTGAGAATCAGTTGATTCTGAGATAAAAACATACACAAATTCCACTGGGGACAAAAAAAAGAATATGTTCTCTCCTGGTTTGGACAAGGAGCCAATGGAGCATGATGCAGCAATGCAGGTAAGTAGTTACAGCACCTAGAAGAGGTCCAAGTGGGCAGCTTGCTCCAATAACATCTTCCTCTGGAATTTAATGGCAAATCAGGGCCACAATAAAGTCTTAAAGTAGACTGAAGGCTCTTATGCTCCCAGGGTCAGATTTCTTATCTGGCTCCATCCCTTCCTACAGGAATGGAAGGCCTTAAAGGGACAGGCCTCAGGATTGAAGCCCAGTATTTCTCCTCCTTCCTGACAAGTCTTTCCAGATGTATTGCCTGTGATGACTGGGCAACCTGGGGATGTGGCTCTCTAGTATAGATAGGGTTGATTCCTCAAGGAGAGTAAAGATTCTGGAAGTTCTGACTTGGGAGTTTCAGGCTCCAGAGCCCCTGCTGCTGAGCTTGGGTTGTGACTCAAGCCTGGCCACGGCAATGGGGCCTGGGTGATCATCTGATGCTTTCAGCCTGATGGATTGAACAGACCTCTTGGAACTAGGGCCCAGCCGCTGTTCTGGATGGAGACTGCCAGCTGCCAGCAGTACCACTGGGCTGGTGGATCTAACCAGTTCCTTCTTCTCCGTGTCAGGGCCCAGGCTGTTGCTCTGGGCAGGGGTACTGACACAAAGTAATGGGCACCTGTCTTTGAGCTTCTGTTGATATTTACTCATATTGAAAACAAGGCTGCTAACTGAGAAGAACAAAAGGTCTGACCTTTCCTGTGACTGTCAACTGCATCTTAATGTGCAGAAATCAGCTGGTGATTGACATGATCTCGTGTCACCCTCTGCATGCGAAACTGCCATTAAAGACACAGAGACAATGGCTGATTGAAAATCCTAAGGTGAATCTAAACGTATGCTCAATTAAGTGAATAGGAGGAAAATCTCATTACATATAGAGAAAACTCTATGCATCCCAAGTTAAGCTGACTGGAATTACAGGAAGAAACAGGCCCTGTTAAGATTTGTGTGATTTTGAACTTCTATTTAGGCATAATCTTCCAGGACAGCAAAGGCTCCTGCTTAATATTATACTACTGGCATACTTTTTAAAAAATGTGTTGCTGCTGTCAAGGTATTATGGTAAACCTTTTTGCTTGTCCTAGTCAGGCAGGAAGGTTTAACACTCTGCAGTGACAGCATTTTTAAGTGTATTGAACTCTTCCCAACATTGTGGTCTTCAGATGCTTTTGGTAGAATTTACCCAGCTGCAGTATTTAATAAGGTAATTATAACCACTAATGATTACTCCTCTTTAACCACCCAAGAAGGGGGAAAGAACCTTTGATATGACCAGTATTGTCCACAGAGTGTAACCATTCCTTCACAGAAGAAGGAAACTGCCTAACAGCCATGCAAATCATTGCAGTGCTCTCTGTCACAAGCTATATCTATTTGATTGCTGTCTGTTCTTGTAAGGATGGAAACAGCTGTTTGGTAAATGAGGTGGTGGTGAAAAGAGGGCTAATTAATTGAGTGTATTTATTTACCAGGACTTTTTCACAGTTGTCATTGGATAACTTCAGGGCAACTTTGTAGCAGTTGTAATTTGCATAGATTCCTGTGAAGTTCACTCCAAAATTGACTCATCCCTCTGTATGTGTGTGTGCACGCATTATAGCAAAATCAACTATTTGATCTGATTGCCTGTCAATTGATCCTGGAAAATCTATTATTATTATTATTATTTATTTATTTATTTATTAAATTTAGTAGTCGCCCATCTGGCTGGTTTACCAGCCACTCTGGGCAATGTACAACATAAAAACATATAATTCACATTAAAACCTTAAAATTCCAACAAGTTACCATTGAGAGCCCACAGCAAGAACTTTCCATTACCTTTCAGTTGAGAATGTTTAGGAGGGTGTTACTATTTAAATAGGAAAGAGCAGTCTGCTGAATAAGAGGGTAGGATTTCTGCATCTTTAATAGCTGTGTGGAAGAGAGAAAGTCAGCAGGTGTAGCATGTATGACAAGCTACACCAGCTATTAAAGAAACAGAACGGTAAAACTGCATAAATTTTAGGGAAGGTGATTGAGAGGGTTGTGGTGCAGCAATTGCAAGTACTCTTGGATGAAACAGATTATCGTGACCCATTCCAGTCTGGGTTCAGGCTTGGTTATGGGGCTGAATTGGCCTTGGTTGCCCTGATGGATGACCTTTATCAGGAGAAGGACAGGGGGAGTACTGTTATTCTTACTTGATCTCTCAGCGGCTTTTGATGCCATTGACCATGGTATCCTTCTGGGCCGACTTGGTGAGCTGGGTATTGGAGGAACTGTTTTACAGTGGTTCCGATCCTATCTTCATGGTTGTTTTCAGATAATAGCTTTCGGTCCCCTGGCAGGTGTGCTGTGGGGTGCCGCAGGGTACCATATTGTCCCCCATGCTGTTTAATATCTATATAAAGCCCTTGGGAGCAGTCATCAGGAGATTTGGGGCAAGGTGTCAGCAGTATGCTGACGACACCCAGCTCTATTTCTCTGTAACATCTGAATCGGGAGAGGCCGTGCAAGCCCTGGACCGGTGCTTGGACTCGGTGGTGGGCTGGATGAGGGCCAATAAACTGAGTCTGAATGCTAGCAAGACGGAGGCACTGTGGGTTGGTGGTTCCCAAGTTCAGATAATTGGTCAGTTGCCTACTTTCGATGGGGTTGTACTCCCTCTGAAAGAGCAGGTCCATAGTCTGGGGGTGCTCCTGGATCTTCTTTGTCGCGAGAGGCCCAGGGGACCTATGTGGCTAGGAGTGCCTTTTACCAGCTTTGGCTGATAATAATAATATAATAATATAATAAAACTTTATTTATTAGTCGCCCATCTGTCTGACTTAACGGACACTCTGGGCGACGTACACAATATAAAATACAATATCAACATATTCATAAATCACAGTATTAATATCATATCATCTAAAAAACCATCCTACACTGATACAATATAAAGCCTAACCCACCCCAGAGATCCCATAGGCCTGCCTGAAAAGCCAGGTTTTTAAGGCGCAGTGAAAGGTCATCAGGGAGGGGGCATGCTGAAGGTCAAAGGGAAGCAAGTTCCAGAGGCTGCAGCCGTTTCTGGACTGGGATAGCCTGACCACTGTCGTCGATGCACTGGTAACCTCTAGGCTGGATTACTGTAATGCGCTTTATGTGGGGCTGCCCTTGAGGTTGGTCTGGAAGCTGCAGCTAGTGCAAAATGCAGTGGTGAGACTGCTCACTGGGGCAGGGTATCGCCAACATGTCACCCTGCTGCTGAAAGAATTGCACTGGCTGCCCATTTGCTACCAGGCCAAGTTCAAGGTTCTAGTTTTGGTGTACAAAGTCCTATACAGCTTGGGACCAGGATACCTGAAAGACCGTCTTACCCCTTACATACCCAGTCGATCACTGCGCTCTGCAAGTGAGGGCCTCCTGCAGATACCATCTTATCAGGAGGGTCGTTCTGTACAATATAGGAAATGGACCTTTAGTGTGGTGGCACCTACCCAGTGGAATTCCCTCCCCTTAAATATTAGGCAGGCACCATCTCTGCTATCTTTTCAGCGCCTTTTGAAGACTTTCCTCTTCCAGCAAAACTTTTAAGTTGAGACCTATCCCAGTCTGCGTCTGTCTTAGAATTGCTTTTAATATGTCTTTTAATATCTTTAACCCTTTTTTAAAAAAGATGTTTTTAAAGGTTTTTTTTAATGTTTTTAACATTGTTTTGTTTTAATGTATTTTAAGGTCTTTTTACCATGTTTTAAAGTGTTTTTAGTGTTTCTGTTTGCTGCCCTGGGCTCCTGCTGGAAGGAAGGGCGGGTTATAAATAAATAAATAAATAAATAAAATTGCTTACTCTCTCTAGACTTCTGTTGGGTACTCTGTATGTTGTCCTGGGCAGTGTAGTTCCTAGACTATAAACAAACAAATAAAAAAGATGTAGGGTCTGCTTGAAAAATAAAGATTTATTCAGGAATACTCAGAAATAAGTAGACCTTCCCTTGGGGAGGTGGGTATGGGATTGTAGCCTGAGAATTTAACTGGAAATAGATGAAGACTAGACATGCAATAAATCCACCACGTTGTTATGATTAATTGCTCTGTGGCATTTCCAACAGAAGACATAGTGTTTCTGATGTTATAGTATTTCAGACCCTTGAGGAAAAAAATGGTTCACAAGCATGCAAAATGCTGAAAGGTGATATATACATGCAATAAATATTATATGTGTGTGTGTGTGTGTGTGTGTGTGTGTGTATATATATATATATATATATATATATATATATATATATATATAATATTTATTGCATGTATATCTCACCTTTCTTCCAAGAAGCTTAAGGTGTCGTACATGCTTCTCCCTCTCCATTTTATCCTCACAACAAACCTGTGAGGTACGTTAAGCTGAAAGACTGTGACTGGCCTGAGGTCACTCAGACGTTTCATGGCTGAGTGGGAATTTGAACCCTGGTCTCCCAGGTCCAACACTTTAACTGCTATATCTACTGGCTGTCTATTCAGGTAGTAATGTACCCCTCCTATGAGCAGTGTTTCTCTCAGTTGGCAGGAAATGGTTCTATATTTCATCCTAACTTCTCTCTAGCAATCAACATTGTACTTGGGATGGGGTTTGGATTTATTTATTCATTAAATTTATATCCCACCCTTTCTCCCAAAAGGAGCCTAGGGTGGCAAACAAAAACACCAAAAGCACTTTAAAACATCCTAAAAATGAGAGTTTAAAACATATTAAAAAGAAGACATCTTTAAACGTATATTAAAATAAAACATCTTAAAAAAATCATTTAAAAAATAACAACTTAAAAAATATCTTTAAAAGCAATTCCTATACAGATGCAGACTGGGATAAGGTCTCTATTTAACAGATATGTTGAAAGGGGAAGGACTTCAGTAGGCATCGAACAGATAACAGGGATGGTGCCTGGTATCTGCAGGAGGCTCTCAACTGCAGAGCGTAGGGATCAACTGGGTATATAAGGGGTAAGACGGTCTTTCAGGTATCCTGGTCCCAAGCTGTATAGGGCTTTGTACACCAAAACTAGAACCTTGAACTTAGCATTGCCATGGCAATTGCAGAACCATCAGTTGATGTGGGGTAAACTCTTGGCCTCCTCAGGTCATTTGACCCTGCAGACACTTTGGGTATGGGCCAGCCCTGGCAAAATCTAGAGAGTATCCAGCTGTGGTAACAAAACAGGATACAAGCTTTAAATGCATACAAAAGAGAACTACATGCTGCTCCCTGTGATCTCCATTTGCCATTTAGATGGGGAAGGGATTAGTTAAAGGGATTTTGCCTATCTAGGAATGGAGGTATTCATACATTACATCCAGTTGCTCCAGAGCTCAAGCGAGACATATCTTTAGAATTGCTTTTAAATATTGGTGTAGGAGATGCATGTATATGGCTATGAAAATATGTAAACATATATAATATATTATATATCATATATAATATATATAAATATATGAGATTGCATAGGCTGCTGATGTGGGGATGATTTGTTTGTCTGATCATGGAGGGCCTTGATCTTCCTATTCCCTTTTCATTATTTAAAAACAACTACTCTTAGCTGACTAATAATTTGAAAATAAATAATTTAAAACCTTTAAACATCTTATGAAAGCGCAAATAATGTAAAGGAATCAAGTCTTAGCTGCTGTCAAACCACACCTTCTTAAGGGATTTTAAAAAACCTGAACAGCAAGTGACTATTTCCATACCAAATCTGTAGGAGCGATGGTTTTTTTTTAAAGAAATAATAAAGCTGGAACAGGTTCAAAAAGGGCCAGCTAACAGCACAATCCTTTATTTATCTGCTCAGATACCAGTCCCATTGTGTTCAGTGGGCTTCATCCCAAGTAAGTGCATATAGGGCTGCAACCTAAAATGATCAAACAGTTTGAATAAAAAGGTTCTTCTGTACCAGGAAAGGTTTGGAGAGGGGGCTTTTCAGCTAAGGCAGGGGTAGGCAACATAGTGCCCTCCAGATGTTGTTGGAATTCAGCTCCCATCATCCCTGACCATTGGCCTTATGGCTTGGTCTGATGAGAAGTTGGCACCACATTGGCTACTCATATACTAAGGCAATGGAGAATGAAATGTCTAAAGATAAAGATCAAGTATGGGGAAGTTGTTTGGCAGTAGGCTTAGGACAGACCAAAGAAAATAACTGGCAAATAAATTCTAGAATATACTGTATTATACTGATACATATTCCAGGAAACACAGCAAGCATTGCTTGCCTAACTCCGGTTAAAATATTCTAAAACTAGGGAATTTGATCCCCTGATAAAGTGCATATTGAAGTTTTGGAATAAGGGCATATTTATGGCTGTTTAATTTCTCCCCAAAGACTGAAAGGCTTCTCATCTAGCATTCTTGTTAATAGCCTTGGAAAAATCACAAAGCTAGAATAAATCTCCAAATGTTCTCGTACAGCCCTGTTTACCCATGCCAAAGCATTGTCAGAAATCAGAAATTCCACACAATGTTCATATCTAAATATCATGTGTTTGACAAATCCACCCCACAGTTGTAGAAATTTTAAAATTGCAGACTTCTTACTGCTTGTAGGATAATGTCCTAGCTAGCTACAAATGAAAACTGAATTTAAAATATGTTATGGGGGACTCTCTGGCATTCCCTTAGAAGACATCAACACATCAGTTAAGATGCACAGAGACAAAAGCAATGCTGTAGGATGGAACTGGGTGCTCTTCCTTTAACTTTCCACACCATTATTAAGAATTCCCTGTAAAAGAAGTCTCAGTAGAAGGTATTATAACCATTTTCATGTATAATGTAATAAACCTAAGTGTGTAAAAGTGATAAATGGTGATATCATGCAATACCTGTTATATATAGCTGGTGTCATGTTCTCAAGAGGCATACACATGCATTCCCTCCCTGCTACAATTTGCAACAAATCATTCAGAAGCACCTCAAAGTTATGAAACTGAAGCCATTTCAGGTGTTACACCTGCACTCATCCACATATTCAGTGAACTCAGATCCCAATTTGTGAGTGCTCATTGGATGCATGAACAGACCTTCTCCTTCCCCCAACTTTCTCCATGTAGTCAGGGACCCTGCCTTTTGAAGGTTGCCAGTTATGTGGACAGAACACATGTAGATCAGGAGTAGAGCATTCCATCACAGTTCTGCTCCCCCATGCATGTTAATTGAACACATGGATGAGTGGCTCTTAAATGGGCTTCTGTGACCAGTGGAGGCTCATTTCCATCAATAAAGGACATTGTCTCCTTGAACAGTTTCATCAGAATTCAGCTTCAGTTATGCTACTTAGCATGCAGCTATAGACAGGGAGAACTGCTAACTTCAATCAGCCAAAACTAATTTATCTTTTGTTATAAGTGCCAGTGAGTCTACAACAAAATGTAGTAGCAAAATGCTACTATTCATGATTCCAAACTCTCAATTTCACCCCCCCCCAATTCTCCATTCTCCCCAAGTCAGTCAGCATTCCATTTCCACTAAGCAAGCTCAGTCACCAAGGGGTGTGTGTGTGTGTGTGTTTTCTCTTTAGGGTTTTAGATATGTTTTACTTCTGCAAACCTTGGGATTCCCTCAAGCTTGCTGATATCTCTCTCTTGTGTGTGGATGATGCTATGTTGGCACTGGTGTTCGGAGTATTAAGATCTTTATTATTAGTATATATGATGCCAATCTTACAATGTGATTTCATGGAAAACACGAAAAAGCTGCCTCCATATATCCAATTTGCTGGATACATGTTACAAACAAGCAGTCACAGGGAAAGTGAGATTGACTTGCTGTGTAACGTATGAAACAGGAAGTCAACTTTCTCTTCAAAAAGAAATCATGTTCAAATGGGGGAGGAGGGAAAATCAACATGGTGGCAACTAGAAACACAGTAATTAATTAATTTGCAGGTTTGGAACTATTTTTTCCAATGTGGCTTACATAAAACAAACCATAAATAATAAACATGTATATATTTTTAAAAAACAAGTAAAGCACTAACAATACACAGCAGCTTAAATGGCAGAGGTAATAATAACATACCTTCCAGAATGGATGGATAGATAAAATGACATTTAAAAAATGGAAGGAACAGAGCTTGTCAAACCTCTTAAGGGAAAAAAATTCCACAAGTGTGGTTCCACTGGTAGAAATGTGAAGGTCCTGGAAAAAAAATGAAACAAATTTGAACCCCCCCCCCAAGGTTTTAACATTTTCCACCAATTTTCTGGAAAAAATGGACTCTGCCCATTTTTTCTAGTTTTTTTTCACATTTCTACTCCCTGGTACCTATTAATTGCATCTTTTCTAACAAATTGTGCAGAAAGCAAGCCCTCTTATCTCAAAGCCTGGACAAATTCATCTTGACAAATGCATTAAGGTTATACTTAAGATAATATGGTCTCAGGCAATGTTGCTTTTAAAGACTATGATCCAATTGGCACTTTATGTAGGATAAGTGTAAAATGATCCTCCTTCTAAGATCCAGGTGGATGCATTTTCCATCAATTGTAGTTTACTAAGACTAAACAGTTTATTAAAACTGTTCAATAAAGGCAGGTTTACATGAAAAGCATTGCACTAGTTTATTTATTTATTTATTAAATTTATTAGTCGCCCATCTGGCTGGCTGTCCAGCCACTCTGGGCGACGTACAAAATAAAAACATACATATAGTTGCATCCAGACTGGACTGGACCTTATAACCAACAGCCCCTCCATCATGTCTGGATTAAGTTTCAGCTTTGTTGCTTTCACCTTAACCAAAACAGACTCCAAACACTGGCTCAGAAATTCCACTACCTCCCTAAGACAAGATAGATAACTTTGGCACCCCAGGACCCAAAGGACATGGGATGGAACTAGAGTTTTCTTGGCATCACCTTCTGAGAATGCTCCTTCAGTAAAGATAAGATGGTGGAGAGTGTGGGCAATCATTTCAAATGTACTTGCCCATATCCATCTACTATTATACAGCCACAAGAGTGGCTGTATACTATAGCCAGCATGGATTTTTCACATTCCACAATGTTAAATTGAAAATACCCCCCATGCCATTCTGATGCTTCCTATAAGCTCATTTCAAAATAAAACCTTACCAAACTTATAGTCCTGAACTCAGAAACACTTGCTTAACAACCCTCTCAATTGTCATGGCGATACACAAAAGAGTTAGAGAGAAGAGTTCAAAGTCTAAAAAGAGAGAAAAAAACCGCAGAGCCCTTTTGGACCTTTTTCTCTGAGAGTTCTCATAATCTGTTGAAATTCATTAAAAATCAGCAATGGTCACAGAGTACCTGTAATCCTCATACCGACCTTGCCCCATATTCTGAGCTTCATCTTCTGCAGTTTAAAAGTTTAAAAAATGCCTGGCTGATTTTTAATTAATTTAAGAAATTTTGGCTTGAAGCCAACGATAACGCGGGGCATGCTCAGTAAGAACCAACTGTCAGAGTTATAAAAGCCTCACAGCTGCTGGGCTTGGCCACACCCACATCAGACTTGATTTCATATGAGACAGTCATGGCTTCCCTCAGAGAATCCTGTGAAGTGTAGTTTGTGAAGGGTGCTGAGAGGAGACTCCTATTCCCCTGAGGGAATGGTTTAACAGTCATCCGCTCTGATTAAAGGTCTGTGAGAGGAACAGGGCATCTCCTAGCAACTCTCAGCACCCTTCACAAACTACACTTCCCAGGATTCTTTGCGAGAAGCCATGATTGGCTTTGAGCCATGGCTTTGAGAGAAGCCACGATAAATGGTTTTAAATTGTTTTTAAAAGATGTGTTTTTAAATCTGTATATTTGTTCTAAATGTTTTTAGTTATTGTAAACCGCCCAGAGAGCTTTGATTATGAGGCGGTATGTATAGGTATGTATGTATGTATTTATGTATGAATGTATGTATAAATAAATAAATAAAGATTGTCCAAAGTGTAATAGAGGCATGGTGTGGATGTGGCCAGGGACAGCTTTGTTTTAAATTTGGGTGGGAGGTAGGGTTGCCAGGTTCATGGCCTGAGACTGATCCTGTATTTTTAGGAGAAGAGAAAGTCAGCCAAGTGCAGGTGTTCTTGCAACATTGTAATGGGAAAAAACACAAGATGGATTTCTCCCTTCCCCCTGCACAACTTTTAAAGATACAGAAGACCTCTTGGTTGCCAGGCCCAGCCTCCAAGAATAAAAAGGTGGGGGAAAGGCTGAAAAGCAATGATACTGTTCACAATTGTTGGACTACAACCTGGGATCCCAGGTTTCGAATCTCCACACATCCATGAAGCTCACTGGGTGACCTTGGGCCAGTCACTGCCTCTCAGCCTCAGAGGAAGGCAATGGTAAAATCACCTCTGAATACTGTTTACCATGAAAACCCTGTTCATAGGGTCGCCATAAGTCGGGATCGACTTGAAGGCAGTCCATTTCTATTTTCAAACATGATTGCACAGAAATAAATCCCATTGAACTCAAAAAGTATGCAAATAATCAAACCCACTCTCCCTTCTCCTCCCTCCTATCCTCTCCCTCTTGCCCTTTCCCTCCCCCTTCCTTTGCCCCTTCCCCCTCCCTCTCCTTCCCCCTCCCCTTCCAATCCCCTCCCTCCCCTTCCTCCTCCCCATGGTCAGTTTTACCTAAAATTCTTCTAAGCTACACAGGAAGTGGATTGGACTGTGAAAGACCAACCCAAATTGTGTTTGCATTTTGACCAATTTGTAAGGCAGTCCAATATCTCAGAGGGGAGGTCAGGTCTACTGCTCCCCTGGTGCATTCACTATAGCTGCCCAATTTCCCTGCTTTTTAAAGTTTGATAGAAATATCTGTTGGCTATAGGTACGTTCTTAAACTGCAAGGTTTTTTGCCTATTAGTGAATATGGATCACAGAGGAGAGGGCACCGGGTTCTGGTTTTCTCTATAGCAGGGGTGGGTACAGCTGCAAATGTTGTGGGCAATCATCAGGGATGATGAGAGGTATAGTGTAATATCTGGACCTCGACAAGTTTCCTATTTCTGCCCTCTGTTTATAAGGATTGTATGTGAATAGGGATGTTATTATTAACTTGTGACAGCTTGTCATAAATTAAAAGTTAGATCTTGAGTGCCTAGTGTAATGTGAATTGATTTTTGAAAGCTTTAAACAATAATTTCTACTTAGTAGTCCTTCATTAGTTGAGTGAAAAGCATTTAAATTTAATTCAGCAAAAGGTGTTATTTTAAATTTATTTATTTATTTATTATTAAATATCCCACCCTTCCTCCCAGTAGGAGCCCAGGGTGGCAAACAAAAACACTAGTTATCTAAAATGGTTATCTAAAAATAATAAGTGTTTGGTAATGAACTCAATTGGCATCACTCCTGAGTGGCAGGTCACAGAGGTTTCCAGCACTTGGAAGAAAAAATAGTAGTTCCAATTTGGCAGTTATTCAATACCTCCTGCTTTGCCTCAGGACTAAAAATGTATGAAGCACAAAATGTTCCACGGATGCCAGAAAGAGCTTAGCTTACACAAAGCTCACCACTGTGGGTGTGGACATTTCAAAATTGAGAAGAGATAATAATGTACAGATGCGCAGGCACAATGTTACCAAATGTGGAAGAGTCTGTTAGCTCATTGGGATTCAATCTATTTCAGGCTTGTGTCACGGAACAAATATAATAATACTTAACATTTGTATTAGTGCTTTCAAAGCACTTCACATGTATTATTTACTTGTAATCCTTTTAACAATCATGTAAGGCAGAGGTGGGGAACCTCCAGCCCATGAGCTAATCTTGGGCCATGAGGCTATTTTCCCCAAAACACACCCACCTGCTCCTCAGCTGATGTCACTGATGACATCAGCTGTTCGGCAGGAGGACAGAGTTAAACCCTGCATTGGCTTTGTGCACCTGTTCATAGCAGGAAATAGTCTTGTGCAGTCAAGGCAGCAGGATTTAATCCCTGTTTATCAGATGATGAGTGGGGTTTAATTCCTGCTAAATTCAAGCAGCTCAGTATTCTTGTCTGAGTCTCTGGTTTTCAGAGGTTCCAACAGGAGCAGAGGGCATCCTGAAAGCCTTCTGCAGAAGCACTTTCAAGCAGGCCACATTTCCCGTTTGAGCCTCTGGTTTTCAGAGGCTGAAACAGGAGTGGTATGTATGTGTGCTTTCAATAGGCCTGCTAAAAGGGACATTTTCCCCATCATTTTAGCAGGGGTTTCCAGGCAGACACCGTAAGATAAGTCAGTATTAGTATCCCCCATATTGTAGATGTGGGGACTGAGACTGAAATAGAATGGCTTGCCTCCAGCCATCTAGTGGGTTCATGGCAAAGGCAAGATTCAGCGCAAGAAGTTCCTGATTTGATGAGGACATATTAAGTCTAAAGACATCAAGTTGAAAGTTATTTCTGTCAAAATAATGTTCTCCAATGAAAACACTTAAAGCTAGTCTGTTGCTTGTTTGTTTTAACAAAAGGATGTTCTATCATGAACTCAGTCAAGCAAATGGATGGCAAGACAATTAAGCTGAGAAGAGAAGCAATTAGTTGACTGCTCATTTCTAAAAGGCTGTGCTGACTCAGATGTCTCAGCTGCTTTTATACCTGCAAGGCTCAGGCTGTGAAACTAAACTATCTCCTGCTTGGAAAACAAAAACATTATTATTAGATTGTTGAACTAGCAATGTCCTTCATTCAAGTGGCTTGCAAGAATTTGAGGTTGCTAGTGAGTTTATAGCCAGGAGGCAATCTTGTGGCTATATTTTGTTTGTCAAAACCCAGTTCCTTCATGTGGTGGCTGTGCCCTTGTCAATTTTTATTTATTTATTATTAAATTTATTAGTCGCCCATCTGGCTGGTTGTCCAGCCACTCTGGGCGACGTACAAGGTAAAAACAGTACATAAACAATTAAAAAATTTAAAAGACAGTAAAAACCTAACCCGCCCCAAAAGCCTGCCTGAAAAGCCAGGTCTTCAAGGTCCGGCAGAAGCTCATCATAGACGGGGCATGGCGTAGATCCTTTGGGAGAGAATTCCACAGGGTGGGGGCCACTATTGAGAAGGCCCTCTCTCTAGTCCTCACCAGTCTAGCTGTTTTAACTGATGGGATCAAGGGAAGGTCTTCTGAGGCTGATCTTGTTGAGCGGCATCCCTGCCGATGCTGGAGGCGCTCCTTCAGATAAACTGGGCCACAACCGTATAGGGTTTTAAAGGTTAAGACCAACACCTTGAATTGGGCTCAGTAAACAACAGGTAACCAGTGCAACTCCTTCAACACAGGAGTGATGTGATCTTGCCGGCGGCTGCCTTTAATCAGACAAGCCGCCGCATTCTGTACCAGTTGTAATTTCCGAACCGTTTTCAAGGGTAACCCCACGTAGAGCGCATTACAGTAGTCTAGGCGAGTGGTGACCAGGGCATGTACCACCGGTGGGAGCAGATGGTTGAGAAGGTAGGGGCATAGCCTCCATATCAGGTGAAGTTGATACAGAGCTGCCCGGCTCACCGCTGAAACTTGAGCCTCCATGGACAGCTGGGAGTCAAGAACGACCCCCAGGCTACGGACCTGGTCTTTCAGGGGCAAACGTACCCCGTTAAGCACCAGGTCTATATCCCCCAACCTTCCCTTGTCTCCCACAAACAGCACTTCGGTTTTGTCAGAATTCAGCTTCAGTTTATTCCTTCCCATCCAGCCACTCACCGACTCCAGACACTTGGACAGGCTTTCCACAGCCAACCTCGGTGAAGATTTAAATGAGAGATAGAGCTGCGTGTCATCCGCATACTGATGACATTGCAGCCCAAATCTCCTGATGATTGCCCCCAGTGGCTTTATATAGATGTTAAAGAGCATTGGAGAGAGGATAGAACCCTGTGGCACCCCACAAATGAGAGGCCAAGGATCTGAAACCTCCTCCTCCAGTGCTACTCTTTGGTATCTCCCAGACAGGAAGGAATGGAACCACTGCAATACAGTGCCCCCTATGCCTAACCTCTGCAGGCGGTCCAAGAGGATAGCGTGGTCAACGGTATCAAAAGCCGCTGAGAGATCAAGGAGGACAAGGAAGGTGCATTCGCCTCTATCCTACGCCCTCCTCATATCATCTACCAAGGCGACCAAGGCTGTTTCAGTCCCATGCCCCGGTCTGAAGCCCGACTGAAATGGATCCAGATAATCAATAAGTCAAGCGCTAGACAGGATCCTAAGTAGTTAGAGCACTGCCTGGTGGCACCACCAATGTGGGCAAAGGCACAAGTGGTATCCAAGCCTGGTCCGGGGTCAGGGTCCAGGTGAACAGGATTCTAAACAAGGGTCAGGTGAGAAGCAAGGTCAAGGCAGTCCAAGGTCATGATCACAGTGTTCAGCAGATCCAGTTAAAGTCAAGGCACAGAGCTGTACACTGTACATCTGTACACTCCAGCGTGGCACTGGGTTATTTGAGCTGGAACTGTTGGCACCACACGCTGACCTCAGCTGACTCCTATCATTTTGTCCAGAGGCCTCCTCAAGAGGAAGATCTTACTACTGAAGAGACCTTGACTCATTAGGAGTCCTTGCCTGCAGTCGGACACTTCTCCAGAAGGGATGGGTTTCTGTCTGATGTTTGAAGTGCTGTATCTCAGGTCTTGTTTGGCCTTGCTGTCTGAAGCTGAACTCCCCTATATTGCAGCTACTGGCTCCTCATCCCCAGATTGAGCATGATTCAAGGCTTGGTGTAATATTGGAGCCTACATGTCATCCTCTGATGAGGAATCCTCAGGCTCCTCATGATAGTCCTCTGGATTTGTGTGATCATCACAGCAGCTCAAAACAAGTGTTGCTCTGAGAGCACAAATCATGGTGGCCAAATGTACAGTTCCCTTTTGGTGATGCTGGTTCATATAAATGACACTGTTATGTGAGTGCTTCTTGGTCATGAGCTTCCAATTATTTTATGAGCATCCCAAGGTGCACTTCCTTGGCCAACAGCTCTGCCCATTGCTGCCAAGGTTTATCACTCACTGCCTTTGGAATTCCAGTGTGTTATATGTGCTCAAATCTATGGATGCTATTTACAAATGTTATCTGTATGTTGATTCTCCAGCTACTTATCATTTCATTTGAATAACTGCTTTTGGTTACTGAGAATGTACTCACTATACAGCTTCAGTCACACCAAGATGTTGTCTCTTCTTAACTCCCTTCACTCATTTTTATTTATTATTTATTTATTATTTAATTTGTATCCCGCTGTTCCTCCCAGCAGGAGCCCAGGGTGGCAAACAAAGCACTAAAACATTTTAAAACATCATAAAAACAGATCTTAAAATACATTAAAACAAAACAGTGTTACAAACATTAAAAAAACAACTTTAAAAAGGGTTAAAAACATTATTAAAAAACATATTAAGCAATTCTAACACAGACGCAGACTGTGTAGCCATTCTATGAGTGGATCTATAGAAAAAGAAAGTAGGGCAGCGCCACCAAACCAACCCCTGACATTGTACAGCTCCCAGATCTTAACATCCATTCATTGAGCATGGACATCTGAACAATGAAGTCTAGTGTAAAAACTGAAACCCCCCAATTATGCAGGGTTCCAGATTGTTCCAGATGGAGGCAGTATGCTTCCAAACACCAGTTGCTTGATACCGTAGGAGGGGAGAGTGCTCTTGCACTCAGGTCCTGTTTGTGGGCTTCCCATGGGTAATTGGTTGGCTACTGTGAGATACTGGATGGGTCATTATGTTTTTATATATGTGAACCAACTGGGTATAAGCTTGCCCTTTTCAGATGTTCATGTGCAATGTGTGCATATTGAAAGCAAGACAACACTGGGTTGGGCCCAGTGATGAAGCTTCTCTGCCTCTTCTATGCATGGACCCACTTCATATGAAGAGGACTCTTGAGTCCCAGCTAGTCTGCCTTTTGACTTTGTACATGGTATTGAGGCTATGCTTATAACTTAATCTTCACCAGATCAGTACAGCCCACTATTCGGTCATCACTCTTATTAGGTCTTTGGGTGCACCTCTGAAAACATTTATAATGAATATGCTAATTACATCTTTGCAGGTTTCCAACACCATGCAGAGAACTGTGTGCAGTGCATTTGAGCATTTATTGGTGTTCCTAGAGCGAAGAGCTGAAATGTGGTTGCTTGTCATTACTCGGAGATCTTTCACAGGCCTTTAATTTCCATCCTGTCCTTCCTCCTGTTCAATATGGGTGAGATTATATGGAGATTTGGCTCTGAGAACATAAGTGACACCTAGTTCAATTCCTATCTTTCCTTCTGTTACATAGCATACAACTCTGTGTACAAATGACATACAACACATATGTGCATTGTCATGTATGCAAATAGCACATGCTGGGTTTTTTACACATGCGTGCAGTGAAATAGGCCAAGTAATATAATCAGGTCTGGGTTCTTAGTTCTCATCTTAGTTCTTTTCTTTGGCCGTGTAGTCTTATGAAAGTAAAATAATTTAAATTGTTGGAGTGTTATTCGAGCTGGTATGGAGTGGAAGGGAGCTCAAGAGTATAACAGTTATTGCATACAACAGGATCCTTTTATTGTTCTAACAATTTTAGCCAGCTTAAACTCGTCATGATTCAAGCACCCCAAGTAAAACATGAAAGCTATATCAAAGCCAGGGGTAGATTCATTGAATTTCTCAGCCCTTATGCTTCTTCCATAGCACATGGACAAGAACATAATAGATAAAATGTTGTTTTTGGAACGCATTCTCATAGTTACAGCCCTTGTTTCCTGTAATAAGAAACTGGGGGGGGAATCAACAAAAGGCAATCCTTCATGAATGACTTGAATGGATTCTTTCTCCAGAAGCTTTTATTTAATGTTTCCTGAAATAACCAATATCATTTTCTTCATTATTTTTTTAAAGTCCATTGTGTATTTTGTATGTAAGAATTCTGAAGAATGGATATCTCTGTGACTGTAATGTAAAACAAACTGTGATGTTTGACATTTTCCAGACATTAATGGCAAAAGGGAGAATTTAGGTCTCAGCCAAATAATATATTGTTAAAAAAATACTACCACCAGGAACTATGGATTTGAAAGGGCTCTAGATCTGGTATTCTTTTAATAGTCCCTCATTTATAATGTTTTACATTACCAAAGCAATAACTCTTCAAGCTGATGAGCTATAGAGATGAACTAAATCTTACATGGGCCTTTTATTCATTTGGATTAACCTCACCATATGGCAATCACCTGAAATAAATGACAGATTGACAGGAATATGAAATTGTTCTTTAATGAACTCTTGAAACTTAGTTCAACTGAGACCTTTAGGCTACTGACATATACATCCCTTTTATGCTGTCTGAGCAATTACAGTGGATTTGTGACTGATAACTGACTGCTGTGGATTAAATTCCCAGCTAGTAATGTGGTCAGACTTCAAATTTACTCTTGCTGAATGCATTCCACATCACTTTCCTCTGCTGTTGTTTTTTTTCATTCCTTGAGTAGGGAGTTAAAGGCTAGATTTCTGAAAGAATCAGACATGCTTTAGATACCATTAATGCTGCAAAATGCATCAGCGTGACAATATCACTACCGCTCAGCTTACATTTGTTTCATTGACTCCTTTACGTTTGCCTAGTAAGGGTTGTTTGTGTCTACATGTTCTTGTTTGTTAGTGTGTGCAGGGAAGCCACTAAGCTTGTCTGCTATTGTGACTCTGTAATGTTGAAACAGATAGGTGCAGCTACAAGTTGTATGAACTGAGAAGAAAGTGTGGGAAGATTTGGGTATCATACTGATAGACTCTTTGAACCTTATAGCTTAAGTTTGTGGTCATTTTCTGTTAGCCTTACAATGCCTATTCACATGAGTAGGACAATACATTGACCAAAAGCTTAAGAAGAAATGGGAACTTGGTCAACGACCATATTTTCCTGGGTTATGTTTTGTAATATAAACATTATTTTAGATGTCTGATGAAAACTGTTTTGTTTTGGCAAGCCTATCCAGACATATACCTTTTTTATTAGCTTGTGTATTTTAGCTGTATTTTATTTGCAATTTTATATGTACACTGCTTGGACAAGTCTGTAATCAAGAGATTTATAAACCATCTTCATAAGTAAATAAATAAATAAATAACCAGCATTGGGGCTGAAAAGCCACAGAGCACAAGTTTCTGGCAATCTCTATCCACAATCCCCTGGACTCCACCCCAACTCCAGTCCTGATCAATCAGATCCTGTCCTGATTCTGCCCTGCCAGATACTGACAGGCTCCGTCTCTCCCTCACCAGGTTTTGCCCTTGGTTTACTTGTCCTGGTTCTGCTCCCTGTCCCAAACCAGCAGCCATAAATTAAAAAGAAAAAGAGCTGCACACGTCTACTGTATAGATGTCACTTGAAGAGTAGGTCCTCTGAGTTATGAGACATGGCTTCATGTATTATTTATTTTATTTATTGAAAAGATTTATGCCTGCCTTTTGCCCCTCCATCATCCACAATGTCGCTTGCAACACATTATAAAGAAAATTAAAATAAGAACATCATCACAAGTGAACAAGAAAGCACAGACCCAATAATCTGCAACCCACTCCCAGTTAAGTAATAGCCCACAAATCCCAGGGGATTCAGTACCATTAATCACTTTACTCTAAAGCCTTCAGAATGGGAATAGGACAGCTTTAACTTGCTATATTTTAAAATTGATTTATTACAAATACTTGTTATCTCACTCATAATGCTTAGGTGCCTATTGATGACATTTTATTCAAGAAGGCTTTCCCTGATGGGTGACCCGTTCACTTATAGACCATTGATAGGATATTTGTAGATACGATTTTATTGTACAATCTGTAAAATTCATTACAGTTGTTAAAGCAGCATATAGCCAGAATGCGGATCACCGTGGCCAGGCTATACAAAAACAAAGTAGGATGGGCTTCTCTGAAGGGAGTTTCTACAGCCTTAGTGCTGTTACTGGAAGTCTCTTTCCCATATAAAGAGCCACAGTTAGGGATCATAGAATAGAATCATAGAATAGTAGAGTTGGAAGGGGCCTATAAGGCCATCAAGTCCAACCTCTGCTCAATGCAAGAATCTATAGCAAAGCATTCCTGACAGATGGCTGTCCAGCTGCCTCTTGAATGGCTCCCATGTCGGAGAGCCCACTACGTCTCTAGGTAATTGGTTCCATTGTCATATGGCTCTAACAGTTAGGAAGTTTTTCCTGATGTTCAGTTGAAATCTGGCATCTTGTAACTTGAGCCCATTATTCCGTGTCCTGCACTCTGGGATGATCTAGAAGAGATCCCGGCCCTCCTCTGTGTGACAACCTTTCATGTACTTGAAGAGTGCTATCATATCTCCCCTCAGTCTTGTCTTTGCCAGGCTAAACATGCCCAGTTCTTTTTGTCTCTCCTCATAGGGCTTTGTTTCCAGTCCCCTGATCATCCTTGTTGCCCTCTTCTGAAACTGTGCCAGTTTGTCTGCATCCTTCTTGAAGTGTGGAGACCAGAACTGGACACAGTGCTCAAGATGAGGCCTAACCAGTGCTGAATACAGGAGAACTAATACTTCACATGATTTGGAAACTATATTTCTGTTAATGCAGCCTAAAATAGCATTTGCCTTTTTTGCAGCCACATCACACTGTTGGCTCATATTCATCTTGTGATCAATGACAATTCCAAGATCCTTCTCACATGTCGTATTGCTGAGTCTTACAACTGTGCATTTGGTTTCTTTTTCCTAAGTGTAGAACTTTGCATTTATCCCTGTTGAATTTCATTCTGTTCTTTTCAGCCCAATGCTCCAGCCTATCAAGGTCCCTTTAAATTTTGTTTCTGTCTCCCATGGTATTAGCTGTGACCCCCAATTTTGTATCATCTGCAAATTTGATAAGCATGCTCTGTACCTCCTCATCCAAGTCGTTAATAAAAATGTTGAAGAGCACTGGGCCCAGGACGGAGCCCTTTGGTACCCCACTCATTACTTTTACCCAGTTTGAGAAGGAACTATTGATAAGCACTCTTTGAGTACGATTCTGGAGCCAACTGTGGATCCACCTGATAGTTGTTGCCAGGTCTCATTTATTTGCCAGGAGACTCCAGATTTTGGGTCCTCTCTGGGACTCCAGGTGTGTCACCCCAATCTCTGGACTCTCAGCTTTCATTTTTTTTTTAAAAAAATAAGTTCCTAAGTGGTCTGGTTCAAAAGATATTCACCAAAACGTGAGCCCCCCAATTTCTGTTAAATGAGCTCACAGCTTGCTGCTCTAATCCCACCCTTTCAGGTTTGTAGCCAATAAGTGAAGTCAGGTTTGTGTTTGACAAGGGATTTGTTGACCTCCAAGCAGTAGATAGAATCCATTGCAAGCCCGGAAAACTGTTGCCTTTTTCTACTTGTCTGAAAATCTCATAAATTAAGTAAATTTGTAGCTTTCAGGAGTAGCAAAAGTCCCTTTCTCTCTGTGTGCAGGAGATCTAGAACAAAATATTATAGCAGAATCTTGGTATGCATGCTCAGTAAACAATTTCAGTTATGATTATGATAAAAGTGTACATGCAGGGTTTTTAAATTGCTTGCAGAAATAGCATATTATACATTTTATTTTTCAAATAATTCTTGAAGATAATTTTTTTTAAAGTGTACATGCAGCTTATGATGCCACTACAATGTATTGAACTTTTCTAATTATGAGGAGTCAAACAAGTTTAAATTTTCCTGGGCTGTTGAAGAGGGCAGTTTATGTATCATTCTAATTCATAGCCTGTTTTGAAAACCTTCCCAGTATGAAGCTTTAATCCTATACTCTCTTTTCTGGGAGTAAAGCTGCAATGTTAATCCCACATACTGGGAGTAAACCCCACTGAATTCAATAAGAATTACTTTTGAGTAGACATGGTTAGGGATTGTGCTGTAAATTAATGGGACTTTTGAGTGAACATAGGAAAGGATTGTATTTGTGTTGTAAATCTTTCTCTTCCCTTCCAATCCTATTTTGTAAAGCAATTGGGCAAGGCTTACTTATGTGTCACTGCTTTTATCTTATAGGAAATTAATACTGATTTTTTAAAAAAAATGTTCTGCAATGACCAGCCGGTTTTGATATAAACTATTATATGGGGTGTATGTCTTTCCAACAACCGTGTGAGGTTAGGTTGCAGATTAGAAACCAAGGCAGCTCACAACAAGAACTAAATTCATTTAAAATCCAATAACCATAAAACAAGTATAAAACAGTTGCAAAACAATTTAAAGTGGCATGATTCTGAATTTTGGGTTGGGTGAGTGAAGTTTAACACTTAAGGTTGCAATTGAATATATTGGGACTTGTTTCTGAGCAAACATGTATAGGATTGCATTCTACACATCTTTACAGGTTGTGTAAATAATAAACATATTTGACAGCCATGCTTATATACTGTAAATATTTCTTCATACTATGTCCTGATAAGTATCTGATTTCACACGATGGTTGTACATTATTATTTCCTCTACATTTTAAGTGTACCATTCTTTCTTGGGTTGGTCATGGTCCCCCTCTGTTGTTTTCACCCTGAGGGGCAGATTAGGCTAAAAGATGTTAGTAGCCCTTGATCACCCAGTAAACTTTGTAGCTGATATCCATTTTAAAAAATTAATTCAAATGATTTACATGCAGGCAAAGTTTATGAAGTAGATCAACATAATACATTTGAAGCACATCCAACTCACATTTAAAGCATGTGACTTCCCTTAAAGAATCCTGGGAAGTGTCATTTCCCCCTCACAGGTATAGTTCCCACCATCAACAAACTACAGTTCCCATGATTCTGTGGTCAGTTTCATGTGCTTCAAATGTGTGTTGAATATGATTTAAGTGAATGGTGTGGATCTGCCCTAGGTATACTGTGCATTCATTACTGAATTGAAAAGAACAATTTAAAAAGATACTTCTTAAACAGAGGAAGGGTTGTAGCTTAGTGGTAAAGCATATACTTTGCATGCAAAGGTCCAAAATTCAATCTCTGGAACAGACTATTGCCTGGAAGAATCCTGGAGTGTGAACTCTAGTCCATGTCATCAGTACTGACCTAGATGGTACCAACACTGACCTAGATAGTACCAAATGGCCTGAGCCTGTATAAGGCATATTCCTTTGTTCCTAAAAGAGGAAAGAGACCCAACAGCCATAGTAATTCCAAAATTTATTTATGTATTTTATTTACAACATTTATATACCACTTTATTATAAAAAACCTCAAAGCGGTTTATAGAAGGAATTAAAACAATAAAATTATTGGCAAAACCAGTTTAAGTCAGGTATTTAAAAACATTCAAAATAATAAAACCAACAATAAGTTAAAAAGATAAAAGATATAATAGCTTCTACATGCCTAGGTAGGCTAGCCTAAACAAAAATGATTTTAGTAGGTGCTGAAAAGAATACAGCAAAGGTGTCGGCCTAATGTCAATAGGCAAGGAATTCCAACCCGTAGGTGCTGCCACACTAAAGGATCAATTTCTTACAAGAGCAGTACGAGTACTATGTGGCACCTGTAAAAAAAGACACGCCTTGAACTTAGGCTGGTAGCAAATCAGCAACCAATACAGATTTCAGAGCAGAGGTATTATGTGCTGATAGAGGCTCACTCATGTCAGTAATTTTGCCATAGCATTCTGCATAGGGATATCTGTGACCTGAACTGACTGGCTGCCAGAATTTTTTCAGTTTTGATTTTTGGTTAGGAATCCCAACTGGTTGTGGGATACTGAGTTTTCTGCCTTACAGATAGGAATCTTGTTATGCTTGGTATGGTACTGCATTTAGGAAATCATCACTGTCTTTTCTTTTTCTTTTTCTATTTGAACTTCATTTGCCTCTAGCCTCACTCCCTTACATCCATAGAAGCAACAAGAGTGGTTCCATGGCCTCAGCTCAGCCCCCTTAAACCCACTGATGATGCACCTTGTTGGTAGCATGATGGTTTGTTTCTTGCCCAATAGTGGTAGAAGAGTATTCACATACTAGGAATGTGGCTGCAATTGCTGTTGCTCCCAAGCTGCTACCTGTGAAGGTAGACCAAACCATGTGTTTTTTCCCCCCACTCTGTCAGTGATTACTCACTGGAATTGGGTTGGCTGTGAAAGTGAGTTTATAGCAGCCCACAGGGTAGGCAGAAAAGGGTAGAGAATCTTCTTACTCTTACTCATTTCACAAACCTCTTTCTGAGGTGAAGGGGAAGTCTTTAAAGACATTTGGAGCGTATATGCTAAAAGGCAGGGGCAGGGCACTCCAGGCAGGGTTTTGCCAACCCTGCTTGGATATGGATATCTTTGCAGAGGATCCCTAGTCAAGCCTTACCAACAGCACAATCCTAACCATATCTGCTCAAGAAGTAAGTCCTATTGAGTTCTATGGGGTTTAATCCCTTAGTAAGTGTGTTTACTCCTGAGTGCTCCTATCTAGCATCTCCACAACACTAGGCTCTCTTCTTCGTACAATGGCCTTCTGGTGACTGGCCTGGCCTGAGGGCACTTAAACCCTTCTTTCCAGAAGCCAGTGGGCTAGATTAAATGTTCCCTACCCTGGCTCCTTAAGCAGGTGAGAAGGAATGATTCTGTTATTTCAACTGGACCTGGGAACACTATCTTTTAGCAAAGATTTCTATCTTAATTTCCAATCAAATATTTTTGTTTGAATGGTATGCTCCAAGCAACTGTGGTTGATTCTTAATGTATCATGCTTAATGACATCACTAGAGTCTGCCCCGTGATATCACTAGGGCCTTCCCTTTAACTCTCAGGGTTTGGGATGCTTCTGACCTGGCAATCCTAGCCACGGCACTTCAGACTCTGGTGACACTCATCCTGTAGTAGGTTCAAATAGAAGGTAGTCCTTGACATATCCTGGTCCAGATGGCTTAGAGAGTTAGAGATTAAAACAAAGAGACACACACACATGCACACACACAGACACTTACTTTGAATTCCTGACAGAAAGCTCATGGAATTGCCTTAACATTCTATACTGGAATTATGCTGCCCTTGTTAAATCCTGGGAGCCACATTCTGGATCAGCTGTAGTTCCCAAGCACTTCTTAAAGGTATCCCCATGTAGAGTATGTTAGCATTTACAATTATAAAGGGAAAACAATGAGATGGCTGGCTGCAGCTGTTTTACCTTAATGTAGAGCTCAAGGAACCACCTCCCAGACTTGGTTATTAAACCATCCAGTTAACCTCCATATCATCAAACACAACCCATCTACATTGTAAAATTCCTTATGGAAGAGACCTCATCCTGTAACCTAAATCCTCGGAAGATAATAAGATCTTCCTTTCTTTTCTCCCAGCCTCATATCATGACACCTAATCCTACTTCCTTTTGCAAAGCTTTGACATCCCGTCTCATCCCCTCTCCCCGCCCGTAAAAGATGTGGCACATGGAAAATATTTGTAATCTGCATAAACCCTAATGACCAAATGTTTTGCCAAATGTTCCACCGGAAAATGGCAGGGTAAACTTGATGCACCAATTGGCTTAAAGTTACTGTAAAACAATAAACTATTCTTAATATAGTTTGGAAAGCAGAAAACCTTGTGTATGGTCCCGCTTAAGTTTAACTCAAAGGGAAAATGCCATCTAGCAAATTCCCTTACAAAATAACAAATTATATGTTATTTTGCAAAAGTGTTATTTTGGCAAACTGGGATCTGTGGTTCAGTTGATAGTAACATAGCTAATGCTGGTGGAAAGCTATAATCTAGTTCAGCAATCACAACTGCACTCACCCTTCTCTAAATGCAGGTGCAGTTATGGGTTGTATGTGCAACAAAAGTGATGCTTATATGTTAATGAGGTGGGTTTGGGACAAATAGCCCTGTCACATCTAATTTAGTCCACATTTTAGAGGGTATTACCTTGGGGTAAATGTTTTTGTAAGGGATATGTCCTTTTACTTGTCTATGAGACCATTCTTTGCTAAGTTTAGAAGGATGTGGCGTTTCAAAGCTAGAAAATTATGTTTTTGGTGATTTGGCCAACACACTCCCTAACAGCTGCAACCTCTCAGCAGTATGGTGTAGACAGGGAAAAACCCTCCCCCTCCCCCTTTCAGACTTGATCATACAGATGAGTGCACTGTTCAGCTACACAGCAATAAATTCAACCTTATTAGTGTCAGTTTGGTCGTAGATATCCCAGGCCTCAGGGATTTATTTTATTGAGCAAATCTTTGACTGCATAAATCCTTAGTCAGAGTTTTAAACTAAAGTTCTCCCTTAAAGTTGTAATCATACAGATAGATTATTGATTGGCAAAAATGTTAAGTCTATAGAAAATACATTTGGGCCTTAGATTAGGGAAGGGTAGATGTTTGTAAATTAATGACCTCTTCCGCTTGTGGAAATCTATTTTTTTTAGTTTATCACCTGTGCCATAGCTTTTCATCAGGGAGCATCTCTCTATGTACCTTTGACGTAGTATGTTTTTGCATATTGTTTCAGATAATGAAAATAAAAACACAAATTAAGCAGGGGTTGGTTTACATGGCATATTTCCCCCCTCTGTGCAAGCAGTGCCACCTTATTTAGCCATGTATTGAAGTAGATAAATACCATAACTTATGAACTCTTCGGTCATAAATATGGAGTACCACCCACCCACCCAAACAGCCAGTTGTCATACTAACCACATTATGGCTTGTCTTGAGTCATTTATTCTATTTGACCATGCAGACTATCAGGGACTATTTCATGTGAAGAAAAAAATATATTATTTGAACCACCACCACCAAGGAATAGTTTTTATTAGTCTAGCTTTCCTTGATAACAAATTGCTATGGGTTTCAGGTATCATAGATTTCATTAGCTAGAATTGGAAGCAAAGTTTACTATCTATGTTTATCCAAAAGGTTTCTGAAGCCATCTTCTCTTTCTGAGATCATCAGCTGTGTTTCATGCACTTAAACAGCACAGTCTTATGTATCTTTATTCAGACAATCCAAGTCCAATAGTGGACAATGTAGTAGGATGGCAGCACTTACCTGACCTCCTGACAGCTAAGTTGCTGCCATTTACTGGGGGGGGGGTGAGATGGCAGGGAGGTCGGAGTGGTGTAAATGCACCAGTTAGAGCACCAGGTTGGCTCCACTGGTGTGTTTGTGCCGCACTGACCTCCCCACCACCTTGCTCCTCCCACTCTTCCTCTTGGTATGCAGCAGTGACTCAGCAGGTAGGAGATCAGTTAAATGCCACCAACCCACCACGCTGTACACTACAGTTCAAATCCCTGGTCACCAGTGGCGAGGCTAATGAAGCAGTGTAGCCACCACCACATTCACAGCTCCACTGCTCACAGGGTTGAAGGTGGGACCCTGGGAGGGGAAAAACATTTTCACTGCACCAGCTCTCAGGCTGGCACAACAAAGAGGTCCAGATCTGGCCTGTTGCTGTCACATGAGAGCTGCAGAGCCACCCAGCCTCTCCCCAAATGCCCTTTTCTGAGAGTTTTCACCAGTGATACAATTGTGGTTGCTTCCACCCATCTGCTATTTGGGTGGGTACGATGGGGCACTCCTTGTTAGGGAGATCTCCCATTGGTCCCCCACCAGCAGAGGCCAGTGGATCCAAACAGGGCTTATCGCCTACTCCACCACAACAGATTCAGGGGATTGAATAGCTTTGCCCACCTCATTGAGCTCAATAGAGCTTACTCCCTGGTAAGTGCATTTAGGACTGTAGCCTTAATTGAGACAAGGGAGCTTAACCTCCAAAAGGTATTTATTATAACTGTTTTGGCAATATGTTTTTATCCTAACTTGTGGGTGGCTATTTGTGCTTTAAAATGGATGTCTCATATATTTTATTCGAAAACACCAACACACCAAAAACACCTTTTAATTTTTTTTAAAGAATATCTTTAGAATGGATTGTGTTTTTAATTTCTCATGTCCCATAGAGATTTATTGCATTGTATATAGTTTCTTCAGACTTTCAGTAGAAAATATGCTTTTCAACAATCAAAACATGCTGCAAATTTGTTTGCATTTTGCTAAGTCACAAATAAAAACCTCCAAAGATGCACTCCAGGGATCTCAAATACCAAAGAATTACCATGGTTCCAATTATGTTAGACGGTCTTCTCTGTGTATAATATCCAGTGTATGCCACATTGATCCTCATCAGAAGTGCATTTTAGTGATCTGTGTTATTCTCTAAAATGAATGTTTTATATCATAGGGAATCCAAGAATTCTGACGGAGGAATTAGTGCTGCATGGATTAAGCAAAAATATGAAAGGTTCTCATACATAATTATAAGGCGGCATATTGCCGAGACACAGTTAAACACTGGAGAACTTTCACACAAGATCAGACAAGTTTGTTAAATCACAGTTTATTTTTCTGTGAACATAAATCATCCCTTGGGCTGTTCTGGCAGTAGTTAGTTTATTTTCACCCTTGAAGATTAAACCTTTCTATTTCTATGACATGTGAAAGTGGCTAAGGAAACTGAATAGATCATATTGCCAGAAAGAGAGTACTGAACTTCTTATAACAATTCAATCAAATAATAATAAAAAGCAGTGGTCCATCATGTGTCACTGTCTGTGTAAACAATAGACATGACTTTATGCTTGGCTGTTATTTGAAACTGGAAACTGGTCCCAGGCTATGATCTGAAGGCACATGAGGCCACCACCTTGCTAAAGCGGAGCAGGTCTGGGTCTGATCAGTGCCTGGATGGGAGAGCGCCTGGGAACCATGTATGCCGCTTTGGATTTCTATGATGAAAGACACTCAGGGTATAAATGTAATAAAAATAAATAAATAAATGTAATAATAAACAAATGAGGTAATGACATCTTGTGATGTAATCATTTTTTCCAGACACAAGCCTCCATTGTGGTGCTAGTCTTATGAACAATTTTCCTCATAAGTATCAGTCGGTAGGATTTTTTTTTAAAAAGAAAGTCTTTTTCATATAATTTCATAAAACAATGCTTGATTTGCTTTCCCAGTTACTTTGAACCATTTCCTGACATTGTTTGTTATAATTTGGTATGAGACAGATGGAAAGATGGAAAAACAACCACTTTATTCTAGGAAGACAGTTCCCAGACTTTTTCTGAAAACTATTCCGGTGACTTTGCTGAGGAAAACAGTCTGGGAATGGATATATTCAGCAACTTCTTTAGCGCTGCATCTTTACCGACAAGTACCTGACCAGACAGAAGACCAGGTTTAGACCTCTGAGATATTCTGTAAGAGCTTCCAGGGAGGAGGTAGGGTAATGGAAATTGGCAACTGGTTTTGATTAGGGAAATAAACTAATTTAAGTGAAAAGTAGCAATCCTAAGGGGGAGGGAGATGTAAACTTGGTGGTAACGACCGATGAAGGCTTGTGCACAGTAATGGGAACAGAGAGATCAGCTCTGATAGGGCCCGGTAACAGTCCTCAGAAAAATGTAGTAAGGAAACCAAGCCATAAATCACATGGTCTCTGATGTCTGTATACTAATGCGCAGAGCATGGGAAACAAGCAGCACAAACTTGAACTTTTAATACAGGAGGGCAATTACAACTTGGTAGATATAACTGAAACTTGGTGGGATGACTCCCATGACTGGAATACAGCAACTGAAGGATATAACTTGTTCAAAAAGAACAGAAGGAATAAAAAGGGAGGTGGAGTTGCATGATATGTTAAAAATATATATTCCTGCATAGAAATACAGGAAGATGAGCTTGGTAGCTCCATCAAGAGTATCTGGATTAAAATTAATGTGGCAAGTAACAAAAGGAATGTGGTGCTTTGAAAAGCAAATTGCCAATGTTTTGAGGAGGCATGATGTAGTAGTAATGGGGGAATTCAATTATCCCAATATCTGTTGGAGACAGATTCTGCCAAACACAGCCCCTCCAAGAAATTTCTCTTCAAATCTATCTTCAAAAAGGGCAAAAAGGAGGAACCAGGGAACTACAGACCAGTCAGCCGAACATCAATCCCTGGAAAAACTCTGAAGCAGTTTATAAAGCAGTCCATCTGTAAGCACCTTGAAAACAATGCAGTGATTACTAGGAGCCAACATGGATTTATGAAGAAGAAATCCTGCCAAACTAATCTTATATTGTTTTTTGATTGGGTAACCTCCCTTGTAGACAGTGGGAATGCTGCGGACATAATATATCTGAACTTCAGCAAAGCTTTTGACAAAGTGTCCCATGATATTCTGCTTAGCAAGCTAGCTAAATGTGGGCTGGATGGAACACCTATCAGGTGGATCCACGGCTCCAGAATCGTACTCAAAGAGTGCTTATCAATAGTTCCTTCTCAAACTAGGCAGAACTAATGAGTGGGGTACCAAAGGGCTCGGTCCCCTGGGCCCAGTGCTCTTCAACATCTTTATTAATGACTTAGATGAGAAGGTACAGAGCTTGCTTATCAAATTTGCATATGATACAAAGTTGGGGGGCACAGCTAATACCATGGAAGACAGAAACAAAATTCAAAGGGACCTTGATAGGCTGCAGCATTGGGCTGAAAACAACAGAATGAAATTCAACAGGAATCAATGCAAAGTTCTACACATAGGAAAAAGAAACCAAATGCACAGTTATAAGATGGGGGATACTTGGCTCAGCAATATGATGTGAGAAGGATCTTAGAATTGTCATTGATCACAAGCTGAATATGAGCCAACAGTGTGATGTGGCTGCAAAAAAGGCAAATGCTATTTTAGGCTGCATTAACAGAAGTATAGTTTCCAAATCATGTGAAGTATTAGTTCTCCTGTATTCAGCACTGGTTAGGCCTCCTCATGAGTACTGTGTCCAGTTCTGATCTCCGCACTTCAAGAAGGATGCAGACAAACTGGAACAGGTTCAGAGGAGGGCAACAAGGATGATCAGGGGACTGGAAACCGAACCCTATGAGGAGAGACTGAAAGAACTGGGCATGTTTAACCTGGACCCTCAGTCTTCTTTTCTCCAGGTTAGGATAGGATTGCACTCTTCAAGTACATGAAAGGTTGCCACACAGAGGATTGCTGGGATTTCTTCTCGATAATGGAATAATGGGCTCAAGTTGCAAGATGCCAGATTTCGACTGAACTTCAGGAAAAACTTCCTAACTGTTGGAGCCATACGACAATGGAACCAATTACCTAGAGAGGCATTCAAGAGGCAGCTGACAGCCATCTGTCAGGAATGCTTTGATTTGGATTCCTGCCTTGAGCAGGGGGTTGGACTCGATGGCCTTATAGGCCCCTTCCAACTCTACTATTCTATGATTCTATGATAAGTAACTACAATTTTATGCAAGAAACAAAAAACACATTTTAACCTTTAACCAGTTAAATAATATCTTATTATGGAACTATGTTTTAAACAAGTAATAGTTTTATCTTCAGAGTAAATCTTCTGGTTCTATACTTATAGCCTAAACTGGGGTAGAGAATCTTTTTCAGCCCAAAGGCCGAATTCAGAACTGGTCCACCCAGTTTTGGGGCACTCTGAAATGTATTAGCTTATATATAAAAAAAATCAAATATTTATTTGCAGTCAGCTGACCACAAATACAGAACATAATATTAGATGTTATGAAATAAAAGAGTACATAATAACACAAACTACAACCAACAGCATACTAGATTGTAAAAACAACTCAATTAGTTTAATTACCATTAACAATCATACAAGGTCTGGTCAAAATGGCCAAGTTCAAGAATTTTGCCACTTGCTCACTAATTTCCTTATTATTTCCTTAGCTTATTAATTGTAATTGAACGTCAAGTGCTATCTAATTTAACATCAACAATTTTTGAGAAAAATATTTTTTTGGGGGGGAATGATAAGAGAAAGGGTCATTTCCACACTACAAACAGTTATGAGTGTTGCATAGCTTTAGCTCAGCTGTGGTATTAGTAAAATTTGTTGAATGACAAAAGTATGTATCACTCACAAAACATTCAAATATAAAATATTCAACCAATATGTTGGTTCAATCTGTAGATGTGTTTACTGTGAAGTAAGTCCTTTCTGTGGGACTTACCCCCAGTTGTACATTGGATTGCAACTCTGGCTGAAAAAGAGGGAAACATATTTTACCTGGGCAAAGCATTTTTTTTCTGGATGATGGTGGTAGAATCAGTAGGAGAAGAATGAATGACTCTTCATTCATCTGTGGACCTTGTTCTTTTACTATATCACATGCCAGTGTAAGAATGTCACGTCAGCATATTCACAAGGCTGTGGTTCTCAGGGTATTAGTAAGAAAAGAGACAGAATTTATATGAGATTAATTTCTAGTTTCATCTTTTGGATCAATTATCAGTTATAAAGGATTTGCATATTGCTCATATGAGATTAGGGTTGTCATCCTTAAATTTTGTAGCACAAGAGAAGTCATGCTGGAAGACCCAACTCTGGAACTATGTTGTGTGAGTAGTAGTACACAAGCTTTGTTACCATATGTTTTTCAAGACTTGAACAGGCAGCTAAGCTCATGTTGTTTGTCACCCTGGTTGGAAATTGGCTTTGGTTTTAGCACATCAGCATGTATTCTTTATGACTTTAGTACATTCAGCACATTTTTAAACAAACAAAAATGTTAATAAAATGAGGGCACAGCTGGTTGTACTAATTCAATCAAATCTATTCCCAAAAGCTATAATGAATAATATTATTTAAAATTGCTTGCATCTTAAGAAAAAGATATTTGGAAATCATGTACGTGTGATTTACATGTGATTTGCAGCCCAGTGTTCTCTGAAGAAAACTCCACAAAATTCAATGCCCCTCACTTCCAAGTATCTTTAGGATGGCTGCCCTAATGTCCTTTGGATTTTTACTGAAATAGTTATGCTTGTACTGCTTACAACAGGACTTCAAAGTACAGCGGTGACCTAATTGGCCACAGAGATACAAAGTAGGCTGCCATGCTTCAGGCTGTGCCCTTCAATACATGGAAGGTGACAGGCATAGTGATGTGTGTGTGTGTGTGTGTGGGCAGAGTTTAGCATGTTTGTCCCCATTCACCCTGCTCGTGTCTAGACTTTACACATTTAGATTTAGAACAATGCAAAATTTGGAATTCTAAATCATGTCCGGAACTCCACAAGCAGAAGAGGCTCACTACAGGCTTCTACACCCACACAGGGCTATGGCCACAGAAGATTTGACTAGAGCTTTGTAGAATATCGGATACCTGTCTTATAGCATCTAGCTATAAGACTATCTAGCCCAGTATTGCCTAGCAGTTCTCCAGGGTCAAAAGGCAGACATATTTCCCATCACTTGCTACCTGATGCTTTAATTGAAGATGAAACTGAGACCTTCTGCATTTGTTTGCTAAACTGAGTATGCAGGTCCTCATTAAGCTCTGGGTTAGGGTCAGGGATGGAAAGATCTGTTTATTTTGGTTCTCGTGATTTCTCATTTGCCAGTCTTAAATTTGGTTCTCCACATTTCTGCAGCAATTTGTGTGTGTGTGTGTTTTAAATCTTAATGAGAATTCTCCAGCATTTTACTGCAAATTTTATTTATTTATTTAGACCATTTATATACCACTTATATTTAAATAAAACTGTAAGCGGTGTACAACAAGTCAAAGCATCAACTGCAAAAAAATCAATAAAATACAATTAACTGAACAAAACATCCTGTTTAGTATCAACATAATATAAACATTGTATATAAAATTAAGTACAAGAAAGACAAGAAAAAACCATGTTTTACATAATAAACTAAACAAAATATTCCCTAGGTTTCAAGGAAAAAAACCCAGTTAAAACAAGCTTATTTTTAAACATACTAGATTAAACAAATCAACTCATTTCTTAATCACAGTATAATAAAAAGCACAACAATTAAAACAGCCAGCCCCCTTTATAATAGAATTTTGTCTGATTACAGTTGAAAAAAAGATATTGTTTAGTTTACTGAAACATACCCATACAAGATGAGCACATTCATATTTAAACATATCAACATTCTAAACCAACACACTCAAGCTTACTCACATCGCACTCTACAAGCAGCTGCATAATTCAGCCTCACATCCTAAAAACAACATACTCACATGTACATACCATGAAAATCACCATGACAACTACTCAAATCTACATACAGCCAAATAATGCACACACATAATCTAAGTACAACGTTCATACCAAACACTCTCACTTGTTTCTCACTCAAGGGGGCAGAAACTTTGCCCACCAGGATCTTACCTTGGCGGTATAGAAAGCACTTTTCCCAACATGGCAATGACACTTCCCTCGCCTCTAAACTGAGGAACAAAAATCATTCAAGTCCCCAATATTCACTCTAAAGAAGGGGAGGCTTTCAATCACAACAGCTCGTTGGTTTGCCTTCTCTCTCCAGCACTTGCAGCAATGATTTTTCTTGGGAGGCCGTGGATTCCAGACTCCAAGATGACTCCAAGTGCAATGCTAAGTGCACACTTAGCATTGCACTTTGTGCATTGCCGAGGTGTGTACTGAGGTGCTACCTCAGGCAACCCCTCCCCTTTATGTACCTGGAGCAGGAGAAGAGAATATGACAAAGTTGTGGGCAAATGGCAACAGCTGCAGCAGCACACAGAGTCCTTCCAAAAAAGTTTACTGAACATTTGTGTAGGCAGTTTTGACTAATGTAGACATTTTTGCAAGCCATTTGTCATCATATGATGCATTTTTGCATGTTATTTTAATGGATACATTCATTTTTGTGCACACTTTCCCCTAATATATGCATTTTTGTAAACATTGGTTGCTAAACTACATTGAAAAATTCAAATAAGTGCGAATTTTGAAGGAAGGCTGTGTTTCAGTTCTTATATTGTTTTGGAAATTGTGAATTTGATCAATTCGGCTTGAAATGTGAACTGAATTGAAATTCTTGCCCCTCTCTAGTGCAGTTGGGAAGCCTTTAGGGAGCTTTCTCCAGTTGAGGAGCTTCTCACATGATTTAGCATGCCAGGTTTGCAGGGTTCTAAATCACCCAGGAAGGCTCCATGAGTGGAAGGGGCTTCCTGCTTCAGACTCCACCCTCCAACTCTTGGAGGGTGACGAGAACAGCAAGACAGGATTGGAGATTAGTGTTTCCATTAGCTATGCTTGCATGTAGCCTTTGTATGTGAACAACATGCCTTAATAAACCCATGCCAACAATCTTTTATGCATTGTCAATATGGCTGGAATAAAGAGCAAGTTGAGAAATGAAATTAACTCACTCTTCTTCACTCCCACAAGATGTGGTGATGGCCTCCAAGTTGGAAGGCTTTAAAAGAGAATCACACCACTTCATGGAGGATAAGGATGTCAATGGCTACCAGCCACAGATCTATGTTCTATCCACAGTTGGAGGCAGTGTGCTTCTGAATACCCATTGCCCACAGTAATTTGTAGCAACAGAATGTGATATGACATCACTGAAGTCTGAGCTTCCTCGTCCTTGGGTGGAGCACATGTCTTGTTAGGAAAGTTAACTTCCTTGTTCTTCTTTTGTCTGTACCTTTCTCAATATGCCCATGTCATTTTTGCCAAAGTATTAACTAGGAAACAGCCCTCAGATCAAAGTACTTCAGGCAGTGCTGGAGCTTGGACTTTTGCGGAAAGAATTTATATTAACAAAAGGCCCTAGGTACTATCTTGGCCAGATCCACTTTCTGTTTGCTTGTGCAAGAAGTTACCTTAGCTTTCATGTCAATGGCTGTTCATTTCTGGGATTACAGTTTTCACAGATAATACTTCCCATTTACTTCTGCCTGGATTCGTGCTGGTTTCAACAGCTTGACACCTGAGTTCTTGCTGATATCACCTTGGTGAGAGCCTCAGCTCCTTCAGAGTAGTTTTAAGTAAAACTGGGTTATCTGCCTTCCCCGAGCAAATATTGTTTTCTCTCTAAAAGAGAGGTGAATTGTTCAAATTCTGATTGTTCAGACTGTTCAAATGTGCACACACAATACTTTTCATAATAATGACTAATATGTAATATATTGTATAATATTCTTTAAACAACTAATAAAATAAATCTCAGGTTAACTTTAAGAAAGTAACAAAACGAAACCTTAATTATTTGAGTGAAGTTACAAGTAACCACAAGTCCAGATGTTATGATGTTTAATGCTTATGAAAAGACTTGGTTTTTGATGCAACTTTTCCAATGCCAGTTAGTTACTTTACACTCATTGCTTTTCTTAGTGTCAGTTAGTTCAGACTTTCTTATACGTACTCATACCTGGAAAAATCATAATAGTAGGAAGTAAAGTACTATACTTTAGAACAGGAGTCACCAATGTGGTGCCTATGGGTACAATGGTGACCTTGAGGGTTCCCCTGGTGCCTGCAACCCCATTCACTCTGAGCAACCCCATTCAGTCTCCCTTGGTCATGTGGTGGTGAGAGTGGTTTCATTTTTCTCTCTTGAGAAGGACATCAAGGTGAAGAAGGAAATGGAAAGAGTGATACTTTTTCCTACTTTCAGCTCTATATGCATTTCCAGGGTCAGATTAATTCTACTGGATCTGAAGTTTGCCCAGTTCCCTTGGAGAAGTGCAGTGTGTATGCACACACTCTTATTTTTGTCTCTTTGGGAATGGGTTTGTACTGATCTGAGGGGAGAAGGGACCACAGGGGATGGTGCTCACAGCACTTACCCAAACATCCCAAAGTGCCTGTGAGCCTACACAATGGATGACCCCCTCTATATATACCAACAGTTTTCCCAAACCATGCCCCTCCATTCATCTCTGCCACATCTCAGTCTGTTCCAGTGTGTTCAATTCCTTTCTTGTCTTACCCCACTCTCTTGCATAATTAATGCAAGTTAATTCCTTAAATCCAGAATTACCTGCTTGAACTGGAAACTTCCTTGTTTGTTTCTGTACTTAGAAAAGGTGAGGCACCTCATCCCAGTTTTGGGAACCACCAGCACTGAGAACATGTAAAAGAGGATATCTTGCTATTACCTCCTGTCCCCTATTTTGGGGCTTTGGAAGTGCTCACATGTTACCTGAGTGCTGTCATTCTGCCACCTCCCTAGTTACACCTATGCTACTACAGTCATGTATAAAGCTTCCATGCACATGATTATAATGAATTACATAGTTATGTACCATGCCCCTCATGCCCCTGAATGCATAGAACTAACTACACAGAGGGTGATAATCATGCTGCTCAGGTGATATCTCAACGAGGCCTAAATTCCATTTGTCAATGAGTCAATAAGGGACAGCCTAATTCTCGGAAGAAGCCATAAGTACAGTTTTCTTAATAATTTTTTTCTAGAATGTACAGCAATTCCAGATGGTTTCTTAGACCAGTCAATGCATGGCTTATTACACAAAGCCCTGATGACATTTTTTTGAGGCATCGTTTCTGTTACACAAAGGGCTATATTCCATGCAGTTTTCTACTGTACATTTGCAGCTGGTTAAAAAAAAAGTTATTTCTCTCTCGTAGTTAGCATATCCAGCAGTTGAGGTTAGAGAATCTCCAGGAATATTTGGTGGTGTCTTGAGAAAACAAGATTTGAAGTGCCTGATTTCCTCTGTTGCCCTCTAACACATTCCTGTGTAGTGTAGACACTGTGATGCTGCTAGTATCGCTACCTTTAAAAAAGAAACAAATCATGTTGGGTGCTGGGCACACTTCTGCTATGTTACTAAGTGGTTCTCTAAGTGGTTCTCTGGTTACTAATACTCCTCTGGTTCTAGATTAGGAGTGGGGAACCTTTTTCTGCCAAGGGCTGCATCCCCTTGTGTGGAACCTTCTAGGTTCATATGCCATATGCCAGTAGTGGGCGTGGGCAGAGGCATAAGTGGGCAGAACAGTGACTTTTAACTTTTGTACAGTAGGCTACATTCCAGCCATTCCAAAGTCAGAGGTTTCTATACACATGTGCCAATATCTCCCATCTGGGCTAGCAAGAGGCACTTTCACAGTTCAGTGTTACATTCTACCCATGGAAGCAGGGCACAGAGCAGGGCTGGTATAAACGCTTTGGCCTCAGAAGGAGCATAGCGTAGGAAGAATTCTGAGGATAGGATAGGTAGGCCAGGAGGGCCATATTTGTCTCAAGACCTGTGATTCTTCACCCCTGTTATAAGTTGTTGATGAGTACTGAGGGGAAAAACAGCAAAATTTCCTAATCCCACCCTCCCATCTTTAGCCTGATATTTCAGCTTTATGTAATATATACCATATGGAGTATTTTGCTTCTTGTCGTCATAAAATGCCAGAAATCACCAGAGGCAAACCTCCGGTATTCATGGTAGAAAAGACGGCCAGGCAGCAAGGCCACTTCGCCAGCAGCGCATCTCTCTCTCCCTCCCCCACAACATGGGTGTTCTACTAATCAAAACCTATTTGATTCATCTGATTCATCGTCCAAGGCTTTGACGAATTAGCCCTTTTCTGGCTTGAGGAAATTTGTTCAAGAAGTCATCAGTCAATTTGTTACTAGTGGAATTTTCCAAGAAGCTGTCTTCATATACGGAAATGAGGTGAAAGCTCACAAAAATATAGCCTCAGTGCATGATAAAACAATTCTTCTTTGGTTTAAAGTAGTCATATGATGATACATCTGTTAAATATCATGAAGATGGAGAGTATGGTTATTTCCAAGCTAATTTTCCATAAAAGCTGATTCATTTGTTTTTAGAGATGGCCTTCCTGTAAATAAAAGACGCTTTATAGATTTTGTTGTTGTTGCCTAAAACTACAAGGATTGAAAACTGTTTCTACGTATCTGCTGCTAGATATCAGACAAGAGGCTCTCTTTCTTAGGCTAATCCTAAGAAAGTTGGGGGAAAGAGTCAGTGGCAGAGGAACCACCAATCCATAAGCCCTACTGAGCTTGTTCCAGTCAGGACAGAATACGTTTTGGTGGGATTTTTTTCCTCTCCCCACCATCAACCTTTTTAAATTTTCTCCTCTTCCATTGGTTTAAATGGGAGGGAAAATATGCCAACTCCAGGGCTGTGTTGGAGGTATTTAAAGGAGGATTAGATCAATTCATGGAGGATAAGGCTATCAATGGCTACTAGCCACATTGGCCATGTTCTTTCTCCATGGTTAGAGGCAGTATAATTCCGAATACCAGTTGCTGGAAACAGCAGGAGAGCAGAGTGCTCTTGCACTCAGGTCCTGCTTGCACGCGTCCCACGGGCATCTAGTTGGCCACCATGAGAACAGGATGTTGGTTTATATGGGCCACTGGCCTGATCCAACAGACTCGTCTTATGTTTGTCTCTCTTGTTGGTGGAGGAATTAGGGAATAGGAGGGCTTTGGATTCAAAGCCTCCCCCGTGATCTGCCACTGAAACAGCCCTTTTCAGATTCTATTGCTGCCAGACACTGGCAGAGTGATGGTAGCAAAGCTTCTTGCTGCCACAAGAAGAAGGTCTCAGGTGGTGGACCTCCTCCTCTGACTGCAGTCCTAACCCTCTCTCCATGGAGAGGGAGATCCACATGATCCAGCAGCTCCTCAACCATTCCTGGGAGCACAGGAGAGTTTCCTAAGGGTTGATGATATGGACATCATAGTGTCTGTTCCAAAATATGGAATCTCTGGGGGCTCCTCCAGATCATCTATGTATTGAGCATTCAGCTTGATTTGCTTGCAGAAAGCTTATGTGGAGGTGAAATTTCTTCCAGTTTGTTTGTGCGGATTATACCACAATGAGTATTCATCCTGATTGGCTTGCAGGATGTTTATTCCACACTTTTCAATGCATTCCCTGTCACTTTCTTAACCACAACCACTTTCTTTTTCAAAGTGGATTTGTTATGTTAGGGCAACAGAACACTTTAATTGCACAAACCTAAATTTCCCAGTATGTGCTTGAATCCCTCCTATAAAATACTGACAGTCTGGAGGCACCCTAGCCTAATTTTAAAAAACTTCATTAAAATAATTTATCAGTCGCCTTTGCAGCACGTAAGCAGTCATGCACTGTGTTAAAACAGGTAAAATAAAACAAACTCTTTCTAGAAAACAAAAAAGTACCGATAAGAACAAGCAAAACCAGCTAGCTGAACTAGCAGCCATCGGGAAGGAAGGAATCTTGAATCTCCTTCAGAAGACCTGTAGAGAGGAGACTTGCAGAATTCAGAGGTGGGGAACGTTCATTAAATAGCTTAGGGACAATTGATGTAAAGGCCTGCTTCTCACTGTGAGACTCCTCCTTTCACATAGAGTTGGAACTTGGATGAGGGCACCGATAAAAGATCAGTACTGGTGTGGACAATAAGATAACAAAGGCACCTGCTCAGATAGAGGCAAATTTGATCCCAAATAAATAAAATCAAAAAGCTAATTTGAAGGTTTTGATTATACTTTCATAAAGGCTGGGCCAACATCTGGCCCAGCTGAATTTAAGAGGTTTTAAGAGAGTAGGAGTAGGAATTCCACCCAATTCGGATTTGGTACTGAATTTTCTGTTAATTCAATTATTTTGCTATAGTTGCGGATCAGATTTTATGTAGTGATTTTCCACAGCTATTTTCAGAAATTGATTTTTTTTTAATTTGCATCTAAAATATTGATATTATTGATATGCCTTCAATTTGTCCATATTTCCTTTAATTTCCTTTTTTTTCTGAGAGGAAAAAAGCCGGATAGGTAAAAACAGTGGCTAGTGGACAAAGAACTCACATCGATACCAGCCTGTTAGATCAACAGATTGCTTTCGAACTGACACTGGCCAACAGATCCCATCCCTATTGCTTACTTTTTATGAGATGGTGAGCATTCATCTTTCTTTTCTTTTCCTTTATTTAACAAACTTTATAAAATGCTTGATTGTAAATAAAATTTCTAAGTGGTTCACACAAAATAAAGCAAACATTAAAATGGTCAATAAAAGAAAAAGTTAAAAGCAGGTATTTTTAAAAGTTCAAAGTATAATTAAAATAAAGCTTTTCTTTTTAATGTAAAAGATTAAAGTGGGCAGCTGCAGAACAGTGCACCAAGCTGGCTAACTGGAGTGGTAGGCTTTCATTTGCTTTTACTTTTTACATATTTTAAAAAAGCATAAACAAAGGAGAACCCTCAACACTTTGTCAAATGCAAGTAACTCTCCCTGCCCCTCGGCAAGTCAAATGGCTTTGGTCTTCCAGAAATCCCTACCATCACTCCCCTTTGCTAGGGAAAGTATGGTCACACAAAGGTGAAGGAGAGCACTAATATTAGTTTCTTCATAAAAATAAAACAAGTGAAATCCAAAGGAAGACAGTCACAACAGGCTGGTAGTTATAGGCCACAGCTTTCTGTTTGGGTTTATTCTTTATTGATAAGTGAATAGGCATGCAGTGGACTGCCAAGTATACAGCAAATGTAATTGTTAATAGTAGAAATTTGTCCTGCTTCTCAGGCCAGCAGCTCAGGCTGAGACTGTTGTCCCCAGCCCCACCATGCAAAAATTGGTGTGTGTGCATGTAAAGAGATCTCAAAGCAGAATTATCCTCAAGGAAATGCAATGGCTACCACCCCCACGCTGTACCATTTAGGCTGCAATCTGTTGTGTTCAGAGGCCTGGGACTCTGAGAAATAAACCTGGAGACTCAGGCTATGCTTATTAGATGAACAGGTTTATTTTAGAGTTCCCTCTTTGTTACACACATACACACAGACTGGTGTTCTTTCTTCCAGAATACTCTTTTCTCTTTCTGCCTACTCTAAATCCGTGGATATAGTCTATGCCAGTGGTTCTCAACCTTTTTTGCTCCATTCCCCCCTTTCACCATTATTCAGAATATAATTCCCCCCTTCCCAAGATAGTCTCTCATAGCGTGTTGACGTTTCGCAAGTGACGGTGGGATTTCGAGTCCAACAACATTTGAGGGCACCTGGTTGGAGAAGGCTGCACCATAACATACACTGCCATCATATTTAACAAAGTTGAAGAGTTGAGGAAAGGCAAATTGAAGGACACAGAGCAACATGACACAACGTACATATGCAAGTTATGTCACCCCAGGACAAATTTGTTCCCAGCCCTGAAGCAAAATTACTGTGGCAAGCCAAGGCTCATGAGGCCACTTTTAAATGTGGGAGTGGTAGGAGCCTAGAAACTGATGCAGAGGAGGTGGAGAGGGAAGGCATAGAAGGCAGGGAAAAAAATTACATGTCCACTAAGCAACTGGTGGACAAAGAGAAGATTTCCCAGCTGGCCATTTGCGTGTCAGTGTGAGACTCAAATCTTGTGCCAAAACCTGATTAGTTTCCCTCCCAGCCCTCCTGAAGGGCTTGAATCTTTCAAAACCAGCCCTCCCACTTCACAGGCTAATGCAGTGGCAGTGGGGAGCACCTTTGGGGCCAAAAAGGCATTTGAATTTCCTTTAATGACTCTTCCTCCTTATGGGTCCAGTCATTAGTCTCCTACTTTTTAGCATACCACACTATACCATTGTCCTTTTCAATAATATTTTTTAACGCTCCTGGTTTCCACCTGGCTTTTGAAAATGGATGTGAATCACATAAGCTGGTCAAACTTGATTTGTACATTTGTATGGTATGAAGCCATACTTTCAGAGGCTGCCTTAAAACGGGTGTTAGGTTTAGCATTTTGGCTATATGTGAGGCACTAGATGCCATAAAGCATTACAGAAATCTTGCATCTAATAAAGAATGAACTTCTGGTTCACAAGCTAAGTGCACACACCTCACAAAAAGACTTGAGTTCTTGGCTGCTGTCTCTTGGGGAAGATCACTTTAAACCAGATGAGTGGATCTTTACCAGAATCAGAGAAATGAAACAGTTGTGTATATCAATTAGTATGTTGCACACAAATGTTTTAAAGTAGACTGGCTTATTGAAGTTTAACCCTTATAAGTATATGCATGAAAGAGAAGGAAGAAAACAAAACAGTTATTTATATTGTTGTGAGATTTGCACGCAAGAAGGTTGATGAAACCAGAAGGACTGCTGAAATGTCCTTAATAGCTGGTGGCAAACCTGGCAGGTGCATCATCTGTTAGGGAGATTTCAGGCTGAATGCTTTCAATTGCTGGATCTTCCTCCAGTCTTCTTAATGAGACAGAAAGGCATACCTTTCTCCTTTCTTGCTAAGGATGATATAATCTAGGTCTGAGTGTGAAAAGAATATGTTTTCAGTTGGGGTAAGTGGAGACTGGTTACTCCAATGTCAGTGGGGCAATGAATGTTCCAGGTTTTAATCTGAACTTTCAAGGGTTGTCCAGGGTGATGAACATATTTTGGGAATAGGTTTCAGAACCTTAGAAGCTCCTGGGAAGTTTGGACTAAAACCTGGAGCAGATTCACTGCCCCACTGACATCAGAACCATTGGTCTTCACTGGTTGGGGTATAAGACAAACTAAGAGCAGAAGTAGCTCAGCAGATGAGCGGAGCCACTATGATAGCTTCTTGGCAGGTGGGTTGCTGTTGCTTACTGGGAGGGTGAGGGGCAAGGCAGCAGGGAGCTTGGCATGGTGCAAACACACTGGTGGAGTCAACCCAGTGCTCCTGTCAGAGCATTTGGTCCTAGAAAGAATCATGAACACCTGAACAGCATGGAAGCCAAGGTGCAACAGCATAAGATGCATTTTGAAGCAAAGGTCTAGGCCAGGCATCAGGAAAGCCTCCATGTGAGAGTTCCACTCAGTAACAAAGAGTACAATTTCATTATAGTGAGCTCCTTTGAAAGACTGGCTATGCCAGCCCAATGAGCCAGTGGTTGAAGGCCAATGCAGTCATCAATATATCTTGATAATGTGACTTCTGTTGTTTGAATATCTTCATTTGGAATACACAATACTTAACTTCTATTAGTAAAATGAGATCAGTTTTGACTATCAGTTAAGATGAATGCAAGAGGGAACAGGATCACAATGGCAGCTCTCACACATAACCTACATGTGCTCATTTGAAGGATGAAATAGTGCTTATATGCATATAGGGGTGTCTGATGAGAAACTCGGAAAAAGAAGGGTTCCCAAATATGGAAAAAGCTTATGCACCTAGAGTTGTAAGCGTGTGGATTCTGTTCTGATTCTCAGATGAATGCATGTAAGTTAGGACGGGTCTTGCCACTATGTCTCACTACCTTCCTGTTCTGTCACAGGGTGACTGCCAATTCATTGGTTAGAAGCAGTTGTTCATTAATCCAGGTTAGTCAAGTAAGAGCACCAAAAGATAAACACCCATAGCATTTATTGAATATACACATATACACAATAGAATATACACATATAAGCAAGCATAACATATCTCACATTTCTTGGCAGCAGTGTTTGGGAGATTCCCTTGGGGACAACTGGTTTCCATTCTATCATTCACAGTCTAGATGGATTTTTAGCTGTGCCGGGTGATATTTCTTCCTTCCTCTCAGGCCTCCACCACTGACTTCTCCCTCCGTATATGTCTGCTGTTCCCCCACTCCCATCTGAGAGAGTGCCTTAATATAGTCTCATGATCTCTCCTCTATAGTAAACTGAGTCATGGATCATGAATCTAGAGATGTTTTCCTCTCAGCTAGCCTTGTGCCTATGACCTAATAGGAATACGATGCTGCCCTGCTTAGCAGCTTAATTCCATCCCATATTCAGAGTGGATGAACTTCAGTTATAATCCTTATTCAAGATCCCACAGACCCTAAATATGGCATTTAAGAGGTAATTTGTGGTGTCACCTACAAGTTCTTGTCTATACAATAATCTTGTGAAAATCTTACAATACGCTTCCTCACAATTGTTCATTCAGCCTGAACCTGTGCCCTCCAGATGTTGTTGGACTCTAACTCACATCAACCACAGCCAGTATGGCCAAGAGATAATGGGAGTAGCCCAACAACATCTTGAGGGTCATAGGTTCTGCATTTCTAACTTAAACAATTGCCTGGAAAAGACTATTCTTGGCCCCAGTAGTCTTGAATTATCAATATTCACTTCAATGGTTGGTTCAATAGCCGACAGTTCATATTTTATGCAGAATTTGAGGTATGCATGTTGGTTCCGCACATAGATCCAAACTGCAGTTCTGTAATTGTTGTTCATGGAATTTGAAACTGTGTATGCAGGAATCTACATAGTTAGGCCCTGTGTGGATATTGTCCCATGTAATTACATGGAGCATGCTGAGAGGGTGGAGTCAGCAGGAGGAACCATGATCTTCTCTCCACATGTAGACTGAATATCTGCAGTGTGCTTTCCTACAGATTACTCGGTTGGCTTCACCAATGGCTCACCTGATTGGACAATTGCAGGGGATAAAATTTTTATGTATTTGGCTCAGTCACTTTCCTGAGTCTTCAGGGCTCTTTTTTTTTTGACTTCCCAGTCCCTATTCCTATCTTGCTTCCCTCCATCTTTCTGCCACACCTTAGAGTTCTTTCTTCTTCTAACAGTCTCTCAGATTATCTCCTTGATTTCAGTTCTGGTCCTTGTTTGCCCTGTTTGCTATTATGAGATTTTCCTGTTTCTGAGCCATCAATGGGCTTTCCATTGGTTAGGCTCTTTTTTCATCTTGCTGCTTCTGCAGCTCTCCAAACACTCCTAGTCTGCAGACAGTGAATGTCCACTGCTTATCTTATGAAACCATATTGCAAGAGCTTAGACTTGATAGGAGACTACATTTTAAATGATTCAGTCTATAAGTATATATTTTCAGAATGAATATAGAGATAGATATAAGCTTCTTTCAGTCATTTTTTCTCATGAGATTCGAGATGTTCTCTATCATCCTGTCACTGTATCTTTGATTGATGTGCCTCCCCATGGAGCAGGAAGCCTGCTGTATATATGTAGTCTCCCCTTGTGATTTAGAAACCTGATCGTGCAGGGTTCTGAATTATATGGGGAACTAGCATGTGTGTAGCAGGCACCCTGTTTTAGATCTTTCCCCAACAAATGGATGGGAGTGGGACACAGGGCCAGCATGGACCCACCAGTGGGACCTTGATCTTCCTTTTCACACAATTGTAAGCTCCAAAAGGGCTACAGATAAAGAGAGAGAGAGAGAGCTCCATATCTATGGCTACATCATAAACTACAGGAAAGAGAATTATTTTGGATCCACACCTTAGATACAACAATGCCTAGGGACTTGAATGGACTATGTTACTGTAAAGTTTCCTTCTTCAGGGTAGTGATTACAATGGATCATTGGCAAATGTTTATTCTGAGCATCTAGTGGAGATGTTTCTAAATTGTGCAGGTTGGTTAACAATATTTTTGAAGAGTTTCTATGGGGGAGGGTGTATAAAGTAGAAGAAAGTAAGTTATACCAGGATCCAGGTAAAAGATATCTCTTTAAGAGTGACTAAGTAAAATTTCAAAAGAACTCTGCCACTTATATAACTCCAGAAGCCAGAGTGAGTAAGAAATCTTGGCTGATATATAAGAAATTTGACTTAACCTGAGAGGCTCATATTACAAAGGGTGAGTGATATAACATAAAGTATTCACAGAAGAAAAATGAAGATTCCTCTATGGGGTATTCTAACTGTATTTTTCTATAACTTACTCTAAATTTAAAACATCTGTTGACCAGTTCTAGACCAACAGTCTGACCAGGGTACATGCAGTACTTACATGTTATATTGTATAAGTGAATGGTTTTTTATGCAGATGTAGAGGAATTATACACATGTGTTTTGTGTATTTTATATATATGAAGATGCCAACTTCACAAGGGAGTCCTGTTAGTGTGTGTTCTTTTGCAAAGTCCTCACAACAGGACTCCCTTGTGAAGTTGGCATCTTCATATATATAAAATAGTGAGAAATCATGTTTGTTATGCAAGCTTTCCCTCTCTCTATATGTTTGTATTGATGACATTTTAATTGTATATTTTGGTTGTTTTAAATTATGTTAAATTGTGTTAAATTTATATTAAAAATATATTAATCATTTCAATAACTTAAGCTAGTATATTACTTAGCCCAATTCTGAAATTCAGCTTTGTTAAGGTTGGGTTCTCATGTTTTGAAGTTTTAGGCTGCAGGTGCACATACACCAGCAGAAGTCTTCCCTGATGCAGGCTGCTCAAGAAATTTAACCAGCGTCTCTTCCCACTGCTGAAATTAGATAATGCCAATTAGGTTGCAGTGTGTAGCCAATAGGAGAGGTTACAGTGTGTGCTCGGTTGCAGCATGTATATTATGCTCATAACAGTTTATCTGGTTTGCAAATGTGCCCTCAGCCCCTAAAAGGCTGGCAATTCCTGCTGTGGAGGACATGTCTTTAATTTTGAAGCCAATGAGCTGGACGGTGCCTACATATGTTGTTATAAAACTGTGAAATCTCTATTAACAGCCATATTCTGGCCCATATACATCCAACCTATGTAAAAAAAAATCTGTACATCTGGAGGTTTGGACTTTTCCAGTAATTTCATTGTGTCTCAGACTATTTGATGAATAGTCTTGTATTATAATAATCTAACTATCATCCGGTGCAGCCAAATAAAACAAGAAAATATTTATTTCTAAGGAAACATTTTCCTGTAAATATACACTCCATTTTTAAAGCAACCTAAACCTGATACGATTCTTGCAAGTTTCCTCTGAATACTGTATTATCCCCCTTCTAGGAAGTGATTCATAAGCCAAGGTGAATTGTAAGTCAGGTTCTGCAGAAACTGCAGATACCTTGCAGGGATTAATCCGAGGAAAGTAGATTCTCTAGTAGAAATATAAAATTAAAATAATATGACTATTCATTTATGCCTTGAAAGCAAAGGGCATAATGGTATTGTACAAGTCCTATAAAAATACCATATGGGAATAGTGCTTTGCAGAAATATAGTTCTTTTTGTAACATGAAGAGGAAAGAGTGCAAATGGTTAATCACATTATCATTCTCAAAGCGCTCTTGCATAAAAAGGGCTGTTAAGATTTTAGAAAACACTTTAAGAAGCCGCCCAAGAAATTTAACCAATGTCCTTATTAGTTCCATGTGTAACCATGAAGGAATCATTAATAAAATTGCAATCAGTTGATTTTATATGAGACTGTGAAATGTATGAGGTTTCTAGTTATTTTTTTGAAAGAATCTTTATATGATTAAATCTTGATTGCTTAATAAGCCACTAATTTTTCAGCTAACAAATGTAAGCAAGAACTATCTGAAAGAAAAACAGAGTTACAATGTTTTGGGATGGGAATCAGATACTAGTGAAGTTTCATAGCTTTGAAGCTTGTATTTAGCAAATTAGACTCCTAACCCGGGCTGTGTGGCTTTTAAATTTCAGTCATACCAAACAGTTTGATTTGATTTCAGAACTCAAGTATATTTCTACGTGAAAAACCAAAGCCATTTTAAAAGCTAAAAAAATTGTATATAGTAAAACCTAACATGCTTATGAAAGGTAGACAGTTATTATATGTCCAGGCCTGCCATGCAATGTATTGATTAATGAAATCTATGCATAGTCATTTTTGTACTTTCCCAAATCATTTAACAAAGTGGTTTTCTACAGACAGGATTTTTTTTTAAAGGAATGATTCAAACGTTTAGGCAGGACATATGGTATAGTTCTCATGCTGTCAGGCAAGAGATATGGTACAGTCCTACCAGTGGAGGCTGGTCCATTAGGGTCAGTGGGGCAGTGGCCCACTAATCTCAGTTTGCCCTCAGCCAGCCCCTTCCTGTCTTCCTTCTTACTTACATCCAGTCCAGAAATGGAACTGCCTGTCAGTTCCTTTCTTTGTCTCAGTGTTGTCCTTGTAGAACTTAGTAAGGAGGAGAATGGAGACAAAAGTAGAATTAGTTGGCTCCGCCTCTCATTGGCTCTGGCTCCACCTATTGTTGGTCTTCCTGATTTCCAATATGAACCAGCTGCCACTGAGCCCTACATCACAACAAAAACAAAGGTGAAAGTCCCCAGTTATGCAAAAGAAAATCGACAAGGTCGAAGAAACCCCAAACCCAATGAAAATTATATAAAAATGACTTATGAGTGGACATCCAAGACTATATGTGAAATACACACACACACGATGTCACCACACACACGAGTGATGGTCACTGTATGTGACACTACAACAATATAACCAAATTCCTCAGATAGTTGATCTCTAAATTCCTCACTTCCTCAAAATCCTGAATTGCATTCCATTTCATACTTTATCAAGAACACAAAGGGAGAATATAATGGATGATGGCTGTAGATCCCCTTATAGCTTCTTGTTAAACTGAAAGGCTGTAATGTAAAAGAATAGTTTGGTTATCATAAATCTTTCTGCTATAGCATAACATGTTTATAGCTATTTTTATGACATACAAATACACATCCATAACCAAATGATGAAATTTCCAAATATAATAAAGGAGTAACTCTGTGTTATTGCTCAAATGCTGCTGCTGCTGCTGCTCACAAAACATAATATGACTGGAGGTCTTATACAGGGTAATGGAAAGCACCTTTTAATTCCTATACCACCAATAGTTGTCATTGTAAAAAATGGCTATTACACTTAAGTAGGACAATTGCATATGAGTAAAACTATTTTAAAGGAAACTTATATTTACACCAACTATTCTTTAAGAGTCAGGAACATAGGGTTGAATTCAATCTAGCGCTAAGGCAATTGTTCCATCAACACAAGGATTTCTCCTTGCACAGCAGAACAATCTTCCCCTCTCCTCTTCCTCGTGACCCCTTAAATAATATTCTGGGGGTTCCCTCAACCTGCAGAACAGATTTGGCAATGGCAGAGGACATGCATGGGGGAAGGAGAGGGGGGAGCCCCATTGTGCTAATGCTAACTCTAATGCAGGGATGAGACTGTGCTGGGACCATCAAGGGGCAAGCATTTCCACCTGCCTTGCCCCACCCCTCTGCCTGGGCCTTATCAGGAGGAGCTGCAGGCTGAGTTGTGCTGCTGCAGAGATGAGACTGTGCTGGGACCATCAAGGGACAAGCATTTCCACCTGCCTTGCCCCACCCCTCTGCCTGGGCCTTATCAGGAGGAGCTGCAGGCTGAGTCATGCTGCTGCAGGGATGAGACTGTGCTGGGACCATCAAGGGGCAAGCATCTCCACCTGCCTGTTTTTTTAGCTTTTCCATTACTGTTAGTTTTTATTGTTAGTCTCTTAATGTTTTGATGTTTGCATGTTCTGCTTTGTACATCGCTTAGAGTGGCTGACAATTCAGCCAGATAAGCGACTAATAAGTCAAATAAATAAAATAAAATAGTGCTAGCACAAAAAAATAGCCGAATATCACTCATAAAAATATTTACATAAATAAGTCTCTTGTTCCATTAGCACAAGGATTTATGCTTGTGCAATAGAATTTCTGCCCCCCCCTCCACCCACGCTTCCCTTAAATCTGTTCTGTGGGTTTTCCCAATCCTCTGTACCAGATGTAGGGAGGGCGCATGGTGCACACGGTGGGAGAAGAGAGGAGAAAGTTCCATTGCACAAGTGTAAGTCCTTGCAGTAAAGGAACAAGTGCACTGGATTCCACCCATACCTTTTAAAAAAATGTTTTGGCATCTGTGAAATATTATCTGAGCCTCCAGAAGGTCTGCTCTTACCTTAGTAGATCATGGGGGGTCATGAAAATAGTACTCTGCCTTCTATTGAGTCAGACCTTTGGTCTATCTAGCTTAGTACTGTTGACATTGTTTGGCAGTGGCTGTTCAGAAGATTGAACCTGAGACTTCTGCATGGAAAGCATGTGCTATCACTGAGCTGTAGCCCTTCATTCACAATTGTGCCTTGATATGCTAGGCCTAGCGTAGGTGGCTCTGTACTTCCCATCTTATAGGAAATAGTAATGGAAACTGTTTTATTTAAAATAAAATAAAATAAAATGCATTCTAATTTGAAGAACCATGGAAAAAATGTTTGCTTCCTACTTTGCATTCCTTGAATACCAAATACAATAGTTGGTTTGGATACACAAGATAAGAGGCTTGCTTCGCCACAGCAAAGGGTTATAGGAAAGAGACACCAGTGGGTATCATTTCACTCAGCAGCCAGAAAGGAGGGTTCCAATGTAGACAAAAAAGACCATTAAGCAAAACTGTGGCTCAGTTACAAATGTCAGTATTCCGAAGTGATATTCATACTCTTTCCAGCTGCCATCTTGCCAAAGATGTACATTTTGTTGTGGAAGTGTGCTCTGAGCCTTTTTGAAACTGCTTTTCCTTTGACGGTACCAATGTCCCAGATAGTTGGTTGTTTGTTTATTAAATTTGTTAGTCACTTTTCTGAAGAAAAATCCAAAGCAACTTACAATCAATAAACTTGTTTTAACTTGTTTATTGATTGTAAGTCGCTAAGTTAAAATCAGTATAAAAACTTAAACAAAATAAAAAGTTAAAAACACACAAACATAACAATGGTAGAATAACCAGAGCTTGGAAAAGTTACTTTTTTGAACTACAACTCCCATCAGCCCCAGCCAGCATGGCGCTGGCTGGGGCTGATGGGAGTTGTAGTTCAAAAAAGTAACTTTTCCAAGCTCTGAACCCACCCCAAAAAGAGACTAAAACATCAAGACCCCTCCAAAATGTTGATGGTTGGCGGTTCTTGCGTGAAACAACACGTTACGTTGGATGTAAAATGGTAAAGAATCATCACAGAGGCTTGAGAAAGTTTAAGAGTCTTTACTTAGACATTAAGGCCAAAGGCTTAAGAGTAGATACAAGTAGAGTTTCTCCCCCCCCCTTCAAGGAGAAGCTCTCAGTTCAGAGACAACACCCAGACAACACAGCACAGAACAGAAGAGCAATAGAACTTTTTCCCAAGCTGTTATCACCCGTTACCATGGCAACGTGTCTGTTTCCCAGGCCAGTCTTAGCTGATAACGCTGCTCCTGCAGACACAAGCTTGTAACTCTTTCAGACCTGATGAAAACATCCTTAGGCAGTACGGCCTAATGCCAACACAAAAGCCCTCCAAAATTAGGAGCCAAATGCCTGGAAGAAGAGAAATGTTTTTGCCCGGAACCTAGAAATTTATAATGATGGTGCCAGGTATGCCTCCCTGGGAAAAGCATTCATAAGCAGGGGGCCACTCCGAGAAGGTCTACTCTTGCGTTGCCAACCTCTGTACCTCCCTCTGAGGGGACACATGAAGAAGGGCCTCAGATACCAAATGCAGGTTTGGTTGGTTCATATGGGAAGTGGAGGCTCTGGAGGTGGAGGCTCTGGAGGGGTCCTGAGCTGTACAAGGCATTATAGATCAAAACCAGCACATTGATTTGAACCTAGAAATTAACTGGTAGACAGTGCGGTTGTGCCATAATTGGTATAATGTGCTCAGATCATCTTGCCTGGTGAGCAATCTGGCTGCTGAATTCAGCACCAGCTGCAGTTTCTAAGCAGTCTTCAAGGCAGCCCCATGTCTAACACATTGCAGTAATCTAGCTTAGAGGTTGCCAGGGCATAGACAACAGATGTCAGGCTGTTCCTGACCAAATAGGGTCATAGCTGGGCCATCAGCCGAAGCAACTGATCCAGGAATACCCCCAAGCTATGCACCTGCTCCTTTAGAGGGAGTGTAACCCCATTAGGAGCAGGCCACATCCCCTCCAACTTGTCTAGGGAACCACCCAGTAACAGTGCCTCAGTCTTGTCTGAAGCAAATTGAGCTTAAGTTTATTGCCTCTCATCCAGTCCATTAGTAAGTTCCCAGATATTGCAAAAATCTTTCAGTGCCCTTATAAAAATGTACCCATGCTCAGAATATGGACTGTCAAATAATATTCATTAGTGCAAGGGGGATAAACTGAGTCTGAGAAAGGAACACTTTAAAATGCTATTTACTCAATTTCTTCTTCTTCTTGAAAAGTCTAGATTAATTAGAAAAAGCTGTGTTAAATATGAGTTTAAGACATTTTGTAGAACTCCTACATGTATGTAAATTGCCAATTTGACATGCTATCCCCACTTTCCTGATCAGTTGTTTGGCATTTGAACTTTAATATACACAATTCCTTATGTGAAACTGTTGTCAATATTGCTTTTTCTAACTTGTGGAATATTTGCAGAACTGGAAAACCCCTTCTTTCTACTTTTGCTTCTACACCACATGTTCAAGAGCTCAAGAGTATTTCTAAAAATGTAACTCAAGGCAAATCCTTCCTTGAAACACTGTTATCTCTGTAACTATAAAATATGACAGAAAGATTGCTCTCTCTTGGGATTGGGAGTGTTTGTGAAAGTGGTGCTCAGAAGAAATAGGACAGATACATACAAAAGTCAAAAACTGTACATTTCCTATTCACTTAAACGGAGGAGGGAACAGTAACAGAATAATGCTTCCACCATGCAAATCAGGAGGGGGAAATCCTGGAGGGCCAGAAGTTCCCCATCCCTGATATAAGCGATTGTGGTGTTTCTTGCTGGAAGAGCTCTGTATGAATAATGTAAGGTTGTCTCCAATTAGTCTTACTCAGAGGAGACCCATTAAAATTAATGAACCTAAAGGAGACATATCAATTAACGTCATTGAGTTTACTCTGAGTAGGACTAGCATTGAATACCACACGTGCAGGTAGAAAGTCCCTGGATCAGGCATTATGATTCAAAGGTCAGCAGTATTCTGATAGGTGCACATGAATTGTATATGGGTGAGCTCTCACCATTTCCCTAGGCATCTTGGTGTGCATTTTTTGGACAGTTGAGGCCACAGAGCCACTCAGAAGCTTAGGGAGTCCCTGATGCACCTTGTTAATGGCACCATCTAACTTGGAAACATGACAACCTTCCCAGAATCACTCTGATTCCCTTTGTAATTAAGAGTATACACAGTGTCAGTGCATACCCCTGGAATGTACATATCCCCACTGTGTGTGTTGTAGTTTTCTTGATGTTGTAAATCAGGGCAGGATGTGCTTGTGTCATCCTGTGTATGCATTATAATCCCCATGTATGACCTGAAGGTAAACGCCATCATATGAGTATGGTTAATAGAAGCTATTGTACTACAGAGCCCAGGACCCGCTCCAAAGGCTGACCAGGCTGGGCCCCGACTGAGGGCCCCTGAAGGGCCCAGTAGTGCTCCCATTCTGTGATCCATGGCAGCATCCACTTCCAACCCTGCCACGGATCTCAGAGAGGGAGCTCCCAGGCACCCCCCCCAATTCAGTCAGCGTGGGATTCAATAAGCCTGCCTTTGTGTCCCACCTATCCTTCCCATCCATGTGAATGATGTGTGCGCCGTGCACACATTCTTGCCATTAACCAAGAAGACTGGTGGAGGCTTCCCCAAGGGGCTGACACCCCTGCTGCCATCTTGTGATGGTAGGCATGCACACATAGCGCACACATGCCTGCCGTCAATCAAGATGGCAGTAGAGTCTTCCCTAAGTAGCTGATGCCCCTGCCGCCATCTTGTTTGATGATAGGCATGCACGCATAGTGCACATGTCATTCACAGGGACAGGAGAGGTAGGTGGGATGTGTGGGCAGGCTTATTAGCCCTGCACTGCATAGGCTATGGCCATGTATGAGGGGGGTTGGGCTATGGTGCCACCGGCCCAGTCATGCCTGGCGCCAGTCCTGACAGAGCCCCCAATTTTATTAACACACTATTATCATGCGTTATCTCAGTGTGGCAATTATGGGGTGTACTGATGGATTGTGAACCATCACAATAATAAATTCACATTACCATTGCTGAGTGATTGTGATCTAGATTTTGAGGAAGCTTTCCTATTTTCTATCACAGTTAAATCAATGTTTTTACTGAACAAAGTTGTTGGGACTAATGCAAAAGCATATAACAGATGGGAATTAATACTAATGATATCAAATCATTTGTTAATGAGTCAGTGAAAAAACTACACTAAAAAAATACAAGTTCATTCTTCATAATATTTTTTTTTAAAAGAAGAGCCCCATAAATCAAATAATTCAAAATGATTTCCAGGTGATATTCAGTTTGACACTTTAAGGAGGAGATGTTAGCCACATATAGGAACAGACTGTGAACTGCAATTCTGACTGGCATAGGTATGAAATTCTTTGAATTTAAAATGTATGCTATTTTTTAAAAAAATCAACTCACTAAAAGCATAATACTTCTACATTGATATAATTGCATATTAATTTATTTGAGCAGGCTCAATAAACTCATAAAAGGGATATTAAACTTTAAAACTGTTTTTAGAAACCTGTAATTAATGACCAATTCTGAGCTATTAGGAAGAAAATATGGTTTTGTGAACTAATTTGGATACCTGTTCCTGCAAGGACTTGCACAGTTTTATTCATTGCAGATCACGCTGTATTATTTCAAGTGCTTGACAAACAACAATAACAATGGTAGTAATATCAGACCAGCTCATGCTTATCAGAATAGTCCCTCCGTCATGGTGGTGAATGCAAATACTTGTATTAGAGGCAAGGATCACATTGATCATGTGTGTATGAAGTATGAACCATATCTCATGGTACATTGTAAACATGATGAGTGTGTGCAAATGTCCACACTCTCCTGCCATGGATATGGTGTTGGAAGTGATGGGATGCAACTCAGCTTGTTGGTGGGTTTGCATGAGGATAAAGTAGACAGAGAGAGGGGAACCGCCAAGCTTCTAGACTGCCTTTCCGACTTGATCTGTGCTGACCTTCTTTCAGGTGGGTAAACTGATACTCTTAGGGGTCACTGGCCTCATTTCCTGCTCCTCCCTCCTTCTTCATCCCACCTTGGGAGAAGAGACAGCTTTCCTTTGACTCTCTCTCTACTGAGATCAAAGGAGCAAGCATGGCTTCTTGCATCTCCAACTTAGTTAGAACTAGGACCTTTTCCCTATCCAAGTATGTATTTCTTATTATAAACTAAGGTTTGACAAAAGTGTGTATGTGATTGAAACCAAAGGGAAGTATGCTTATACAGCCACCTTCTAAGCTGTGTGCTAAGTAACTCTGCTAAATTAATCCAATCCATCTAGTACATGGATGAACTACCTAATGCTAGCCTCTAGGAGATTGGTATGATTTGAACCAAGGAGGAGGAACCTGAGGCCTCCAGATATTGTTGGATTCTGGCTCCCATCAGCCCCAACCAGCATGGCAAATTGTCAGGAATGATGAATGTTGTAGTCCAACAACATCTGGAGGGCCACAGGTTTCTCATTCCTGAAAAATGACAACAGATATATTTGATTTGTGTAATACAAGCTTGGAAACCCATCCTTTCCTTAGGGAACAAGATGGTTTACAGAGCTGACCTGCAACAGCTTTTGGAGATTCCCCTCCCCTCCTTTAGGGAGACAGATGTTGAGGTTCTAGCCTTCTTGGAAGCTACCAGTATTCCAGATGTGGGTGATACAGCATGAATGTTGTAACTCAGCAATGAGAATAAAGCATACAGGACATGTTCGAGGTAACTTTTTAATAAAAACTTTTTCTAAATGAGTACCTGGGCTCAAGTACCACAAAAAACAGAGGAAGTTATTCTGAAGCTATGAAATCAATTACTTCTGAGCCATGTCACTGACTTCAGCAGGATTACCTGTGAAATATATTATTTACAGCCTCAGTATTTAATTTGATGTATATTGGTTTTTAGTATTACACTATATGGGCCTTTGAGGAAAACACCATCAGTATCTATCAAAATCACCTAAGGTCAAGAGAAACAAGTTTCACTTTGTTTTACTTTTCATTTCCAAGGCTATTTGGAATTTGATTAGGCCAGGTGAATTAATGTAACGCACAGGAATAAGCAACAACAGATTGGATCCAATGATCCCTCTGAAGTATCAGACTTCCCCTCAGGTGCCTTTGACTCAAGTGTTTACAACTTGGGGGAAAGGATATGGATTTAAAATGAGATTTAAGTTAATCAGTTTCAAACTGAATGGTTGCATTATTTCCAAACCAATCTGGTGGGCTGAATACATTCCAAATCCACTTGATACAACATAATGCCTAATATTTCTCGTCATAGGAGATTTTTTTTAAAAACAAACTTCAGAAACAGATGCTAGTGCTATATCTATGCTAAAGTTTCCTGTGTTTCAGCCTCAGTTGTTAATGGAGATGGGGAAGACATTAATAAAAGACAAACGTATTGTAGTATAGAATAGATCCAATGAGCTCTAATGGGGTTCCGAGAAAGAATTCTTATCCTCCAGGACAGGATGGATTGGGGAGTTAGTAAAGAAGTTGGTCTTGATGCCAGGGCCACACATTAAGATAGCGCTATTTCCCAACTTTTAGGGTTCCCAGTTCACAATCTGGAGAGCATGATCCCATCTCTGTATGAGCAACTGCAACAGAGGATGGGTCTATGGAGGGAACCATAACGCAGTGGTACATCACATGTGTTCCACACAAAAAGTCTCATTTCAGTCCCTGGCATTTCCAGGTAGGGCTGGGAAAAGCTGCTGTCTGAAATCCCAGAGAGCCGCTACCGGTCATTATTGACAACAGTGAGGTGCATGGACCAGTTGTCTGACTCAGTATAAGGCAGCTTCCTATGTTAGCTGCTGCAGCAATGTCGCTCCATTTTATAATTAACATGTGGGCACTTTACCTCATGGTGGACTTCAAAGATTCCTGGGTGCTGCTGGGGTGTTTCCAGATGGAAGCTTAGTGTTGCAAATAGCGTCTAAGGCCCTCCTCCAGGTACCAACCCATCGGGAAGCCCGGAGGACAGTTACTCGATCTAGGGCCTTTTCTGTAGTGGCCCCCGAATTGTGGAATAGCCTCCCCGAAGAAATACGCCTGGCGCCGATGCTTCTATCTTTTCGGCACCAGGTTAAGACCTGGCTATGCTCCCAGGCATTTTAATGCGTTTAATGTTACAATTTTAAATCTCTTTGTTTCAGTTTATTTATTGTGATATTTTGTATTTCTGTACTTTTAATCTTTTGTACACCGCCCAGAGAGCTATTCGCTATGGGCGGTTTAAAAATGAAATAAAATAAAATAAATAAATAAATAAATGAGATATCACAAATGGAATGTTCACAGCAGAGTTGTTTTTTGTTATATTAAACTTATTAGATTTTTGCCAGAAAGGGAAAATCTGGTTTAAAGGAGAGGGGGATATGAACTGTCATTTTGACACCAATGACACTGTGCAGATTCTGTGAAAATATGCATACTTGAGGAGCATTGATCCTACAATAAACACGCATTTGGAAACATCCCAGAACTATTTTTCAGTATTGGTCAAAGGGAAAACATGAATTGACCTGATGCTGGGAGCTTTTTGCCTGATCTCATGCTTTGCAGCTGTGCAGCTTCATTCTATATTCATTTAGTTACTCTGAGAACCAAGGCTTTTAACTTAGTGGGACCAATAATTTGGAACACAGTCATCTTCTGAAAACATATTGGATTTTGTCAAGCATGTTACACTTCACAGTGGGGTGGTCCTGTGATGTTCCTCTATTAGTGTATATATGGTAAGTGCTGTTTGTATAGGAGATACATGGTAAGTGGAATGAAAGAGGAGGAGGGAGTGAATGGGCAGTAGAATGCTGGATGATTGGCTGAATGTTTAAAATGGCTGACAGTATAAATGGAAGGATGTCAGGTAAATCTGGGTGGATGTGAGGTGGAGTGTGGACGTGGTGGGTTGTTTTGGTGGGTTTTTGAGAGGAGATTGTGTGGAGAGTTGGTGGATGTGAGGAGAGGGTGGAGTTCGGATTAATACTAAGACCAGTACCTCAGGAATAGATGAAACCATATGCTTAAGTGCCTTTATAAAGAAATCTTGTTATCTCTGTTATTTAATAAATATTTTTGGTTTACCAAAGGCCTGATCCTTGGCTGGGGTTTCACAGACCAGAAGGGAGGGTAAGGTAACTACCAAGGCTGAAAAGTGACAAAAGGGAAGGGAAGAATAACACCACAAGTATTCAGAGCAAACCAGAATGATCTGCATTGATACAAAGGGAGTGGGACAGCTTAAGCACTCAGTCACAGAGGTAACCTGATAGAGAGACTCAGGCAGAGTCTCTGGGAATACTGGTTATAGGACGTGACTGGTGGTGCTGCCTAGCAGGGGGATCTGTTGAGATCTGTGCTAGAGCGGGGAGAGAAACCATAAAAAAGGACAGTCCAGACTGGTGGAGTCCCTGGTGGTGCCTAGTGACAGGCAGTAACCACGAGCAGATAGGAACCTGACAGGGAGAGCCAGGGAAGGGCGTCACAGGTCCGCCCTCTAACCTACCCTCCTTCAGGTTCTTCAGCATGCCGCCCACACTTGCTTCAGAACAGACTTACTGAGCCCTTTGTTCTCAGAACTCAGCAGCCTAGTTCATTGCAGGCCACTCCTATGGGCTTATACTACCTTCTTGTGTTCAGATTCCTTCCTTCTTCAAGGCTCTCCCTTGTACACAATTAGCACAGGTAGGATTACTGCTTCTTTCCTCAGCCCAGTAACCTTCCCTTTGGTTCGAGGGTTGCCAGGTCAGAAGCATCCCAAAACCTGAGATTTTAGGGGCGGGCCCGAGTGATGTCACAGGGCGGGCCCGAGTGATGTCACGGGGCGGGCCCGAGTGATGTCACAGGGTGGGCCCGAGTGATGTCATTAAGCATGATACATTAAGCATCAACCACAGTTGCTTGGAGCGTACAATTAAAAAAAAATCTGACTGGAAATTAAGCAAGACATCTTAGCTGAAAGATGGAAGGGAACATTTAATCTAGCCTACATGCTTTTGGCAAGAAGGGTTTAAGTGCCTTCAGGCCAGTCCAGTCACCAGAAGGCCACTGTAGGAAGAAAGGAGCCTAGTGTTGTGGAGATGTTAGATGGGAGCATTCGGGAGTAAAGATGGATGCCCCTGAAAGTTTCAATTCTAAACACACGTACTAAGGGACTAAGCCCCCATAGAACTCAACAGGACTTACTTCTGAGTAGATATAGTTTGGATTGTGCTGTTGGTAAAACTTGACTAGGAATCCTCTGCAAAGACATCCATATCCAAGCGGGTTTGGCAACCCCCTGCCTGGAATGCCCTGCCCTTATCTTTTAATGTGGCTGCTCCACACTTCTTTACAGATTTGACCCTTCACCTCAGAAAGAGGTCTGAGAAATGAGTAAGAGTAAGAAGATTCTCTACCCTTTCTGTCTGCATAGATGCCCTCATCCTTCCCCTGAGCCCAGCAGAAGCTCTAGGCCATGGGGGACACAGTGGCATCTCATAGAGGACACCCTCCCCTTTGCTGGGGTATATGATTTGTGCTGTCCCAGAGCAGATTTTGGGGTGCGTACGTATTTTTTTCTATGTGTTTTTGTCCATTTTGATTTTGCATTGATGCACCTGTACGTGCCCGGTGCCCAGCAGAAGCTCTGGGCTGGACGGGATGCACTGGCATCTTGTAGAGGACACACTCTCCTTTCCTGGGGTATATGATTTGTCCTGGCCCACAGCAGATTTTGGGGTGGGCACCCCCAGTTACTTATTTTTTCCTGTACGTTTTGGTCTGCTTTGATTTTGCATAGATGCCCTCCTCCATGCCCTGTGCCCAGCAGAAGCTCTGGGCCAGGAGGGATGCAGTGGCATCTTGTAGAGGACACCCTCCCCTTTCCTGGGGTATATGATTTGTCCTGTCCCAGAGCAGAGTTTGGGGTGGGCACCCCCAGTTACTTATTTTTTATGATTTTATGACATCATTATGTATTTATGATAATATCAGAAGCCTGATGATTTTGATTGCATAAATGTATTGTTATTCTTGACAGGGAGAGTCCCCCGATCACAGTGATACCCCAACATATATTCTGGGGTTCAGAGACATGTTAAGTTTGGTTTGAAGTTGCTGTAGTTGTCAATTCTCTTTAGTGTTTTGAACTTTCAAGCAAATAAGGAACTGGGAACTAGGAACCAACTTCAGTGTCATATCAGTTAAATAGATTAAAAAGTCACGGGGCGGCCAGCTGACATTTTGGTGTATATCTCTGGAACCAGACCACCTAGAAACTTAATTTTTTTAAAATTGAAGCTGAGAACCGGAGATTAAGGGGTGCTAGCTGGAGAGCCGGAGGGGCGCCCCAAAAACTGGAGACTCCGGCCAAAAAACGGAGACCTGGTAACTCTACTTGGTTCCCTAGAGATTGAGATTGCCACCCTCCTATCTAGTCTGTCAGCACCGGGCCATGTATAGCAGTAAGAGAGAGGGAGCTACCCTCTTCCCTACCTGCCTGTGTTCCTATTAGAAGCACCAAATGCTGTGGGGCTTTTCTTACAGCCATACCCATATCTCCATCTCTCTCCCCCAAGGTCACACCTAGTTCTCAGTGCTTCTGTTTTATCTCTGTACTTTTTCCTCCAGCCTGACCCTGGTCCTGCAAATACTCACGACAGCAAGTGCTGATGGCAGGTGTCTCCTCACAGTTTGGTTAATTTGTTCTGATTATTGTTTTTGTTGCTTCACCAGCAGGGCCCAGAGAGGGTTACAGCAGTTTAAAATTCAGTATTAAAAAAATTAAAAACAAATTTCAATCAACAGGGATAGGGTGGGTGCTGAAAACATACATCTCAAGTGCCAAAGACCAGCATATAACTAGCATTTGCCAAAAACTGTACAGCGAAAGTGATTTTATAGTTTTATGATGTTTTAATGATTGTATTGAATACTGCCTTGGTGGTTTATAAACATTCTTATACATTTATAAAAAAATAAACCTCAGAGCATAGGATCAGGATCTTAGGCTGCACTCCTGTACACATTTATCTGGGAGTGAGCTCCAGTGAAAACATTTGGATTTACATTTTGGTAGACATGTATAGAATTGCATGGTTAATATGGATTAGAATATGAGAGACTTGTCTAAGGGTACACAGTAAACCCACAACAAAACAGGAATTTAAATTCAGAAATGTGGATTCAACTCATTCTGCCCACTATGGTAGTTGTTATAGTAAATCTTAAGATATCAGTTGCATGAAAATGTTTGTCAAGGAGGTGCAACCTGTTCCTGTGAGTGTTTACTTAGAAATAAGTTCCACCTAAGTGGAAATTGCTTTCAAGTAGGGGCAGCTGCACATTGCAATCCTTAAATGGAAACTAATTGTGACTTCTAATTTTCAATTATGGCACATCTCTTAGAAGCGGAATTGTGGTTATTTTCATATTCCCAATGCCTGTGGAAACATGATCATTTCTTTTTTTAAAAAAATATCTATAGCTCTAAAGTTTATCCCTTCATCAACCACCAACATCATTTAATCAGGTTCCCAACTATTATCAAGCAGCATAAAGAACGGTTGAAAGAAAAGCAGTGTTTAAAGAAGAAGAAATCTTAACAAGTAATTTTCAATATGAATTCTTAGTTAGGAAAGATGTCTATATAGCAAGGGAAGAGATCATAACTATTATACTGGTTTTCTCTTCTTCCATATAAAGTTTAAGATTAATTATCTCTAAAACATCATCTGGATTATTAGTGAGAACAGAATAGCAAATCGACAGAAGAGAGAGTAAGATGACTTCAAGATGGCACGTACTAGCTCCCTTTGGGAGGAAAGTTGGGATATAAATTTAATAAATAATAGTAAAATATAGAAAATGTTTGGTAGTAGAAAACTTATCTAGGAAAATAAAAATAACACAAAGAAATAGAAGAAGAAAATAGAATAAACAGTAAAATAGGGCATGCCTTATCAAAGGGTTATATCCAACTCAAGGTCATGCCCATTGGTTTCAATGGGACTACTCTGAGTAGGACTTAGTGGGAAACAATGCAAAAAATATGGCCTTTAGCATAGGAGGGGTTCCTGATCCTTTTAAATTGAACCAGCATTACTTCACCATTTTGTGTCAACCCAGAGTCCAAGGTTTTTATCTATTTTTGGAGTAGGCCCTGTCATCAGTATGTGTCTTTCTCCTGTCCCTTATTATCCCCACCTTTACACTTTTTAATGGACTTTAGCCAATTTCTCAAGTTGTATACCTTTCCCTCACCACGCTATCTGTTAAGATTGTCATCTTGTATCACAAGGTCCTTTATATTTTCCATCAAAGGCAGCTGGAACTCTCTCCACACAAACACACACCCATGTGTATTTGCTTTGTGGTCCTCTCGTCCCCCCCTTCTCTCATTGACTATGCAGCATCTATCTGAAAGGTCATACATCTCTGCTCTCATTATGGTATCTGGTTTTCTCTCTCCCTTTTTATTTCCTGGTGTATGGATGCTTCCAGACTGTTGCTACTGTATTTCTAGGTAGGATGAAATCACATTCCTGCAAATTCAGGTTGTACAATTCTAGTTGATTGGGAGGTCTTGTGCAAAAAACCCTGCTTCCTCCCCAAAGACTGGGCTTTTTGAGAAAAGGAAAATAATGGGAAAATGCACTGGAAAGTGTGAGATAACACTTGCTTTGATGCAATGTCATGAGGCCTTCCTGCAAGCAAATCAGAATAGCCCATGTTGTCTAATCTCTCTGTGAACAAATCAGGATGAATGCTTAATAGACAGGTTCTCTAGAAGCACCTTCTTCTTTCTTCAGACTCTACACATGAAGGGATATTTGGGCTGGGAGGGTTTTTCCTTGATGGGAAGTATGATTGGCCCATGAAGCCATAGTTATGATGTAATATTGTCATAAAACCAATATGAATCTGAAAATGTATTTAAAAAAATATGCATGGAAAGAGAAAATGCTGGCTGATGAACCCATCCAAAAAACTTCTAGTCAATTCACACAGCTATTTTTGATGTGGCACACTTGATAGCAGTTGGCTTCTTCAGTGGATTTTGGATTGCTTGAACCAGACAAATGCTTCACCATTTGTCCAGATTGCAATAACAATTTACTGAATTTGTATGTCATAAATTGGTTGCTCTTCTAGATGCTTCTGTGTTGGGCCACTTTCATAGTCATTGAATGATATGCGAATGAGTGGCTTTATAGTTATAGGAAACTCTTGAAAAGGAAATCACAGTGAGTTACTTTGATAGATGGATCTACAAATTTCAGTAAAATGTATAATTGTCCTTGTTCTCTTTGGTACTTAACTGCAATAATTTCTTCCCGACTTTTTCTTCCTTCCCCCCACCTTGGAATGTGTTCATTGTGTTATTACTGCTATTTACATACCTACAAACTATTTTTAAAAACTGTATTATGGTAATACTGATGCATCTGGGAAAGGGTGGGGACAAAACACAAATTCTTTTTGCAATTATTCTGTGATGGTGCATGGTGTTTCTTTTCACTTTGATTGCATTGCTCACCCACATGTCTCTGGCTGTCTCATTTAAACATTGCTCTCTCTCTCTCTGCATTTTTGGACCCCAGCTGCTAGCCTAAGCTAAGGTTTGTTCAGTGTCAGGGGGTTCAGTTCTATGTGGTGTGGATCATGTTGCACTTTGAGGGATAAAGAAATATAAAAATTAGCAAGAAATCTGAAAGCACCTACTCAAAATGAAAAATATGTCTTGTATAGAAATATTTGCGGAGGCGATGTAACACAGGGAGTGTATTAAGATTCAAAGATATCAGAAATGCAGGGTTTTTTTTAATATAGTTTTAACATCATTTGCTTTTAATCTCCTATCAAGTATTTTGCCTGCATATTTTCATAGTGAGCAATGCTAACTTGAACTATGCTGTCTACATTGAACAAAAAGAACAGGCAAGGCCTGAGCAAGTAAAAAAACCCCACAAAACAAGGTAGAGGTATCTGTCTAGTGCTCAGCAGTGCTGGACAGCTAAATTTACTAGCATGCTAATATCAGTCTGAGTACTGTAGTCTGCCCACACAGAGCCTGTTGCCAGAATGCTCCCCACTCCAACCGTCTCAAAACCTCCACATTTCCTCTCCTCCCATTTTATGGCTGATTTTCTGTAGGGCTTCCTCCTGGTTTTGGCCAAATATCAAACTATACATTCAGATCATATAGCAGGCAATATGCCTGTTCTTGGAAGAAGGAAAGGAAAGACTGCAAAGTAACCATCTACATAATTGTCCAATCACCCTTGGATTCCCTTATCACTACTATGTTGCAACATGGTATAACTTGTAACATGTGGATAATAATTAAAACTACCCTTTACGAATCTCATTCTTTATTTTATGCTGCAATTCTCAAGTTCATTCCTCATGTCCTTTCATATCTTCAAATCGAGTTTATAACTTGATCTGGTGATGGTGGTTCTTCCTAATGAGGCAGATAATCTAATCACGTGCAATGTTGTGTGTGCTATCCTCTTTCATAACCAGCATCTATGGGAAAGCTTAGATTAATTCCAGTTTATGAGAAAGGCTGTGATGACAGGCAACACCAAATATTCTCACATGTTTCAATCCAGTTGTGTGCTATTGTTTGTCCTAGTTGTTGTTCCTGTTTGCCACTGCTGTACAATTGCTTAGGGCTTTTTTTCTTCTGTCTCCATTACTCACAGGATGGTCACAGCTGTGTGGGCATGCCACAATCTAAAGGCTTTACAAGACTGGATGTGATAAAAATGGAACTTGAACATTAAAAATGACTTTCACAGAAACTAGCTCAATACAGCTTACTGCCTTTCAGTATGTGAATTTATTGGAAACAAATAATTTATAACAGGAAGAAAATATTACATTGCACACCTTCGGACTTTGCTAATGACAGAAGAGTTCTGTAGTTTATTTATTTATTTATTTATTTTTATTTGTTACATTTATATACCGCCCCATAGCTGAAGCTCTCTGGGCGGTTGAATTCTAATGAATGATAAGTATCCTGGTTATAGTTATTATTACGGTGATTTAACAATATTACCAAACTATTAGGGAAAATGGAGGGAAATAGTAAATGACAGTTGAGAGGGTTAGATGGATTCTTTGAAATATTTAAGCTTTGAGATTTGGTGGGTGGTGGGTGGGGAAGGGCTAGGGATACACCTACCTGAGTGGACATCCTACATAATGGAGATAGTGGTCAATCTCCATTTGAAGCTTCTTCCTGGTAAGATGTCTCAAGGATGGGTCATTTATTTGTTACTTAGTGTTAAGTAACAGAGTGGCTGGACAACCAGCCAGATGGGCGACTAATAAATCTAATAAATAAAATAAAATAAATAAGTTAAGTAAATGCTTATAATTTTTTCTTATTTTACTTTTCATTTCTAATTTAATTACTCTGACTTTTATTTGTGAACCCTTTTTGGAGCAAGTTACTGAGATTATAATTGCTAAACATTGCTGGTATGGTTACAACTTACTACTTTTACAAAATATTTCTGATAGCTTGGATTTTCTAAATCATAACCAATGGCATGTTCTGAACTGACAGTTACAACATGGAATGTAAGAGATCTAGGAACAGTGATAAAAAGGAAAAAAGTATGGAAACATGCTAATAGTAAAGTCATCTTTCTTCAGGAGACACACCAGAAGAGAATAAGACACTACTGCATACTACCAACAGCGAATGGCCAATGGTATGAGGCTCCTGGATCCTCTAAATCAAGAGGAGTGGCTGTGTGGGTTAGTAATGATTTGGGCTTTATTTTGAAAGATACACTAAGAGATGACCAAGGCAGGTACCTTTTCCTTAAAGGCACTCTAGGACAGGGGGCCTTTGCTCTAACCTTGGGAACAACTTATGTTCCAAACACTAATCAAATTGGTTTCTTGTCACAAACTCTCGAGACACTTGATGGCTTTAAGGAAGGCTCAGTAGTACTAGGGGGAGATTTAGTTGCTAATCCAAATATAGACAAAACAGAGGAAAAAATCCAGGATATCCTTTATATCAGGCGAGAAGCTAAAAGATCTCTTCCTTAAGTACAGTTTTCTGGATGTCTGGCATCTAGATCATCCAGTTAGTATATACATGTTTCACGTGTAAAAATAGGTATTTTACTAGAATTGATTATATCCTAATTTCCTCTTCACTTTTCTCTCATTTGAAGTCCACCAATATTGGTCACATATTAATATCAGATCATGCACCTGTACATATAACGTTGGAACTGGCACCATCAAAACCTTGTGCATACACTTGGCGTTTAAATCCATTACTCTTGGAAAATAAGGAAATAAGACATGAAACATTGGAAACAATCAAAATGTTCTTTGAGATACATGATTCTACTCAATCACCACCTGCTCTGCTTTGGGATACCTTAAACAGTTCTCAGAGGACAATTCATTTCAGAAAATAGTAGATTCAGGAAAGCTAGGGAACACTCAAGGAAATTACTTCTTGATGAAATAATTTCTCTGGAAAATATGTACAAGAGGAACAGCAGCATGAGGGTATATCGTATTTTGATAAAGAAAAAGACAGAATATGATGTCTTAGTACAAGTACAGTACTAACTTCTTTGCAATATGTTAATCAGACTTTCTATGAATTTGATAATAAAAACTCAAGACTCTTGGCAAATAGGCTTAAAAAAAAGAAACAAATGAATGTTGTCTCCTCCATTCTACTAGAAGGGGGAATTAGAACTTTTGCAAGAGATAAAATTACACAGCGCTTTCAGGAATATTATGAATAATTATATTCATCGATGGATGTAAATGTTAATAAAGTAAATGAGTATTTACAGAGAGCAGGATTGAAAACTATTTCCAAGGCACACAAAGAGCGCTTAATGACTCTATCACGACTGAGGAAATAGATTGGGCAATTAAGAAATTAAAGTTGGGAAAGTCACCAGGAACTGATGGGTACATTGGACTTTTTACAGCGTATTTGGCACTGAACTAATGCAATTTTTGAAATTGCTCTTTAATAATATTTTGAGGGGAGGAACAATTCCAGAAACTTGGAAGCAGATATGTATCACGGTTATATTAAAGCCAGATAAAAATGGTGAAGTAGTAGAGTCATACCGCCCAATATCTTTAATTAATATTGATGCAAAAATATTCACCTCAATATTAGTGGACAGGTTGGCAAATGTGATCCCAATTTACCTGTACCAAGATCAAGTAGGTTTTGGAAGGGGTAGGACTATAGTGGACTCTTTATGCAGGTTATTTAATGCAGTATACTATAGTAACCGTACAAAGAGGCCATTGACAATCATTTTGCTTGATGCAACCAAGGCTTTTGATAAAGTTCTCTGGAAGTTCCTTTTCCAAGTTTTGTTTAAAATGAATCTTGGTGAGAAGTTTATAAGCATAATACGGAGTCTGTATGAGGGCTCAAGAGGGTGTGTTCAGGTAAATGGAACTGATTCTCAGATGTTTGAAATTGGAAGAGGTACAAAACAGGACTACCCACTATCACCTTTACTCTTTGCTTTGGCAATGGAGCCATTAGCTCAAATTTTGAGGGCTGAGAATGTTATTAAGAGATTATGGTTAAAGGGTAAATCACATCTGTTAAATCTCTTTGCAGATAATGTTGCTGTTCTGGTAACAAATCCTATCAGTGGTGTCACTAGGGTTGGTGTCACCCAGTGCGGTAACTCATGGTGTCACCCCCATGGACCTCCTCCCATACCAGACCATACAGAATCCTTAGTAATGTTTTTTGTACTAATGTTACACGTAAATTGTAATTCCCGTATATCCCTGAATGTAATGGCAATAGTAGTGACATAAACAACTAGCAAATACACATATGACAAGATTGTTAAGCATATAACTAATTTCAGGGCTTGAAAACTAATATTTCTGCTTCCAGTTTCTTCTTTTTGGTACATGGCAACATCCCGTTAATTTGGGGATGCTATGATGTACAAATGAAATACAGCAATTCAGGTCCACATATTCATATTCAGAAATACAAGAAAAATGGGAGGGGGTCACTTTTTATACAGTTACATTGCATCTTGCCCTCTGTAAAACAGGGATATCCTTAGTGTGCTCCACTGTTACAGTATTTCATCATAATTTTCCATACAGCATACTACTGGGAGACAGTAGGGGAAAAAACAACAGTTGACTTTATCACAATCATAAAATGAGGAATGGTTCACACATGTGCCCATCCTTAGATTTATGTTCTGCAAAGCTTTGAAGCACTAGAGGTAGAAAAACCTTGGCCCTCCAGATGATGTTGGATTCCATCTCGCATCTTTCCCAGCCTATATAGTAAATGGTCAGGAGTGATGGCAGTTGTAGCCCAACAGTATCTGGAGGGCCACAAGTTCCCCATCCTGCACTAGAGGCTAGAGTCAATCATACTAAATAGGAGACTAGGCCCTCCATCAATTATGGGGCAAATCCATAAGAATAATGCATTTTGAGACATTCCACATGGCAGCAACAGAGGAAGAAATAGGAAGCAGGGCCTACTCCATTGGCTCTTCTGAAAGACCAGCTCCAAGGAGCCAGTATGGTACAGTGGTTGGACTAGAGGCTGGGAGACCAGGGTTCATATTCCCCACTCAGCCATGAAGCTCACTGGGTGACCTTTGGCCAATCACTGTCTCTTAGCCTAACCTACCTCACAGGGCTGTTGAGGATAAAATAGAGAGGGAGTAAACCATGTACACCACCCTTGAGTTCCTTGGAGGAAAGATGGGATAGAGAGTAGATTTACTGTCCTCAAGTCGATTCGGACTTATGGCGACCCTATGAATAGGGTTTTCATGAGGCTGAGAGGCAGTGACTGGCTCAAAGTCACCCAGTGAGCCTCATGGCTATGTGGTGATTCAAACCCTGGTCTCCCAGGTCGTAGTCCAACACTTTAACCATGTAATAATAAATAAAATTACAATAACATTTGGATTCTTCTCCCCCCTTGCATTGTTTCAGTTCAAGCTGGCCAATATAACAACGTTAACAATCAGCTTGCTTGTTTTCTTTTTCCCTCCTCATTGTTTTTCCATATGTGTTGTGTTTTTTAGGTTGTAAGCCTGAGGGTAGGAACTGTCATGTTTGTTATTATCTTATGTAAGCCATTCTGGAAGCCTTTTCAGCTGAAGAGTGGGGTTAAAAAATTGGCATAAATAAAAAAAATGTATATATAGTTCTTCTACATGCTTCATATATATTATCTCAGTGAACGTTACACATAGATCAAGATTGGGGGCTAAATTTGGCTCACAGGAATTCCAGGTGCCCCTTTAGTTGCCAATACAGAGAAATGAAGCATGGGCATACAACAGGCGAATCCAAGATCAATCCTCTCTAGAATCAAGAAAGGATGCATTGATGAGGAAGAGCTCTGTTGAACTAAAATCTCACACCCTTCTGATCCCAAGAAGAAGCCCATTTATCCCAGTTTTCTAATTTGGCACTCCTTGTTGAGGATCTCCCCATCAATAACAGATGTGACCCCCTCCCTTTTCCTCCCCCAGGAAAGGAGCAGAAGCAGCTGTAGGAAGGATGCTGCTAAGCCAGGCTCTTTTGTCTCCCCTTTGAAAAGGGAGGAGTAATCATTAGGGGCAGACACAGAGCCCCCCCTCTGCTCCCTCCTTCCATCCCACTGGCTGAATCTATAGGTGGCTCTCAGGTTGCCTTGTCAATCACAGCCGCCCAGGAGCCGCAGGGTTGTGCCGTGCTCTCGCAGCCACCCAACAGGTTGGAAAGTCATTAATTACTTACTTGGCCATGCAGGTTTGCACTCAGGCAGCTCCTCTTGCCGTGCTAAGGTAAGGGGGCAGGTGGCTAACACAGAGACCGCGGGAAGCGTTAGTCATCACCGGCTTTTAGCGCTGATGCACTCTCACAATTTCTATGCCCTTGCTCTTGGGATTCCCTAACAGTGGTTTTGCAGTCTGCTTTGGCTTGTGTTGCCAGCTCACTCCCCGAGACTTGCAGGGCAAATGCATCCTGCCCTGCTTCCTGGTGCCTAGGGGTGGCTCTGGGTGTGACCCCCTCTGATGGTGTCACCCAGTGCGGTCCGCACCCCCTGCACCTCCATAGTGACGCCGCTGAATCCTATGCAGGCCATTCCTAGGCTAATTGAAATTATAAAGGAATATGGATTTCTGGCTGGCTTACAAATTAATTTTGATAAATCAGAAATGTTATGTTTTAATTTGGCTCCCAAACTACAAGCAATTCTACAACCGGATACTCAATTAAAACTTTGCGTTTCTACACTCAAATATCTTGGGGTTTTCATTTCTAAAAAAATAAATAAAACTGAATTACTTAATTATACTCCTTTGATAAAGAAGATAAGAAAATTGTTGCTGGATTGGAAACACTTGTCTCTTTCATGGATGGGCCGAGTTGCAGCAGTGAAAATGATGGTTCTCCCAAAGTTATTGTTTCTCTTTTTTCTCAATTGCCATCACCACCCAGAAATTAAGAAGTTGGCAAAATTTGTTACTGAGGTTCATTCATCAAGGGGAAAGGCCTAAACTTCGTTTATCTATTTTATATAAGAGGGCAGCACAGGGGGGTGTAGGAATACCCAATTTGAAACTGTATCATGATACTGCTCACTTGAAAAATTTGTTGCCGGTAATTCAGAAAGATATGAATCGTTTAAGGTTGTCTATGGAATGTCTAGCCTGCTGGAAATTGAAAATTAGAATTTTACCTTTTTTAGCATACAGGGAAAAAGACCTTCATTTCCTAGATAACCCCTTCTTATTAGCAGACTTGTCTGTCTGGAGGTTGTAGAGGAAGAGTTTGATATCTCAGCCAACTCCTATTATTCCATTTCTTCATCATCCATTATTTTACTATCAAAATAAGCTCTCAGACTTTGCTTGTTGAGAGGTGAAGGGGCTTTACACATTACATGACTTATTCATGAATGAAGTTCCATTTACTATTAAACAAATTCAGGACAAATTATATCCACATTAATGTACTTGGTATCAGTTACTTCAAGTTCAGCACTTCTTAACAATACCTTCCATGGAGGAACAGGGACAAAAATCATTGACTTTGAGAAGTATTTGGTGGGAACATCATTCACTAATAAGGGTTCTTTATCATCTTTATTTAAAATATTACTAGATATAACTACTGGGACTTTACATAGTCTACGACAACAATGGGAGGAAGATGTTGGTATGGAGATTGATTCTGTAAAATGGGAAAATTTATGGGATAAATTCCCATTTCATTCAATATCAGCAAAACTGCGAGAAAATTCATACAAAATTATTCATAGGTGGTATTTAACTCCATTAGTTTTGCATAGAATCAATAATACTGCTACACAGAGGTGTTGGAGGGGGTGTGGAGAGCTTGGAAGTTATTTTCATATGTGGTGGACAAGGGCTGCTGTTCAGGCATTTTGGAAAAAAAGTGTTTCATGAAATTGGGATGATTACAGGGCAGAACATCAAGTCTGATCCTCTAATGGCTCTCTTGTCAATTTTCCAAGGAGATAATCTATCACTGCACTCTAAGTATCTAATAGTAACCTTACTAGTGGCAGCAACAATTGTAATTGCTCATCATTGGAAAAAGATTGATTACAATTTATTAGAGTTATGGTACTCACAGGTATGGAACATAGCTTTAATGGAAAAATTAACACAACAAAGATTGGCGACGCAGGATCCAAATAAAAAAGACAACTTCCATATTAAATGGTTTATGTTTATAAGCTATGTTGCAGTGTGGGAGCATGATTTCTATAAGCCATCAACTCATGCCTCATTATGGAGGGATATCTTCTGGTAGCCTATGTAGTTTATTGCACTAAATCCATCTACAAAAAGGAAATTCCTAGATCTGTATGGCGTTCCATGTATAAAATGTTATGCTTTTTAAAGCTTGCATTAATCTCAGTAACTCTATTCTCCATTTCTTTTTTATTTATTGATTTCTTATTTTTATTATTATAATTTTAAAACTTTTTTATTTTAATTTTTTCTTCCTTTTAAAATTTATTGATGTATATGTTTTGATTGTATAAGCTATATGTCAGTACATTGTAACAGACATTTAAATTGTTACGAAGTTTTTGATTTATACACTTAAGAAGTTGATTTAAAAAAAAGAAAAAAGAAAGAATTTAAGAAATGTAGTAGAAAAAGTTTGAGCATCTTGGTCAAGAGTCTTATTGTATATGGGGTTATGTGAGTGTGTGTGTGTGTGTGTGTGTGTGTACATGGACCACTCTAAAATGACTATACAGGAAAACTCAAAGTGGAAAAGAGAACAATTATTAAACGAGGGCTATTAACACAAAAATGATTTTTTATATGCAGCAATGTGAATAATGCTCCTTTTTACCTTTCTTTGGTTGTGTGTTATGTATTGTATTATATTGTTCTGATATTTGTGTGGCAAAGAAGAAATAAAACATATTTAAAGAAAGGATGGTCATAGCTAATCAGAGAACATGTAGTGGCAATGATAACATGGCCAGACAGATTTGTCACTGAGGGTAAGCAAAGTCAACTTAGAGTGAAGGCAATTGATCTTCCATTACTCATATGGATGGTCCCAGTTAAGCAGGAATCAGGTGATGTCATGATGTTACATTGCCAATCAGATTTGGCTACCTGCTGGTATTACTAAGGAGAAAAAAGAGCGAGGGCAGCACTTTCTGTATGGATTGATAGTTTGCAGAAATTATGAATTTTTGCTCAAGTGTGTGTCTGAGTGGATATTTGGCCCTGACAAAAAGGTTAATGAAAAGCAGCATTGCAGCAAATATCAGTTCAGATGTAGTTGATCATCATCTTCATTTTTAAAAAACTGTTTTGACCATGATAAATATAAAATCTTCTGCACACCCATCAGGAGTGTTTTAAAACAAAATGACCATCATGTTGCTATCAGAGAAGAGGGTTTAAAATTTTCCCATATCTGACTGTAAGTAGAGATATTTGAAACATTTTCTCTGGCTTTTATTTCAAGATAGCTTTCTAAGCAGATGCTGAAAGCTTAAGGAAACAAAGATCAGAAAGGCATTTAGAAAATCAGTGTCCCACCATCTGGCTGGCAAATTCACCTACTGATCAGTTTATGTATGCTGATGATAAGCATAAGTAAACAATGTGTTCAAAAGGGTAGATTAAAAAATGCAGATATTTGGTGTGGGGAGAAATCTAAACCTGCTATTTTATCCCACCCTTAGTCTGACATCTCTTTCCCTCTCTCTGTCTCATTTTATGATAATGGTTATTGATGAACAGTGTTCCAAAGGATTTGCAGGAACTTGCTCCTTATAGAAATACCGGGTTGATTATATCTCCTTTGAAGCCTTTTAGTTTTCAATTGACTTTAATGACAAATGATTCATTCTTGGAGTCCCAGTGCATCACTCTTTCAGAGTTCTGGCTTGGGCATGATCCCTTTCTCTTCACTTGTAAGTAGAGCTGTGCACATATGACCTCTTGAAATTCTGCACCCTGTTTGTGGACAGAGAAACTGGGAGGGCCATTTCACTCAATTTCTCCAGGGAGAGAAGAAATTCTCAAACAGTTCCTCAAGGCTGGGCCTGACCCTTAGCAGTGACAGTAGGTTCTGTCTTTTTTCATTAGGTATTTATTTATTTATGCTGCCACTGCATGTGACAGAAGCAATGGTGTTGGCAGCCTGGCCATCCAGGAGTGGCTCTGCTCCACTGCCGACTGGGATAGGGATGGGGATGGGCAAGGCAGTGAGGTCAGGGCTGCATGGGCACCAGTAAGTAGCAGCAGCACTGCTGCTGGGAGGCTTTTCTTCAGCTCCACTCCACATTGTGGTGGTGGTGGGGAACAGTGGCTACCTCATAAAATGATAGAGGATATTTGAAGAAAATTCTGCAAACTGGCTTTTTTCTAGGAGGATGAGACTATGTAAAATATAATTTTTCTCAGAAAAAATGTCTTCTGCTCTATTCTACAGGTAAACATTATATGCTTTCAATTTTTAGAGATTCTGATCAACCTAGATGCCAAAACCTACATGGTGTGCTTTGTATTATGGACTGCCCTCAGTGAGTATAGTGAAAAAATGTTTGAGTGATTATTTGTCATGCCTGGCCAGTGGTGGAAAAACAATGTTAGAGATAATTAAGGCTGTTTAAGTAACGAGGTCAAGGCATTTAATAATTCCACTAAAGATAATGAAACACCTGTTAAATGACAATTACATTATCCTTGCCTTCTTCAGTATGGGGTTCCAGGCACCTTCCTGTACTAAGTGGTCTATCAATATGCTGGTGATGATGGGGCAGAACAGCTACAGTCTGCTGAATGCACTCAACTCTGCAACGCAGGAGACTTGGGTTACAGTCTCTTCTAACACTACTATCAACACATAGCTTCACTCAATGTATTTGGCACGGGTGAGTACGTTTCTTTACTGAAGAGAGACTTACTGAAGTCCTTGTATGACTGAGAGTCACAAGAATTGCACCGTGTGCCCCAATTGTCTCTGCCACCTCATCCTATCTTCCTTTCCCTTGCAGTTCCTCCCCTTGTTGTAGCTACTATACTATTGGTTGACTCACTTGGACCACAATCCTTCCTGCTTCTGCACATCTGGCTTACTTGATTCCATCTGTTTCTTTTCCTGCGTTGATCATTTGTTGCTCTCTTACATGCCTGTCTTTATAATTTCAGTATGATAAATGAGTCTGACCAATGGAACAGGTGGATCAGCACTGCCATTTTCCTATGAAGTATTTTTGTCTGATTCCTCTGTCTATTATATCTTCAGTATATTTAGTGCTTTCCATCGTATTTTTTTTTTAATGCAAGCAGGATATAGTAGCTGTACCACCCGCTCCCAATCCCAGGGTGTGTCTGAAAGATGTGAAATCTGGTATATAGAGAAAACGATGTATTAGTTTTTTTGTCTGTTTCAAAATGTTAAGGGAGCCAAGTCAAATTGCTCAGGAATGACCCCATTTCTGTTTAGGGGGCAGACATAATTCAAAGTGTTATATTTTCTGATACAAATCCAGAAAATTTCTATATAAAGAAATATCAATAACTTTCTACATGACCAGCCATTAAAGTTATTATTCAAGGCAGCAGTTTGGTACAAACAGAAAGCATATGCCATCATTTCAAACCTTGTAGGATCCATGCTTTTTTAATCATAAAAATGAAACAAGTGAAAGCCATGATAGAGTGAAGGGTAAGAGAGGTCTATGTGGGGAAATGGGTTCAATTGGCTATTCCTAAAAGCACTTCAAAATGGCAGGATCAAAAAGGGTTAGCTAAGCTATTAATCTCAGTTCAAAGAGCCATCAAGTAAACTCCCTACTGTGCTCAGAACTAGATTGAATCCTTATGAACACTATAACCAGTTGGCTCTGGACCTTGTAGAGCAAGCAAAAACAATGGGAAGGCAAGGGATTTTATTGTTCTTTTTGTCGAGCTTTGTGCCTGCTGGTTTTATGAGCCTCTCACTTATATTTAAAAACAGACCCAAGTTTATTTTGTTAAATTGTTGTTCTCCTCACTGTATAGGAAAATTGTCGCCAAGAAATGTGCTTAGTTGTTATTTCCTTGTGTATGTATTTTGAATACAGTAGACATTTTTACTTGCAAGGGCAGAAGAGTGACAATAATACATTTAGTGACTTTTTCATAAGTACTCAAAGTGCTTCAAGTAAGCATCTCAATAATTCTTAATACAAACTTGTATAATAGGCCAATATTATCCCCATACGAAGAACAGAGGCTGAAAGTTAATGGCTTGCCTAAGGCAGCCTGGTAATTGTGATTGAAACTGGGGACTTCCAGCTCATTCCCTTAACTATATTGGTATTTGCTGGAAATTGAAAATAAATATAGGTGGTGCAGGGAAAGAACTGAATATTATTTTGCTTCTGTGATAACTGATGATGAAAGAATGTGAAAAGATGAGAACTGGCCATTTTTCAATTCTGTGTAATGAATGGTGATGAGAGAATTCTCCTAATCTCAAATTGGGATGGCTTTGTTCTTTCTGAATTTTTCTGTGTTGTCTTCCATAAAGGGCCGACTCCAAAGGGTGGCCAGGTGGGGCCCTGGCTGAGGGCCCCTCTACTCCCCTTCCACAATTCACGGCAGGATCACTGCTCTGGATCGCAGAGTGGGAGCTTCGGAGCCCCTGCCATTCCCTCATTCAACCTACCTTTTTCAGCTGTGTTTTGAAGCTGCATGCATAGCATGTGCAGGGCTGTCCTTAACCAAGTTGGTGGCCAAGGGTTCCCTAAGAGGCTGAAGCCTCTGTTGTCATCTTTGTTGATGGCACGCATGCATGCTACGTGCGTGCATCCCTGCCATCAGCCAATATGGTGGCAGAGGCTTCAGCCCCTTAAGGAAACCTCAGCCACCATCTTGGTTAAGGGTAGCCTTGCACGCACAATGTGTGCAGCCACAAAACACAGGAAAGAAAGGTAGATTGAGCAAGGGAATGGCTGGGGCACCAAAGCTCCCGCTCTGTGATCCATGGCAGCGATCCTGCATGAATTGTGGAAGCGGAACACCAGGGCCTGGGCCAGGGTGGTGCCCAAGGGCCCCAGCATGCCTGGGGCTGGTCCTGCTTCCATATGACGTTCCAGACCAAATGTAGAGCTTTAGAACACACATTTTATTAATAAGCAAGCACAGATATATGTACAACATCCACTGTACTTAAACTTCTCTAAATGACCATGCTAACTGATATGCTTGCTTGTAATTTGGGATGGCTTTGTGGTTTCCAAACTTTTCCAGGCAATTCTTGGGAAATGAATGGGCTTTTTCTGAGAACTTTTTCTCCCTTGAAATTTTTCAGCCTTCTAGCTCATCCCAAATGCTTCCTTGCAGGCAGATTACCTTTCCTATTTTGTGAGCCCCTACCCCCTTCCCTATATGAAAAAAAGCTTACCTTCCAATGGCCAGGCTTTCTCAGAGGTCCAGGGAGGCTCAGACCACTTCTAGCTTTTGAGACGCCTGGCCATAATAAAATAAATAAATGATGGCACATGAAAATAAAATAATGCACCAAAAAGAGTAATTTGTTTATATAATCAGATCAGTCGATATTATTGGACCTAAGTTAGGCATGCTCATTAATTTCAGTGAAAGAAATTTCAGAGTAGAAAGCTGGCTCAGTATAGACTATACTGGTTGGCAGCTGCTTATTAGTTCCTACTTCAAAAAGCCAAGGCAAATTGTGGAGAGTGAGTAGTATGTAATTGCGGAAAAGACAATGAATCCTGATGATAGCATCCCGTCTACATCATCAAGCAGTGTGGTAGCAGCAGAAGATAAACGTGTAGAAGCTGAATTCAGTAAGTCATATAATATGTGTAACAGTGAGAAAGGACAGTCAAATGGTAGAGAAGGAGAAAGCGGTATTCAAGCCTAGCCAGATTATTCTATAATCTTAGAAGGTTGCATAATCTTTGAAGGGGTGTGGTTGTAAGGGAGTATTGCTTTGACTAGCATGAAGGGACCCTGCATTTCTGCATTTGCCATTATGCTACTGCCCATCACTGCAGCTAGGAGATATTTTTTTTCTTTTTTGGGGGGCGGGGAAGCCAAGAGAATAGTGTAGCATGGGGTAGCCTGAGTTCATTTATTAGCAGTTTAGTTCAAAGGCCTTTTGGCCCAGAAATTAATTAATTTGGAATTGCAGGGAAATTTTTTTGAATTCTCTCCCAGTTCTGAAAGGTGACACCATTATTACACTTATGATCACATAATCTTCTTTCAGAAATTGGTCCAGTGGAAAGCTTCATAGTGAATAGAATGGGTCAAATGCTTTTGATTCTGGTTTCCAAGCCAACTCTGATGGTTGTGACGCATATGACCAAACATTATCTCCAGCCATGCACTGAATTCAGTCCTGTAACAACTGATTTCATTCTGAAATGGTTGTCTCAAAGCTCCGCTGCAGAGCCAGACTGATTTTCACTCCATGAAAATGTGTTTAGAAATAGTTTTTAATTTCACCACACACTCAAATTTGATCAGGTCAATCTTTAGCCCTTTAAATTGGGTCTCAGCCTTTCCATATCACACAGAACATTTATGAAAGGTCATCTAAATACAAAAAAAAGATAATCGCATAGGAAATGCTGGAAAGAAACCCCTGTCATGTGGAGTACAAAAAAAAAAAGAGTTTAGCAATTATAATAAATAGTAAATTAAGGCTGCAATCATAGTATACACAATTACTTGGGAGCAAGTCCCACTGAACTCTTTGAAAGAGCAATAATCTTTGGAAATAATTTAAGTATCGTACAAATGGTTTATACAGAAAGTCAAAATAATTATTTTGCATACATATACATTTCATTGTGTTTTCAGAAACATTTTAGTTCTCAGTGCAGAAAAACATGTGCCCTAATTAGCTAAAAGTTAATCATAAACACATACACACTCAATACCAATAATTCCATCAGTAATTTTGAAAATGCACATGCAAGCAATGCATACCAGAAATTTGATCAGGATGAATTCAAAACCCTCTTATACATTTGCCAATAACTGAAACTAGAGAGAGAGAGATTGAAATTTTTTTAAAGTTTTTTTTAGCAATTTTTCAATTGCAAACAAAGCTAACATATGATGGTTCAATGGAAACAGAAATCACTGTTATTCAGTTCAATGATAGAGTTAACACATATGCTTAAATGTCTCCCACCATGGAATGGTAAAGACCTTAAGTTAGCTAGATCATGATCTTCATTTACTAGACTGGATTTCATGTATATGTGACTAAAATAATATAGATAACATGAGTACCCTCCCTAACCAAGCTGGCAGAGGTAATCTCGGATGTGTGTTGGAGAATCCTTTCATGCTGGTGTTGGCAGACTTCATTATCCATGCTGAGAATGCCTCAGATAGGCCAGCTTGGGACAACCATGGGGCTGTCTCAGTACATCAATGGCTCAACACATGTGGAAGGGCATACCCTCAATCTGATCTTTGTCACAGAGCAGATTGCTAATACTCGGTTGATTGGGGGACTCACTGTGAGTCCATTATCATGGACAGACTATTCCCTGGTAAGGTTTGGGCTGAATGTAACTACTCTGCAAGGATGGAGCCCATTGAGATAGTCTGCCCTTGGAGATTTATGTCATCTGATGGATTTTTGAATACTCTGGAGGATTTTCCAGCTGACATGGTGGGTGCTTCTGTCGAGGCTCTTGCCTTTCTGTGAAATGGTAAGATGCTTAGAGCCATGGTCATGATCGTTCCTGAGTGCCCTCACTTTGGAGCACGTAGGTCACCTTAGTGTTCCAGTAATCTGCATGTGATGTATGTGAGGGGGGTCAGCTGCTGGACCACAGGTGGTGTAGATCTCTGTCTGAACCTGACCAAACATGCCTACCATGTGGCAGTGGTGGTGGCAGCAAAGAAAGCTTGCTTCTCTGCCACTATTGCATCCACAAGTAGCTGTCCAGCAGAGCTTTTAAGAATAGTGAATGGGCTTTTGTCATCTGGCCAAGAGAGTGTTGTTCTGACACCCTAAGAGGCCTGCTGTAACAACTTTGCGAGACACTTTAGGGATGAAATCATTCAGATTTGGGCAGAGTTAGATGCCATGGTTGAAGCAAGTCCAAAGGAGGCATCCAGAGCACTTTCTGTTCCATCTCTACTGGATCAGTTTTGATTATTGCGGCCTGAGGATGTGGACAAGCTGCTTGAAGGTGAGCAGCTGGCCACTTGACCTTACCCATCTTGGCTTCTTAGAGCTAGCCTAGGAGGTTGACTGGATGCATCCAGGGAGTGATTAATGCTTCACTGGAAGATGGGGAAACACAATCTACCTTTACGGAGGTGGTGGTGCATCTCTAGACCCAGAAGTAATAAACAACCATCACCTAGTGACAAATATCCCCTTTCTGGGAAAGGTGCCTGAGAAGATGGTGGCGGTCTAGCTTCAAGCATGCTTGGAGGAAACTGATTACTTGGATCTATTCCAGTCTGGCTTCTGACCTGGCCACAACACTGAAATAATCTTGGTTGCCCTGGTTGGTGACATCTGTTGGGAGAGAGATAGGGGGAATGCAACCCTGCTTGTTCTCCTTGAACTGTCAGTGGTTTTCTATACTGTTGACTATGGTATCCTCTGGAACATCTCAGGTGGTGGGTTTGGGGGCACTGTGGTTCAGTGATTTTGCTCATATCTCCACAGCTGCTTCCAAAACCTAGTTATGGGAGGGTACTGTTTGGCACCATGGGGACTGTCCTGTGATGTTCCACAGGGTTCCATCTTGACCCCCATGCTATTTAACATCTATATGAAACCACTGGGAGCTGTCATCTGGACATTTGGAGTGAGATGCCATCAATATGCAGATAACACCCAGCTCTCTCTCTCTATTCCATCTAAATCTGGACAGACAGTTGAGATGTTGAACCAGTGCTTGGAGGCGGTGATGGACTGGATGTGGGCCAATAAATTGAGGCTGAATCATGAAAAGACAGAGGTCACATATCCAAGAGTTGGGGAGATGGCCTGTTCTGGATGGGGTTGCAGTTCCCTGGAAGAAACAGGTCCGTAGCTTGCGAGTACTCCTGGATCCAACATTGTCACTGGAGGGTCAGGTAGCCTCAATTGCTTGAAGTGCCTTTTCTAGCTACAGCTGGTTTGCCAGCTTTGGCCCCATTTGGACAGAGATGACTTGGCAACAGTACTCCATGATCTGGTAACGTCCAGGTTGGATTATTGCAATGTACTCTACACGGGGCTGCCCTTGAAGATTACTCAGAAACTTTAACTGGTTCCCTTTAGAACTCATTTAAACCTGTTTTGAAACAGCTGCATTGGTTGGTAATTCATTTCTGGGGCCAATTCAAGGTGCTCACATTAATGTTTAAAGCCTTAAATGACTTATATCCCAAATATCTGAAAGACTTCCTTCTTCCCTATAGACCCTCTTGGGTGTTGAGACAGCAGAGGGGGCCCTCCTGGTAGTTCTGCCACCCTTTGAAGCTTGGGGTGGTGATGGCCTGGGAGGGGGTATTCTCTGTGGCAGCCCCTAAGTTATGGAACTCCCTCCCCACCAAGGTGCATCTGGCAACTTCACTATACAGTTTTCGGTGAATGCTGAAGACACACCTCTTTACCTTGGCCTTTGACAACTAAGATATTTATTTTTAGGTCCCACCCTATTTTTGGTGATGTTTTAGGTTGTTTTTAACTGTTTTTAATTATGTTATTTTAAAACTGTTGTAACCCGCCCTTGGACCTTTGGGAGAATGGTGGGTAATAAATGTAAGCAATAATAATACCCAATTTTTATCAAAATCACATATACGATCATTTGTGGAATTCACTCTTCACATCAAAATTGGTAGATGGTCTGCAGGTTAATTTTATTGGGCTGGATCTGGACTATGTAAGCCATTGAAATAAATGTGAAAAGATAGTCAATGCTTAGTTCTCATTTATGTGAAGGGGAGGTAAGTGCAACTAACTTGGTCTGGATCCAATCCACTGCAGGGGAAGCCAGTGAGCAGGGGTGCCAACGTGTACCTGGCCTCCCACCTCCTGCCTCAGTCTGCTTACCCAGGAGGGGTGAGGAAGCAGGGCAGTCAGAGCAATGCAAGCACAGAGCAAATCCAATCCTGTACTCCCACGTCTGGTCCACAGTGAACCACCTTGCCCCTGCCCATCCTGGTAAGCATAATGATGAGCTTGATGCACAGCCAGGTGCATGGCACTGCTCCTTCTTGCCAGCTGCCCTGACCCTCTGGTCTCCCCCCATTACTAATTGCAACACAGTGTATCTGTAGGCCAGAGTACCAATTGTTGGCTACACTCCTGCATACAGGACTCTTTCGACTTTTTACTGTTGGCAGATTTCAGTCAGATTTAAACAGCCCATCTGTATATAGGACCAGAGGGTAGGACTAGGTCTAATGGTTTTAAGTTGCAGGAGCGTAGATTCAGATTGGACATTAGAAGGAACTTCTTGACAGTAAGGGTGGTTCGGCAATGGAACCGACTGCCTAGGGAGGTGGTGGGATCCCCTTCACTGGATGTCTTCAAGCAGAGGCTGGACAGCTATCTGCAGGAGATGCTCTAGCTGTGGATTTCCTGCTGTGAGCAGGGGGTTGGACTCGATGGCCTACAAGGCCCCTTCCAACTCTATGATTCTATGATTCTATGAATCCCCTGTCAAGTAGCATAAGTACCTGACAATTAACCAGATGCATTTTTTTATCTGCCAGTTTGTCATCCACATTGGAGTGTCTTTTTACTGCCGTAAAATATTTGTGACGACTCCAAAATAATTAGTAGGATTTTCTATAAGTGCTTATCAACAATGTTCGGGCGGGCTACACTGGGATCCTCATTTCTTAGAGCATTTTAAGAGGATTGTCTGGAACATCTGATGGTCACATAAAATCTTATCACATAGTGCTTCTGAGCTGGTGGTTGGTAGCCACCGGTCACAGGTTAAGGTGACTCTTGCTATCCTTCTTCAACCACCTGGACATCTAAAGAAGCAAGTCATTCTGCAGGGAAGGAGAAGTGGGCTAACTGTTACCACATTGCCACATGGTTACAGCTGTGATACATTTACAGAAGGAAGTAGTTATTCACACAGCACATAGCTAAAACTATGAAATTCACTACCACAAGATTTGGTAATGGCCACCAACTTGATGGCTTTAAAAGTAGATTATACAAATTCATGGAAGATAAAACAAAGAGGATTTAATTATGATGGATGGATGTTGCCTTCAAGATCGGAGACAGCAGGCCTCTTAATAACAGTCATTAGGAAACAACAGTTGGAGAAAGCTGTTGCTCTCATGTTCTGCTTGTGGGCTTCCTAGACGCATTGCTCAGGCCACTTTGGGAAACAGGATGCTGGATGACATAGGCCTCTGGTCTGATCCATTAGAGCTCTTCTTACCTTTGCAGATCCAACAATGACACAATAATGTTTCCCTATTAGTAGCTGCAAGATTTCTGACTTGCTGGTAGATTTTGTACTATTTATTCCCTTAAAAATTAAATCCAAGATGGACACTCAAAAAGAAGTGATGCGGGAACTTAAAATAGATTCCAGATCAGCACATTGTGTTGGTATATTGTAAACACATGTGGAAAGAAGTGCCAGAGAAAAGAGTGCCAGAAAAAAATATTGCAATTAAGCTTAAACACAAATGCCAATATTTGAAAACAAAAGTATACCCACCTCTTATTTTTTTTAAAAACCAGTTCCTTAATGATCTTTAGTACTAATTATAATTATGTCTCCATCTGCCAATATTGGGCATGGAAACTGGTACCCATCCCTGCAAATCTAGAAATGAAACACCTATCGCTGTTGTTTCCAAATTATATTAATGAGTTCCATCTGATTTGCTGCTTTTGGGGGGGGTGTCTAAATATACAGTGACGTTGGCAAACAGTTATGTTCTCCCATTCCACTGAGTGAAAAGAACACATTCTTAGATTAACTGAAAAATAAACCCAAGAAGGCAGTAGATATTTTTCCCTAATATTTTCCTTCACCAGATTGTTGCAATTTGATATTTTCCCAAAGCAAAAAGCAGTTCACAAAATAAAAATGTGGAGACTTAACCATCATTTTACATTCTCCTTGGCACTTGTCACTCTGCAGCTGAAGTGATGTAAAGCTTTTTCATTTCTTAGGTTTTCCTGGACATGTTTGTCACCATAGCAGCAAAACAGACCTTTATTTTCCTTAACAAGAGCAGATGCAAAGTCTGTAAATCCCTGGTCTCTTCAGACTTTTTAAAATGCTTTGAGGTGTATTCATATAACTATAAGCTTCCAGTTTAAAAAGAATGCAAATGAAATGCCTCTCTGATTTTTAGAGGTGAATTGCATTTCCCCCCTTGTATCTAAGCTTATATTTCCTTTGAGTGGTGGCAGATTACTGGTGGCTTTCTTTTTAATTTTTGTTTTCTGTTTCTAGGGCAGACAATGGAGGTTTGTTACAGTTAAGTGGCTGCCAGTGAGAGGGACTTGGTTTTCTGTGAAGCCTCACTATGTTGTAACGAGACCCAAGGACAATATTAGCAAGCATCAATATTTCAGTTCACTTTTAATTAACTATGTGCATACCCAGCTTGATTGTAAATAGGGAAGTCAAAAGATTAAGTATCATAGCAGGACATGATAGGACAGTGGCTTTCAAATTTCCCACTATCACTTCCATACAAATATTTGTCTGCTAAGGAACCCTGTGAGTTGCAGAGGCTGTTGGGGCATGTTGCAGAGCCTTACTATGAGACTTTTTCTTATAAGAAATAATATGAATTTCTGCCAACTTTACTCTCCTTTTAGTTTTAGTCAAAATTACTTTTATCTTTTTAAAGCTGAAGTTATAAAAGAATTAATGTATACTCATTTGGGTTCTAGGTCCATCCAATTCTGGCATGCAAACATTTCATACGTGTAGGCTAATACATATGGTAGAGGTACTCAGAAGACATCATACACACATGCACACACGCTCTCTCTCATACACACTCTCTCTCACACACACTTAATTACCAGTCTGGGGGCAGGGTTTTGTTTAGTGCCAATTGACCTATAATGCTTGAAGACCCTCTCCACTATCATCATCATCATCATCATCATCATCATTTGTTGGTTGCTTCATACCCAATGGTCTCTAGGCAACTTACAACAGATTTAAAAACACACAATATAAAAAAGATTTTAAAACATATAACACAAATTTTAAAACATACAATATAAACACTTAAAACTAAGATAGCACCCCTCAAGAGCCAAAGGCCTGAATGAAAGGAAGGTCTTTGCCTGGCGCCTAAAGATGGATAAACAACGTGCCAGGTGTGCCTCCCTTGAAAGAGCATTCCATAGCTGAGAAGCCACCACTGAAAAGGCCTGTTATTGTGTTGTCACCCTCCAAGCCTCCATTGGAAGGGGCACACAAGTGAACTGACTGTCACTCCCATTTTTTGTCCTTAGTCCACTGACACAGACAGCTGTTTCCCTCCAATAAGAATTTTCATCTGAACTGTGCCTTTTAAGGCTGCTTCAGATTCTAGAGGATAATTGATAGGGAAACCTTTTTTAGCCAGAAGGTCACATTTCCTTCTGGGCAACTTTCTGAGGGCCACATGCCAGTGATAGGAGGGGCCAGTGACAAAGTGGAAAGAGCAATAAATGTAAATTTTATCTTTGTACAGTAGGGTAGTTTATACACACACACTCACACACTCTTCTATCCTTCATCAAGCAAGCAAGAGGCATTATCAGAATTCAAGGTCACATTTCATTCAGGCAATAACACCTGGGGTGTGAAGGAATGCTAGTGAGTGATGCGGCTCGGTAATAGGAGGGTGTCTTGGAGAGTTCCAATGGCCAGTTAGAGAGGGCTGGAGGGCTGCATTCAGTTCCTGTTTTGTATTATACAAAATGCACACCACAACTGATTTCTCACTTGCATGATTCCATGCATGTTTTCTCAAAAGCATGGATTTCTTGCTTATCGAGCAGGAAGTTGGACGAGATGGATTACAGGACCCCCTACAGTTTTTTCTTCTAGGATTCTGTACCCTATTAATTTATTAGGGCTTTCTTTTATGTAAAGGATAGGGTTGCAAGCTTAATCAGCAAAACAAACAAACAAAAACCCAGTGGCTTTAACTAAGTACTGAAATTTTCAGTTTATGTTGTCACTTTTTCTAGGCTCAGAGATGCCCCTACAAGCAATGTCTAAGAGACTGCCCCATTCCTGCATCCTCTTCCTTATTGCACATTGATCTGGAACACAGAAAATTTAGTAATTTAGTTGCCATTGATTTTATGAAGTTTTAAGATGATTTGACTATGAGCAGAACACAAAGTAACTGAAGCTTCTTTTGAGGATCTTTCTTTCTGACTTTTCTACTTATAGTGTATGATTATAGTGTGTGTGTGAGTATGTATAATTCCTAAATTACATCACTATTATTTTTGTCCCAATGCATTGCTTCATTATTGCATCTAGTAATGACAGGAGGGGGAGATACCTGTTTATTGATCATTATGATAATTGTCTACCGGGAGAAGCACAGAACATTTGTTTGAGAGCTGCATAGCTTCCATATTGCTACTGCTTACCTAAATGTTAATTTCATACACTTTAAATGGTTACAAAGAAGTTAACTCCTTAATGGCAGGGTCAAATACATACCAGTAAAAGTTACCAAAGGGACCTATATATTACCTATATATTACTCAAGCTATTTCCATAGGAAAAGTACACACTAGTGAAGTTACTACATTTAGGAAACTAGACTGTCCTCTGCATATCAAGGGCAACTATGTGTGAAGGGTATCACTAACATCAAAAGCCCTCTCTGGAGTGAAAATGAAGCCCTCCCAATAGGTTTGACATCGATATCCATTCCAGACAAATGTAGCATTCCTTTCCAGTACTAGCGATGGGCTTGTCAAAAAGAATTCTCTGTTAGATAGATAAACAATTGGCTGTTTCTGCAGCTCCACGTATGCATTCTGGCTCCCCGCTAGTTAATGTGCTTCCACCACAAGATGATGCATGAGAAACCAGGCCATGAGAACAGCTTGGGTCAATATTGCACTATGCAGACTTTCAATTTGGAATGTAGAACATACATTGCTCTATACAAATTGTGCATATAATTCTAAATTGTAACACTGTAAATACCACAACAGGCTATGAAGTGTCACAAAACATTCTCAACCTTTGAATGCTGTGGTTTCAGAAATTTACCATTTAAAAATATACCCTTTTTTTTTAAAAAAAAGGGGAAGTTTTCATCTGTGTATTGCTTCTAATTTCTATTTTATTTTATTTAGGTGTTAAAAATATTTTTAACCACTCTTCATTAGAAGATTCCAGAGTGGTATACAACAGTGTAAATAAAACTATTAACACAACATAGGAGTGCAATATAAAAATCAATAAACACAAGATTAAGAAGCAGATTCAAAACATAAAACTAAGGAGCAGAGAAAGCAGTTCTGACTAAACTGCCATCTAAAATGCTTGGGCAAATAGGAAGGTCTTAACTTGGCTCAGAAAAGATCGTAATTAATATCAGTGCCAAACACTGAGAGTATTCCAAAGTCAAGGTACCACCATAGAAAAGGTCCTTTCTTTTGTAACTTCAGAGCGTACTGTGACGCCCTTCCCTGGCTCTCCCTGTCAGGTTCCTACCTGCTCGTGGTTACTGCCTGTCTCTAGGCACCACCAGGGACTCCACCAGTCCGGACTGTCCTTTTTTATGGTTTCCCTCTCCGCTCTAGCATAGATCTCAACAGATCCCCCTGCTAGGCAGCACCACCAGTCACATCCTATAACCAGTATTCCCAGAGACTCTGCCTGAGTCTCCCTCAATTAGGTTACCTCTGTGACTGCGTGCTTAAGCTGTCCCAATCCCTTTGATTTACTCAGACTGCTTATAATTCTGGTTTGCTCTGAATACTTGTGGTGTTATTCTTCCCTTCCCCGCTGCCACCATTTGTCACTGTTTCCCTTCAACCTTGGTTATTTACCTCACCCTCCCTTCTGGTCTGTGAAACCCCAGCCAAGGATCAGGCCTTTGGTAAACCAAATTAAGTATTTATTAAATAACACAGATAACAAGATTTCTTTAAAAGGCACATAAGCATATGGTTACATCTATTCCTGAGGTACTGGTCTTAGTATTAATCCGAACTCCACCCTCTCCTCACATCCACCAACTCTCCACACAATCTCCTCTCAAAACCCACCAAAACAACCCACTCAAGTCCACCAATGTCCACACAGATTTACCTGTCATTCTTCCTTTTATACTGTCAGCCATTTTAAACATTCAGCCAATCATCCAACATTCTACTGCCCATTCACTCCCCCTTCCTCTTTCATTCTACTTACCATGTATCTCCTATACAAACAGCACTTACCCTATTTACACTAATACAGGAACATCACACGTACCTCTGTTAAATAAGGTAACTGGAGCAGGGCATCTACAAAGGATCTTCATATATGGGCAGATTGGTATTGGATTTTAGATTTTTACATTTATTTCAACATTTTGCCCCTCCAAAAGTCTCTCTGAACTTGCCTTCAAACTCATGGAATACTCTTCTATGTTATAGGGAATCAACAAAAAGGTTCCAAGCGTCTTAACAGTTTTGCTTTGAAGAAGACAAATACAACACTCACAGCCCAACCAAATAAAAACTAAAATCATAAATTGGGTTTAAAGTTGTTGCTAATTGTTACTTATTTTCAAAAAGTAAATGTCGATGATTTTACAATTCATAATCAAACAACTGTCCCAAAAATGAATAAAAAGAAAAGACAAGCCAAAAGACCATTTTGGACTTTCATAGTGCAACTCTATACATGCCTACTCAGAAGTGTCATTGAGCTTAGTGTAACTTATTCGCTGGTAAGTGAGTATAGGTGGAAAAGGGGAAACAGAAAGCTTCAGATTTCCCATTTTCCCTTTAACATTGATTATTTATTAAAACTATTTCTTTACTGACTTTCATGTAAACATTACAATGTGATGTATAAGAATATATTCAAATTGCATTAAAAGTTACAGAATAAGTAAAATACCAACCCACGTAAGGCTAAAACAGTAGTTTCCAACTTTTTTCTCCACAGACCACTTGAAAATTGCTGAGGGTCTTGGTGGACCACTTAATGATTTTTCCCCCTGCCTGTTGTAGCAACTGGAATGCACTGTGCTGGATGCTGGATGAGTTTTCTTTGTATTTCATTGTGTGTTTTAGTTCTAATATTGTATTTTATTGCATTACAATTTGAATGCCATAGAGTCCAATAGAATTAAAATTGTCAGTGTTCTTCACAGACTCACCATGGACCACCTGAGTGATGCTCATGGACTACAGTTTGGGAACCCCTGGGCTAAAATAGTCATATTAAGCTATCATGGTTATCTGGTATGTCCAGCAAAGGCCTGAGAGAATAAATATGTTTTTGGCAGACAGCAAAATGCCATCAGTGCTGGTACCTGACTTGATTCAGAGGAGAGGAGATTTCACAGAGAAAGCACCACTACTGAAAAGGCCTTTCAGTGGACACAGTTGTAACAATTGAAATTGCCCTGCAGCCTTCTCATTCCCCAGTGAGACAATGTTTGGACCGCTCAGTTCACATCTTTAAAAGGTATGTCTCTGGGGTTCCACTGTAATTACCTTGTTAGTTTCAACTATGCACTTAAATCCTAGGATTTAAGCATCTATTAAAATGCTTTCCTTAACAGAGATGTTATCTTATGTCTGTTTGTTAACTAATTAGAGAAGGGATTCCATCTTTATTCCATCCAATTGTGCTTTCAGACAGAATGTATTACTCTCAGCATGTAAATTCTATACAGTTTTTGGTTTTTTCAAAGATGATATAAGAATTTAATTGCATGATATAAGCAGGTCAGCAATGAGGTTAATGGCTTCATTTCTCCCCTTGCATAAATGGGACAAATAAAGGAAAGCCAGATTATGCTGAAAAGCTTTTCCAAGTTTTTGGCGTGAGATAAACTATACGATAGAAATAGAAAAAGAGAGATAGATCTCAACTGGGATTTCTAAAATAAACCACCCTTACTAATAAAACACAGATAATTAGCCAAAATAATTATAAAATCCCAGCAGAGATATTTTCTCACATCCTTGTGGTTTTACTTGGCAACCTTCAAGAAGGGTGATGGCCACACTATTAACACATGCCCAATTGTGCTATGCAAACACAAAGTACATTAATCTACTGACCCCTGTTCTTAAAAGTTTCTAGTTCACTTAATTTATGAAAGTCTATCTGCAGAATCCTGCTGTTTTCTCTTTGACCAAGTACTGTACATATCAGTTGATCTCTATGTACGGTTTATTACATCTAAGGTATAGTAAAATCATCGATCATCTACGAACTGCTGGTCACCAGGCAGGTATTTTTGTTTTAGCTTTATGAGAAAGCATATAAAGAAAATGTTCTAAAAGAATAAAGGTATCTATTAAAATCTTCAAACTACCACCATCTGGTAAACCCATCACTAGTGTTTTATGGCTTGCATTTGCTTGAAGTTAAAGTTTATTGTATCCAATGTGTTGTAAAAGAATTGTGTCACTTCTCACCCAGTTGTTGTTGTACTATATGTACAGGGTGTGTTGCATCCATCATCACTGTGTCGACTACAAATATATGTCTGGGATTTGTGATTTGCCTGAAGGTACAAAGGTGCTGAAGAGTGAATGAAAATAGATACGCTCTAAAATGTTAATAGCTGGCTCTGCATGAGTTCAGAAACAGGGTGTTTGGCCCTGCCCCCATCTTCTTCCTGAGCTGCATATGACATAGGACTTGGCCACAAGACTAGGCAAGGTGAGGTAACTCACCCCAGGCACAAAATATTGGGATATCACATCACCTAACAAGGGTTATCACAACAGCTGGCTAGCACAGATAAGCACCCAGAATGAAACCTACAGTCAACAGTTCCTTGCTATCAATAGCATTTTGTGCTTGAAACCTTGGACCCATGATCTCAAGGTGACTATGTAGAGTTGGGGCCAGACTGAGTCATGCTTAGAGTACTTCCATTTAAATAAATGGAAGTTACATTTGAAGGCTCACCTTACCCCGCATGTGCCACTTGACTTGACCTGCGGAACTGGCACTTTTACAAGTCCCACATAATGTTGATTCTGCACTTGCAATGAAGTGTGGCAGTACCTATATGATGGAACTCCCTGCTCATTGATATTAGGCAGTCACCTTCAATGTGCTTTTGTGCCTGCTAAAAACATTTTTGTGTTTAGGCAAGCCTACCCAGGCATGCCTTTTTAACATTCAAATTTTTTGACATGCAATTTTTTTGTATTGTTTTAAAATTGCTGATATTATTTCTATTTTGATAAATTCTGTTGAGTTTAACTTGATTTAAGTTGTTCTACCCTGACTAGGGCTGGATTAAATCGGGATCCAATCCATAGTCCAGAATGAGGTCTTATAGAGCAATCCTGACCATGTCAATTGAGAAATAAATCCTATTGAATTCATAGAATCATAAAATTGTAGAGTTGGAAGGGGCCTATATGGCCATGGAGTCCAACCTCCCGGTCAATGCAGGAATCCAAATTAAAGCATATCTGACAGGAGGCTGTCTAGCTGCCTCCTGAAGTTATCCAGTGTTGGAGAGCCCACCACCTTCCCAGGTAATTGGTTCCATTTTGTACTGCTCTAACAGTTAGGAGTTTTTCCTGATGTTCAGTCATAATCTGGCTTCCTGCAACTTGAGCCCATTATTCTGTGTCCTGCACTCTGGGATGATTGAGAAGAGATCCTGGCCCTCCTCTGTGTGGCAATCTTTCAAGTACTTGAAGAGTGCTATCATATCTCCCCTCAGTCTTCTCTTCTCAAGGCTAAACATGTCCAGTTCTTTCAGTCTCTCTTCATAGGGCTTTGTTTCTAGTCCCCTGATCATCCTCGTTGCCCTCCTCTGAACCCGTTCCAGTTTGTCTGCATCCTTCTTAAAGTATGGTGTCTAGAACTGGACGCAGTACACAAGATGCCTAACCAGTGCCAAATAGAGGGGAACCAATACTTCATGCAATTTGGAAACTATACTTCTGTTAATGCAGTCTAAAAGAACATTTTCCTTTTTTGCAGTCACATGACACTGTTGGCTCATATTCAGCTTGTAATCAACAACAATTCCAAGATCACTTTTGCATGTAGTATTGCTGAGCCAAGTATCCCCTATCCTATAACTGTGCATTTGGTTTCTTTTTCCAAGGTGTAGATCTTTGCACTTATCCCTGTTAAATCTCATTCTTTTCAGCCCAATGCCCCAGCCTATCAAGATCACTTTGAATTTTGTTTCTATCTTCCAAGGTATTAGCTATCCCAATTCTGTATCATCTGCAAATTTGATAAGCATTCCCTGCACCTCCTCATCCAAGTCATTAATAAAAATGTTGAAGAGCACTGGGCCCTGGACTGAGCCCTGCAGTACCCCACTCGTTACTTCCCCCCAGTTTGAGAGGGAACCACTGATAAGCACTCTTTGAGTACGATTCTGTAGCCAACTGTGGATCCACCTGATAGTTCTTCCACCCAGTCCACATTTAGCTAGCTTTCTAATCAGAATATTATGGGGCACTTTGCTGAAGTCGAGATATATGTTGTCCACAGCATTCCCACAGCCTACCAGGGAGGTTACCCGATCAAAAAATGAGATAATGTAGTGTGGCAGGATTTGTTCTTGATAAATCCATGTTGGCCTTTAATAATCACCGCATTGTTTTCAAGGTGCTTACAGATGGACCACTTTATAATATGCTCCAGAATTTTCCCAGGGATCAGTGTCAGGCTGACTGGTCTGTAGTTTGCAGGTTCCTCTTTTTTTTTGGCCTTTTTGAAGACAGGGACAACATTAGCCCTCCTCCAGTCATCCAGCACTTCACCCATCCTCCACAATTTCACAAAGATAATAGACAGCAGTTCTGAGACTTCTTCAGCCAGTTCCTTCAAAAATCTAGGATGCAATTCATTGGGCCCTGGAGATTTGAAATCATTCAAAGTGATTAGGTATTCCTTGACCATTTGTCTATTAATCTCAAGCTGCAATCGTGCCCCTTCAATTTCATGCTTTTCAAGAGAGTCATAGACCTTCTTTTGGGAGAATACTGAGCCAAAGTAGGAATCAAGCACATCTGCCTTTTCTTTGTCATCTGTTACCATTTTGCCATCCTCACTGAGTAGCTGTACCACCATTTGTTTTCCGTCTTTTACTATGGATGTACCTGAAGAAAGTTTTTTTGTTGCTTTTGGAATCCCTCGCTAACCTCAGCTCATTCTCAGCTTTAGCCTTCCAGATGCCTTCCCTGGAATTCTGTGCTACCTTTCTGTACTCTTCCTTTGTGGTCTGACCTTCCTTCACTTTCTGTATGTGTCTTTTTTTTTGTTTTCACGTCATCTCTAAGCTTTCTGTGAAGCCACCTTGGCTTCTTCTGCTGTCTTCCCCCTTTTTTCCTTGACTGAATTATTTGCCATTGTGCCTTTAGAATTTCCTCTTTTAGAAACTCCAGCCCATCTTGGACTCCTTTTTTCATTAGGGTCACTTGCCATGGAATCTTACCATTGTTCTGAATTTACTAAAATTGGATTTCCTGTCCTGAGTACGCATATGGCTACTCTCAACTTTTGCTTCCTTTAAAATCAAGAACTCTAGTATAGCATGGTCACTTTCCCCCAGAGTTCTCTGTTGGTTAGAATCAAGTCAAGGATAGCTGATCCTCTAGTTGCTTCCTCCACTTTCTGTAGGAGAAAGTTATCTCCAACACAAGTCAGAAATTTATTGGACGGGCCGTGTTCGGCAGAATTTGGCTCCCAACTGATATTGGGTAATTGAAGTCTCCCATTACTAATACATCATGCCTCCTCAAAACATTGGTGATTTGCTCTGCAAAGGTTTCATCCCTGTCTTCTCTTTGATTCGGTGGTCGGTAGTAGACTCCAACCACCATGTTCCTTTTATTTCTTGCCGCATTAATTTTAATCCAGATACTCTCAGTGGAGCTACCAAGCTCAACCTCCTGTATTTCTGTGCAGGGATATATTATTTAACATATAGCATGACTCCACCTCCCTTTCTGTCCCTTCTGTGCTTTTTGAGCAAGTTATATCCTTCAATTGCTGTATTCTAGTCATGGGAGTCATCCCACCCAGTTTCAGTTATCAAGTTGTATTTACTCTCCTGTGTTAAGAGTTCAAGTTCATCCTGTTTGTTTCCCTTACTGTGGGCATTAGTATACAGACATCGAAGACTATGTGATTTGCGGCCTGGCTTCCTTCCTACATTTTTATGAAGACTATTACTGGGCCCCATTAGAGCTGTTCCCTCAGTTCCTCTTACTCTGCGCAAGCCTCTGTTAGTTGTTACCACCCAGTTTACGCCTCCCTCCCCCTTCGGATTCAGTTTAAAGCTCTCCTGATGAATATCTCCATGCTGTGGCCAAACACATTTGTCCCAGTCCTTGTGAGGTACAACCCATCACTTGCCAGCAGTCCATCGTTCAGGGAAGCATAGCCTGTTGTCCCAGAATCCAATCTCTCACATTGGCACCACCTTCGTAGCTTGTCATTCACCTGGAGTATTTTGCTTTCCCTTTCCACTCCTCTTCAATAGGGCTCACTTCCAGGATTGCAGCTTCATTTAGTTAGATGAAAAATCTGTAAATCCTTCCTAAATAATTTGGAAATGGTTGGTTTCATAGAAGGTACACAGACATAGTGATCTATGCAAATTACTTAAGACTGCTAGAATGAATGATTTGGGGGATTTTGGATTAGTATAACAAACAATTGACAAAAGAAAGCAGTTATCAGTATGTGGATTGCAGAAATGTGAGCACTGTGACCCTCAAACCCTCAACTGCAAATAAGCTTCTACCATGCACCAGTAAAGGTAATGGGGAGCAAAACCTACTAGGGCAGCAGCATTAATTAGAAAGAAACCAGCTGTGCCTCTATCAGGTCTGGACAGAGTACATAAAAGATAATCAGAATCCTTCCCACAGGACAGTTGGTGGTAGATGGCCTTGTATAGAGAGGGAGGGGCAGTTCAGCTGGAGCAGGCCCTGAGGTGGTATTTGCCTGCCTCTCTCCCTTTCCTGGAATCCTTCCCAAAGGACAGTTGAAGGTAAATCAGTACATAAAAAGTAATCAGCATCCCACAGACAGTTGATGTTAATGGTAAATAGCCATCTGGAGGGCAGAAGGGGAAAGTCCAAATGAAGCAGGCAGGTTCTAAGGTGGTCTTTGCCTGGCTCACTGTCTCGCCTGGATCCTTCTCACAGGACAGTTGATGGAAGATGGCCTTGTTGAGGAGTAGAAAAGTCCAGCTGCAGCAGATTCTGAGATGACATTCACCGGCCTCCCACTGTCAAGATCCTTCCCACAGGGCAGTTGGTGGTAGAGATACATGATCCTATGAATGGTACCATCAACTTGCATGTACCACTTTCAAGTGACCAAGGCAGCAGAGAGAGATAAACACACCCACGGATAATAAATTTCTGAATTGAAGCACTTACTTCCAAACATTGGCATGTTTTACCCCTAGAATTACTATTACACTTTTAAGACATTGTAGTGCCCCACCTTTAATTCATTTACTTAGGAGAAAATGCTATGTTAATGCTTAAAATTAACTATGCTTGGGATCATTACTGAAGTGCTATTTTATGAAATAGTGCTGGGATTAGAATTGTCCTATTGGTCAATGAACATCATTACTAATGCAAGCACAAAAGTGCTTTCCCTGTGTGGCTGTAAGGTCCAGCATGTGGAAACATTTACGGTTTCCCCGGTGATTTTGGAAATCATCTGGCATCACATCAGTTCCACTTTGGTTTTATGATTGCAGTGTGTCCCACAGTGTGAAAAACATGTTACTTATGACAATGCAGTGTGAAGGCATGCCATTTAAAATAATATCCTCATTAGAATGCAGATGCTTGCTTCCTGCTTTCTGTTGAAAAATGTTAACAAAATGTGGACCACTGCCCCTTTCCCGTTGTAATATCCTGCTTTACCTGCCTTTAATCTGAAGCTGTTTTTAGTTTAGGAGTGGGAGGTTTGGGGTTATTTTAAATGAGGGAAGGAATCTCATTATACTGCCAGAGAAAAAGACTATTACTGAAAATTAATGATAATGAACCAAAGGCATTAAGCTATCAGCTGTCTGAACAGCTAAGATACTGACACATTTTAACATCAAAGCTGAGACTAAATTATCCCTATTATTGCTAGGTAATAAAGTAATATATTCTGTGCATCTGTCTTAGCTGAGGAATTATGCACCTCCCCAACTTTATCTGTTCTCCCCATGCCAGTGGGATATGCTAGCTAGAACAATCTGACTAGTTTAAAATTCACATAACTCTTTTCTTGCTAAATATATTAAATTTGTAAGCAATGTATATTTATAAAATTCTTTTGCAGAAGTAATTATCCAGATTAATATATTTTTGTCCACAGTGACAGTGAAAGGCGTCCAGACCTTTATGTGGCTGTACTTGGAAACCACTGAGGTTGGCAGTGAGCCTCAAACCCTGGGATACCGTAACACACACACACAAAAAGCCCCTCGTCCCATTATTTTTTATTTGATCTATATATTCTAGGCATTTATATGCCTATAAACAAGTTCTCTGGGCAGCAAACATGGATGAAAGAAAATCAAAATTCATGCCA